>NW_022589732.1:6390968-6424457 GCF_004348235.1 Phoca vitulina
AGTCAACAAAACCAAAAGACAACCGACAGAATGGGAGAAGATATTTGCAAATGACATATCACATAAAGGGCTAGTATCCAAAATCTATAAAGAACTTATCACACTCAACACCCAAAGGACAAAGAATCCAATCAAGAAATGGGCAGAAGACATGAACAGACATTTTTCCAAAGAAGACATCCAAATGGCCAACAGACACATGAAAAAGTGCTCAACATCGCTCAGCATCAGGGAAATCCAAATCAAAACCTCAATGAGATACCACCTCACACCAGTCAGAATGGCTAAAATTAACAAGTCAGGAAACGACAGATGTTGGGGGGGATGCGGAGAAAGGGGAACCCTCCTACACTGTTGGTGGGAATGCAAGGTGATGCAGCCACTCTGGAAAACAGTATGGAGGTTCCTCAAAAAGTTGAAAATAGAGCTACCATGGAACCCAGTAATTGCGCTACTGGATATTTACCCCAATGCTACAAATGTAGGGATCCGAAGTGGTATGTGCATCCCGATATTTATGGCAGCAATGTGCACAATAGCCAAACTATGGAGAGAGCCAAGATATCCATCGACAAATGAATGGGTAAAGATGATGTGGTACATATATACAATAGAATATTATGCAGCCATCAAAAAGAATGAAATCTTGCCATTTGCAATGACATGAATGGAACTGGAGGGTATTGTGCTGAACGAAATAAGTCAATCAGAGAAAGACATTTATCATATGATCTCACTGATATGAGGAATTCTTAATCTTAGGAAACAAACTGAGGGTTGCTGGAATGGTGGTGGGTGGGTGGGTGGGATGGGGTGGCTGGGTGATAGACATTGGGGAGGGTATGTGCTATGGTGAGCACTGTGAATTGTGTAAGACTGTTGAATCACAGACCTGTACCTCTGAAACAAATAATACATTATGTTGAAAAAAAAAAAAAAGAAGATGGTAGGAAGGGAAAAATGAAGGGGGGAAAATCAGAGGGGTAGATGAACCATGAGAGACTATGGACTCTCAGAAACAAACTGAGGGTTCTAGATGGGAAGGGGGGCTGGGTTAGCCTCATGATGTGTATTAAAGAGGGCATGTATTGAATGGAACACTGGGTGTTATACACAAACAATGAATCATGGAACACTACATCAAAAACTAATGATGTAATGTATGGTGATTAAGATAACATAATAAAAAAAAATTAAGCATGCCCAGTGTCCAACAATGAATTCCTAATTCTCAATATTTTCCACAGCACATGTCCCCCAGAAAAATAAAATGAAAAAAGTAAGGTAAAAATAAAAGTTCCCTCTGATTCATACAAGTGTTCAGGACAAAATATATCCAATCTATCTATCTATCATCCATATCCTTACCAATAAGGAAGGATAAATGTTGATAGTATTGGGTTTTAACTCATAGATCCAACAAAAGATGTTAATATTTAGTGGATGTTTAAAGAGAAACATGGTTTGAATGGCTCCAAAGTATTTCCCCTAAGATATATATCTTTACTACAAAGATCAGTAATGTATAGTCAAGAAATAGACACCATCATAACCAACTGGGCAAGTTTAATATTGCAAGTAATAAGACTATCATATTAATCTCCTAAACCCATTGGTGAGATGCACTGAAAAGGACAAAAAACTTTTTCTAGTATTATTGTCAAAAGAGCATACATTCATATCATTCCAAACATGAGAAAATATCAGACAAACCCTCATTGAGGGACATTCTACAAAATAATTAATAATTCTCCAAAAGTTTCAAAATTATGAAAGAAAAAGAAAGATTGGGGAAATATTAAAAATTGGAGCACACGAAAAGAAATAAAAACTAAATGCAACACTACACACCTATTACAATGACCAAAATCCGGAACACTGATAACACCAAATGCTGGCAAGGACATAGAGCAACTCTCATTAATTGAGAGTTAATTATGAGGAACTCTCATTAATTGCTGCTGGGAAAGCAAAATGGTACTGACATTTTGGAAGACAGTTTGGCAGTTTCTTACAATATGCTTATTATATGATCCACCTGTCACACTTCTTGGCATTTGCCCACATGAATTGAAAACTTATATCCACACAAAAACCTGCATGTAGATGTTTATAGTATTCATAATTGCCAAAACATGCAAATAACTGAGAGGTCCTTCAAGAAGTTAATAGATTAATAAGCTGGTGCATCCAGACAATGAAAATGTTATTTAGCACTAAAAAAGAATGAGCTATCAAACTATGAAAAGACATAGAAGAAACTTAAATGCACTTTATTAAGTGAAAAAAGCCAATCTGGAAAAGTGACATGATATGAGATTCCAACAATATGACATTATGGAAAAGGCAAAACTAAGATTAGGGCTTAAGGAGGAAGAAGGGATGAATAGAGCATAGAGAATTTTTAGGACAGAGACTATTTGGTAATACATGTCATTTATATTTGTCAAACCCATAGAATGTACAACACCAACAGTGAAG
This sequence comes from Phoca vitulina, assembly GCF_004348235.1. Classification (NCBI taxonomy): domain Eukaryota; kingdom Metazoa; phylum Chordata; class Mammalia; order Carnivora; family Phocidae; genus Phoca; species Phoca vitulina. Next base: position 6,393,450 of record NW_022589732.1, read on the forward strand.
CTTAGTGCAAACTATGGACTTTGGGTGATAATGATATGTCAATGTAGGTTCATGCATTGTAACAAATGTACTACTCTGATGAGGAATGATGATAATGGGGAAGGTTGTGCATGTGTGGGGATAGGGGTATATTGGAATTCTGTATTTTTTACACAATTTTGCTATGACCTAAAATTTCTCTAAAAAGTTAAGTTTATTAATTAAAATAATAAATACATATAACACAGTATCCCAGATAGTCTTCTAGAACAGAAAATAGACATTAGTAGAATAACTGGTAAAATTTGACTGAAGAATATTAATTTCCTGGTTTGACAATATTATGTTATGTAAGACATTAACATTAGCAGATGCTGGGTTGAGCAGTAACTAAAAACTCTCTATACAATGCTTGCAACTTTTCTATAAGTTTAAAGTTAGTTCAGAATAAAAGTTTTCCCAAAAAATGAACACACTGGTATGGAAGATCTGTATGGTCTGTGAAGAACTAAAATTCACACTTTTTTCAAAAAGATTTTATATATTTATTTGAGAGACAGAGAGAGAACAAATGATGTGGGGGAAAGAGAGAGAGTGAGAAACACATTCTCCTCCTGAGCAGGAAACCTGATGTGGGGCTTGATCCCAGGACCTAGAGATCATGACCTGAGCCGAAGGCAGATGCTTAACCAACTGAGCCATCCAGATGCCCCTAAAATTCACACTTTTTAAATGTTAGATTTTTTTGTAACTTGTTTTAAGGATAAAATTATCTCATGAAATAATTAAGAATTGCTGTATTTGATATCCTTGTTTCCTGACTCCTAAGAGGGCTCAGTTTTTCATCTCATGGTAGAAGAGGAAGTAGAAACTTGGGAAGAGATAATTCTATCTGGGTAGGGAAAGGACCAGGGTTCAAATAAGGACCAGCCATTCTGCTTTCTGCAATTCCAACCCTAATGGTAATGTTCTACTGTACTTCCCTATTATCAAAGTTCCCTGCAGGAACTATATATCTTATCTGTGTCTAGGTTTCCAAGAGACACCACAGCCAGAAACATCCCTAATCTCAGTCTAACTGGCCTTCTGATAAATTGGTAAGAGACTGGCAACTTTTCTTAATAGGTGTGAAACACACTCTGGTGTCTGAGGCATCAGTAAAAGGTACATGCAACTTCCCATCTCCCATTCTTATTCTGAAAAGAGGGTAAGAGTTGACTTTTTGCTTAAGATTGAAATGAGAAGAAGAATTGAAGTCCCAAAACCCCACTACACTTCCATCCAAAGTCTCAGTAACCAGACCCTCTTCCAAGGAAAAAGCTCAACTGTGGAGCAGAAAGAATTTTAAAGAAAATCCAAAAGATTTTATTAAAAATAATATCCAGTGTACATCTAAATTCAATAGTGAAAGTGGATTGAACAGTTATTCATTTAGGGAACATCCATTGGCAATCGTTTTATCAGTTCATTGTTTCTAAAAAGTAAATCTTAGAATGTTGACAATTATTTTCTACATACTTTTACACCAATATGTGAAATTTTTTAAAACATTAAGTATAAAACATACTAGTTCCCAAAGACAGTTCAGAAGAATATATGCATATATATATACATGCACACATATATACATACGTATACACAAATATATACACACATATATTTTTTAATCCAAAACTAATCAGTCCAATAGCCCCTATGACGACAGAGGCTATTAATGCTATGGGAGAATACAAAATTATCCAAAAAAAGTGTATAGAATAATAAAGAATAAGGTTTCTGCCGAATCAACACTAACCAGAGACATCATTATTTATGAAATCACAAGTGAACAAAGAGCAGACCCAACATGATTCAAAGATATAAATACTCCAAATTCAGGTGATTTTTATTTCTTTTCTTTCATTTTTTTTTTTTTTTTCAAATTCTTTTCTCCTGGGATATAAAAGAGAAACTCTTTTTCTTTTTACCAAATCCCTGCCCATTCCACATGATGAGGGTGGAAAAGAGCCACCAGAGTAAGAGTCAGTTTTCACTATTTGCCTGTGAGCTGGAGAAGAAATTTCCTTGGAGATCTATGTAATTGCATTTGTCACTAAATTAGGTGTCATGGAGTTTTTCATGTATAAACAGTGTTAAGCTGAAACAATGTTCAAGGATAAAATTTAGACCTATCAATTTGAAGATTCTTTCTTTAAGAAGTGGTCCAATCTAAACTTTTGCATTTAGTAAAACACTGCTTGAAGTGAAAATCAATTCCTAAGTTAATTTAAACTTAAAGATGTTTGAGTACCAAGAAGTCTCAGAGCTTTTTAAAGCATTTTATTGTAAGATTCCATTAGGGACAAAAATATACTTATGAAACACAAAGGTTACATATTGAATTTATATATATCATATAATAAAGCATACTGTGCACATAATATAGTGATGTGAATAAAATTTAACCAGGTTTTCCCAATAATTTCAAATCAGTCAGCTATTTGATTAAAGAAATGAGATATTAATAAATTACCACAAGCTGCCAGAATGGTTGTCAGCCTCCCTACTTCTAGTTCCACTCTCTCCTCTGAGAATTTTTCCACACTTATCAAATTGTATTTTCCAAAATCAAACCTAATTTTTAAAAATGCATATAAAGATATATATAAATGGCAACCAAAGCTTATTTTGGTAGTGTTCCCCCACCCCTAAGCTCCCATAAAAGAAAATGTATTTTAAGCTTGAGGGGAATTTTATGAAATGCAAGGAGAGAAAAGGCAGTTCCTCAGGAGGAACTGGACCTTGAAAGTAGAAAGTATCCATCTCTCTCACTCTTGGTCTCATGCTCTCTCTCTGCCTCAAGGTCATTTTCTCTAATTCTATTTATCTTTCTGATTAGGGAGTTCCCCAATGATTCAAACCCAGATTCTTCATCTTCACAGCATTTACTGAGAAACTTGACAGTATCCTTTATTCTCTGTGTCCAAATTTCATATTCCTAGGGAGAAAACCCAATCTTCCTACATTGACTCAATTCCTTAACCAAGAGTGGGGAATTCTGAGGGGTACACAGGATCATAAAAGTTTCATTCCTCAAAAAATAAAGAAGAGGAAAACACTAACTCAAATTCATTACAAAAAAAAAAAAAAAAACAACAACAAAAAACAAAAACAAATTGCAGGGCATTGTCTTCAATTAACCTAAATGCCAAAACAAAGCATCACCAAATTATGTCCAGCAATATATATTTAAAAAAAAGATAAGACATCATGTCCAACTGGGGTTTATCTCAGGAAGTGAAAGTTGTTTTAACATTTAGAATCAATCAGTGCAATTCACTACATTAAAAGAATAAAGAAAAATGTATAATCATCTCAATAGATGGGGAAAAAGCATTTGGTAAAATTTAATATCCATTGATTATTTTTTTTAAAAGTCTCAGCAAATTAGGACTATATCTACAATCTGATAAAGCGTATTTATGAAAAATGTATTGCCATGTAATATGTAATGGCAAGATATTGACTTTTCCCTCTAAGATAGAAAATGGAGTATGGATGCCTGATCTCACTTCTTTCATTCAGTATTAGGCTAATGGCACAAATGCAATTAGGTAACAAAAGATAAAATAGAAATTATAAATATTGGAAGGTAAAAAATAAAACTATTTGTGGTGGCTAATTTTGGCTGGGTCATGGGGCCCAGATATGTAGTCTAATATTATTCTGGGTATTTCTGTAAAGGTGTTTTTAGATGAGATTAACATTTAAATTAGTGGACTTTGAGTAAAGCAAATTGGCCTTTATAATGTGGATGGGCCTCATCCAACCAGTTGAAGGCCTTAATAGAACAAAGACTGGCCTCTCCTAATTAAGAAGGAATTCTGCCAGCCAACTGATTTACAGCTTGAACTTCAACTCTTCCCTGAGTCCCTAGCCTGCTATTCTACCTCACAGATTGTGAACCTGCCAAACCTCTGTAACCTTGTAAGCAAATTCCTTAAAACAGCTCTCTCTCTCTATAAATACACATCTTGTTGGTTCTGTTTCTCTGGAGAACTGTGAATAATACATGTGTTTATACAATGGAAATAAAAACCTATGCCTACAAAAAGAATACACAAGTGTTTTTAGCAGCTTTATTTTAAAAAGTCCCAAACTAGAAACAATCCATAACTCCATTAAACCGGAAACAGTCTATAACTCCATCAACAAGAGAATGGATAATTAAACTGTGGTATGAATATGCAATGCAGTACTTCTCAGCAATAAATAGAAACTACAGATATATCAGATTATATGGATTATTTTCAAAATATTGGATAAAAGAATCCATACACAGAAGAGTACATTCTGTAGATCCTATTTAATGAAGTTCAAGACTTAATTTACAGTGATTGAAATGAGAACAGTGGTTGTCTACTGGGGCAAGGATGAGGTGCACATGATTGGTAAGAAGAGGAGGGAATTTCTGTGTGAAGTATTTAATATTTATGCATTTCACACTATGAATCTTTATTTCATTTAAATAAACAAATAAAGGTTTACGTAAATGAATATGTAAATAAATAAAAACAAACAAACAGAAAAAGGTGGCAGAGGAGTAGGGGACCTATTCCAACCGGTCCCTGGAATTGAGCTGGATATCTACCAGATCACTCTGAACACCCACAAAATCAGCCTGAAATGTAAGAAGATAGATCTGGATCTCCACAAACAGAATACTGCAGGCAGTTGGTTTCGAGGTATGAAGTGGGGAGTTGTGATTCCGTGGGCAGCTATCAGAGGATAAATGGCAGCGGGAGGGAGCCTGGCTGTGGGGATCCTACACTGCAGGTGAGGGATAACCTCCCACGCTGGGGACAGGGCACAGACTCGCAGACCAGTAATGGTGGGGAAAGGACTTTAGGGCAACCCCTGGACAGAAACCAGAGTAGTGGGGCCATGTGTGCGAACTGGGGGTGGCTGGCGGTTTTAGAAGCACAAAGGGCAGAGATGTGCCTTGACCTGGAGGCGAGAACTGGGAGCGCTTCTAAGGGGCGCACAACCCAGGATTCTGCAATTTATAGCAGCACAGACAGAAATGGAGATAGTGTGGCCTGGAGAGCTCACTGAAGAACAGTCTGTGATCTCTCTGCTCTGAGGCAGAGGGTTGGAAACAGTCTCTTCTGCTCTGACTCTTGGAAGGGAACTGGAAAGTCGCCAGGGAAAGTTGCCAGAGAACAAAAACCCCCAAAACTGGTTTTCACTGAGCCTATCCCCCCCCACAGGGGGCAGGGCAACTCTGCCCAAACAGGGTTGCCTGAGTAACAGTGTGGCAGGCCCCTCCGCTAGAAGACAGGCTGGGAAAAAAAGAGGCCAGCAACCCTAAGCTCCCTAGAAAACAGGTGCATCTTGCTTGGGTTCTGGTCAATAATTTGGACTCTATGCATTCCCTCAACCACCCCTCAACAGAATGACTAGGAGGAAGAACCCCCAAAATAGGAAAGACTCAGAGACTATGACTAATGCCACAGATTTACAAATGGATTCAGATATAACCAAGATGTCGCAGATAGAATTCAGGCTAGCAATTGTGAAGACAATAGCTAGAATGGAGAAATCAATTAATGGCAACTAAGTCTCTAAGGGCAGAAATGAAAGCTGCATTGACAGAATTTAAAAATGCTATCAGTGAGGTCCAATCTAATCTAGATAATCTAACAGCTGGTGTAAGCGAGGCAGAAGAACGAATTAGTGACCTAGAAGACCAATTAATAGAAAAAAAGGGAAAAGAGGAGGCCAGGGAAAAACAACTCAGAATCCATGAAAATAGAATCAGAGAAATAAGTGACACCATGAAGTGTTCCAATGTCAGAATTATTGGAATCCCTGAGGGGGTGGAGAGAGAGAGAAGACTAGAAGATATATTTGAACAAATCGTAGCTGAGAACTTCCCTAATCTGGGGGATGAAACAAACATTCATGTCCTAGAGGCAGAGAGGACCCCTCCCAAGATCAAGGAAAACAGGCCAACACCCCAGCATGTAGTAGTAAAACTCACAAATCTTAGAACCAAGGAAACCATCTTAAAGGCAGTTAGGGGGAAAAGATTCCTTACGTACAGAGGGAGGAACATCAGAATAACATCAGACCTATCCACAGAGACCTGGCAAGCCAGAAAGGCCTGGCAAGACATATTCAGGGTACTAAATGAGAAGAACATGCAGCCAAGAATACTTTATCTGGCAAGGTTCTCATTTAGAATGGATGGAGAGATGCAAAGCTTCCACGACTGGCAGAAACTGAAAGAATATGTGACCACTAAGTTAGCCCTGCAAGAAATATTAAGGGGGGTTCTATAAGAGGAGAAAGACCCCAAGAGTGATATAGAAAAGAAATTTACAGAGACAATCTATAAAAACAAGGTCTTCACAGGCAACATGATGACAATAAATTCATATCTTTCAATAATTACTCTCAAAGTGAACGGCCTCAATGCTCCCATAAAATGGCACAGGATTGCAGATTGGATAAAAAGACAGGACCCATCCATATGCTGTCTACGAGACTCATTTTGAACCTAAAGATATACCCAGCCTGAAAGTGAAGGGATGGAGATCCATCTTCCATGCCAGTGGACCTCAAAAGAAAGCTGAGGTAGCAATTCTTATATCAGACAAATTAGATTTTAAACTAAAGACTGTAGTTAAAGACACAGAAGGACCCTATATCATTCTTAAAGGGTCTATCCAACAAGAAGATCTAACAGTTGTAAATATCTACACCCCCAACATGGGAGCAGCCATCTACATAAGCCAACTGTTAACCAAAATAAAGAGTCATATTGATAACAATACATTAATTGTGGGAGACCTCAATACTCCACTCTCAGCAACAGACAGATCATCTAAGCAGAAAATCAACAAAGAAACAAGAGCTTTGAATGACACACTGGACCAGATGGACCTCATAGATATTTACAGAACATTCCACTCTAAAACAACAGAATACTCATTCTTCTTGAGCGCATATGGGACTTTCTCCAGAATAGACCACATACTGGGTCACAAATCAGTCTCAACTGATACCAAAAGATTGAGATTATTCCCTGCATATTGTCAGACCATAATGCTTTAAACCTGGAACTCAATCACAAGAAAAAATTTGGCAGGAATTCAAACACTTGGAAGCTAAAGACCACTCTGCTCAAGAATGTTTGGGTCAACCAGGAGATTAAAGAAGAACTTAAACAATTCATGGAAACCAATGAGAACGAAAACACATCAGTCCAAAATCTATGGGATGCTGTAAAGGCGGTCCTAAGGGGGAAATACTTAGCCATCCAAGCCTCACTCAAAAAAATAGAAAAATCCTGAATTCACCAACTAACTCTACACCTTAAAGAACTAGAGAAGAAGCAACAAAGGATGCCTAAGCCATGCATTAGAAGAAAAATAATTAAGATTAGAGCAGAAATCAATGAATTAGAAACCAGAAACACAGTAGATCAGATCAATGAAACTAGAAACTTGTTCTTTGAAAGAATTAATAAGATCGATAAACCACTGGCCAGACTTATCCAAAAGAAAAGAGAAAGGATCCAAATTAATAAATTATGAATGAAAGGGGAGAGATCATGACTAACATCAAGGAAATAGAAATAATTATTAAAATTATTATCAACAACCATATGCCAATAAGCTGAGTAATCTGGATGAAATGGATGCCTTCCAGGAAACCTATAAACTCCCAAGACTGAAACAGGAAGAAACTGACAACCTGAATAGGCCAATAACCCGTAATGACATTGAAGCAGTGATTAAAAACCTCCCAAAAAACAAGAGTCCAGGGCCTGATGGATTCCCTGGAGAATTCCACCAAACGTTCAAAGAGGAAATAATACCTATTTTCCTGAAGCTGTTTCAAAAAATAGAAACAGAAGGAAAGCTTCCAGACTCATTCTATGAAGCCAGCATTACCTTAATCCTCAAACCAGGCAAAGACTCCATCAAAAAGGAGAATTTCAGACTGATATCCCTGATGAATATGGATTCCAAAATCCTCAACAAAATGTAGCTAATAGGATCCAATAATTTATTAAAAGGATCATCCACCACGACCAAGTGGGATTTATCCCAGGGATGCAAGGATGGTTTAACTTTCACAAATCAATCAGTGTGATAGAACACATTAACAAGAGGAGAGAGAAGAACCATATGGTCCTCTCAATTGATGCAGAAAAAACATCTGACAAAATACAGCAACTTTTCCTGATTAAAACTCTTCAGAGTACAGGGATAGAGGGAACATTCTTCACGTTCATAATCCATCTATGAAAAACCCACAGCAAATATCATCCTCAATGGGGAAAAGCTGAGAGCCTTTCCCTTAAGATCAGGAACACGTCAAGGATGCCCACTCTCGCCACTATTGTTCAACATAGTACTAGAAGTCCTAGCAACAGCAATCAGACAAAAAAAGAAATAAAAGGTATTCAAACTGGCAAAGAAGAAGTCAAACTCTCTCTTTTCACAGATGACATGATACTTCATGTGGAAAACCCAAAAGACTCCACTCCCAAATTACTAGAACTCATAGAGCAATTCAGTAATGTGGCAAGATACAAAATCAGTGCACAGAAATCAGTTGCTTTCTTATACACTAACAATGCAACTGTAGAAAGAGAAATTAGAGAAATGATTCCATTTACAGTAGCACCAAAAACCATTAAGATACCTAACCAAAGAGGTAAAGGATCTATACTCTAGGAACTACAGAACACTCATGAAAGAAATTGAAGAAGTCACAAAAAGATGGAAAAACACTCCATGCTCATGGATTGGAAGAATAAACATTGTTGAATTGTCTATGCTACCCAGAGCAATCTATACCTTCAATGCCATCACGATCAAAATTCCAATGACATTTTTCAAAGTGCTGGAACAAACAATCCTAAAATTTGTATGGAATCAGAAAGGACCCCAAATTGCCAAGGAATGTTGAAAAAGAAAAACAAACCTGGGGGCATCACGTTGCCTGATTTCAAGCTATATTACAAGCAGTGATCACCAAGAGATGGTACTGGCACAAAAACAGACATACAGACCAATGGAACAGAATAGAGAACCCAGATATGGACCCTCAACTCTATGGTCAAATGATCTTGGACAAAGCAGGAAAAAATATGCAATGGAAAGAAGACAGTCTCTTCAATAAATGGTGCTGGGAAAATTGGACAGCCACATGCAGAAGAATGAAACTCGACCATTCTCTAACACCATACACAAAGATAAACTCAAAATGAATGAAAGACCTCAATGTGAGACAGGAATCCATCCAAACCCTAGAGGAGAACTTAGGCAGTAATCTCTTTGACATCGGCCACAGCAACTTCTTTCAAGATACATCTCCAAAGGCTAGTAAAACAAAAGCAAAAATGAACTTTTGGGACTTCATCAAGATAAAAAGCTTCTGCACAGCAAAGGAAACAGTCAACAAAACAAAGAGGCAACCCACAGAATGGGAGAAGATATTTGCAAATGACACTGCAGATAAAGGGCTGGTATCCAAGATCTATAAAGAACTTCTCAAACTCAACACCCAAAAAACAAATAATCAAGTAAAAAAATGGGCAGAAGACATGAACAGACACTTCGCCAAAGAAGACATACAAATGGCTAACAGACACATGAAAAAATGTTCATCATCATTAGCCGTCAGTGAAATTCAAATCAAAACCACACTGAGATACCACCTTACACCAGCTAGAATGGCAAAAATGGACGGGGAAAGAAACAACAAATGTTGGAGAGGTTGTGGAGAAAGGGGAACCCTCTTACACTGTTGGTGGGAATGCAAGTTGGTACAGCCACTTTGGAAAACAGTGTAGAGGTGCCTCAGAAAATGAAAAATAGAGCTACCCTATGACCCAGCAATTGCACTCCTGGGTATTTACCCCAAAGACACAGATGTAGTGAAAAGAAAGGCCATATGCACCCCAATGTTCATAAGAGCAAAGTCCATAATAGCCAAACTGTGGAAAGAGCCGAGATGCCCTTCAACAGATGAATGGATAAAGAAGATGTGGTCCAACAATGGAATATTATTCAGCCATCAGAAAGGATGAATACCCAACTTTTGCGTCAACATGGATGGGACTGGAGGAGATTATGCTAAGTGAAGTAAGTCAAAAAGAGAAAGTCAATTATCATATGGTTTCATTTATTTGTGGAACATAAGGAATAGCATGGAGGACATTAGGAGAAGGAAGGGAAAAATGAAGGGGGGGGGAATTGGAGGGAAAGATGAACCATGAGAGACTATGGACTCTGAGAAACAAACTGAGGGTTTTAGAAGAAAGGGGGATGGGGGGATGGGTAAGCCTGGTGATGGGTATTAAGGAGGGCACGTACTACTTGGAGCACTGGGTGTTATATGAAAACAATGAATCATGGATCACTACATCAAAAACTAATGATATATTGTATGGTGACTAACATAACATAATAAAATAAAATTAAAAACAAAAACAAAAACAAACAAATAATATGGGAGTGGAGTGAAATTTTAAATCATGTGATCTGTACTGAGAAGACCTCATTAAGAAAGTGACTTTTGACAAAGACTTAATGGGGGAGAATCAGTGAGCCATGAGGCTATATGAAAAAAAGTGTTCTGGTAGAGAGAACAAGAACAAATATTCCAAGGGGGGAATAAGCCTGGCATGTAGAAGGAAGAACAAGGAGACTGGTGTGGTCTTGGAAGAGCTAGTGCACAGGTCATGGTAAGCTCTTGTAGGATATTTTTAGCCCAGTAAAACTGATTTCAGATTTCTGACCTTCAGAACTATAAGAGAATACATTTATGTTGTTTTAAGCCGATAAGTTTGAGGCAATCCATTATATCAACAATAGGAAACTATTATATCCACATTAGGAAATAGAAATCTAAACCTTTCTTTTTTTATAATGTATGGAAACTACTATCAAAGAAAAATTGCACCAGGCAAGTTAAACAAGTGAGGCCTACTTAACTGAAGACCATTGTAATAGTGGTCTGAACTATCATAATAGGGGAGAGAAGCAAAATTCAACTCCACTAAAACAAAAAGCAGGAGAGTTTCTTACCAAGGGGGTGAGCTAGTAGATAAGAACTGGTTGGTTAATGTGCTTAGACTATCTGAGTTTGCTAATTGGCTTGTTAATATTAATAAGGTTAATATTCTACCCTCTCACAGATGTTGGGAGACAGTAGCCCTATCTTTCTTGATAATTACATTTCACAAGGATGACCCTCAGATCCTTGAGAAAGACATTCCTGGGTTGAAATCCTGGCAAGCAGCTGGAGGAAGATTTAAATTTCAAAGTCTCAGAGAAAGACTTTATAATTGCAAGTTTTCTAAAGTACAAGCTCTCAGAAAAGGGAGGTTAGTGACCTATAATCAGGAAGAAGCCTATCTAAAGCCTAGTCAAGTTGAAGGGAACATGAGAGTCATCTCAGTCAATGCCTATTATTAAAAATTCTTAGTCAAAGCCAAACCAGATATTTATCTCAGTAGAATTTGCCACATACACTAATCACATTTATTCATCCTTTATATTGAAAATCTGGAACTTTTAAAATCAGGGTAATGAATGAAGAGTTGCCCATTAACAACAACAAAACATTATTTTAAAGAAATAAATTGAAGGTACCACTTTAAAGTCTTAAAATATATACAGAAATTATTTCTATTGGAATGTGGTTTTTGTTGTTTGAACTATTAGAAAGCAGAAATACTTTACAGTTCTGGAATTATTTTATGAGTATGTTCTTACTTAAAATAAAAGAGACCTAGGAATAAGAGAGATGTAAAAATGCTATGTACAATTAGAAAAAAAAATAAAAGAAAAGCCTAAATTAATATACTAGAAGAATATTGATGCTTTTTAGAATAATCCTCAAGTGTGCATATTAATTATCTCAATATTTGTTGAACAAATATTATGGCCCAGACCCTAAAGAAATAAGATTATTGAGAAAAAGTGCATGTCCTTAAAATATACACAAACCAATATATGAAAATAAACAAATTGCAAAATAACCTGATAAGTGACATTTTAGAGATAAGGGTGAAATAACTATGGGTCATAAAAAAAAAAATATCTAGCTCTGCCTCAGGAAATGAAGTAACACTTCACCAAGGAAGTAATATTTGAACTGATTCTTGAAGATGAATAGTAAACACAAGGTGGAAAGAGGATTAGAAAACATTTTCAGGGGAAATAGCTTGTGATAATTCTTAAGATAGAATTAAAGAGTATAATTTGTCAAGATTATGGAGAGTTCATTTTGGCAGAAGGAAGACTTTGTTAACAAATAATAGAGATAAAGTCAGCTGGAGTAGTAGTAACAACAGAGGTGGTGAGAGAAGTAACAACACAAATAGAATAATATTAGGCTAGCAACAGTAGAAATAGATACCTTATCCTGAGTGCTTATGTGACATTCTAAGTGATTTCAATGTTTTATAACATTTGATTATTATATATGAAGGAGATTTCATGTCTGTTTTACTGATGAGGAGCCCAAGATTTAGCGGAGATAGAGGATGGTTTCCAAGACTGGAAAACCGTGTGTGCTGTAAGAAATTTATAATATGATCTTTAGAAACATGAAACAAATCAGAGGTTGTATCATTTTGTTTGTTATTTTACTGTTGTTAAATAGAGGAGCGATTGGGTCAGTTTTGTCTTTTGATAAAACAGTTTCATGGCAATATAGATGATAAGACTGGAGAGTTGGCAATGAAAGGAAACTGAGAGACTCCTGGCAAAGTGGCCAGTACAGTGCCCTAATTAATAGCTTGCATGAAAGCTTATAAGATTCTCAAGCATGAGTTTCATGTATTATTTATCTTTGGAATCTCAGAACTCAGCCCAGAGTGAGGCAATGACATTCAGTACATGTTTTGCTGAGTTTAGCAGAAATGAATAATGAACAGTCAAACATCTATAGAAGAATGGAAAGTAACATAACACCACATAAATTACTGTTGATGCCTACTATGTGGCTCATGCTTGCATTTTTTTTAATCATCAGAGAAATCCTTTAAGATTATTATTACAATAATCTTAGAGATGATAAAACTAAGTCTCATAAATATTCTTTGAAGGAAAGAATCATCCACCAAATCCATAGTCTACTGTGGCTTGTTGAGTATGGCCCCAGCCAGCTGGGATTGTTCACATGACAGTGGCATTATTTTAAAAGAAAGAGCATAAACAGTGCAAGGACTCTTGTTGCTATTCCAGAGCTAGCACATTGGCATTTCTAACAAATTCTGTTGGTCAAGAAGTCAACAAATCAGCCCAATTCACAGGGTGGGGTAATAGATTCTACCTCTTGATGGGGGAATCTGCAGTCACATTGAAAAGGGTCTAAATAGAGAAGTAAGTGAAGATTTGGGAACATTTTTTAAATCAGTCTACCAAAATGAGTGAGTCTTAAAGTTCCCCTTCTGGCCCTGGTAGCTCTACAAGGCTAAAATAAGCAGAAGTAGAAGACAGAATTTCAGAGGCTGACTTTGCATTGAGGCAAAGTTGGTCTAAAAATAGTATTTGAGGCAAAGCTGATCTGAAATATAGCCTCCTAGTTATAGAATCCCAAGTACTTCTGTAGGTGGCACCTTGCACCAAGATGAGATCTATTAGGGGACCTCCACAGTTATACCTGGAAATTTCTGCAATAATAGAGAAATAAATTCACCCAATGTCTCTGCTATATCATTATGAGTAAGTTACATAGCAAAATGTGATCAACAAAAATAACTCCCTACATCTAGCTTCCTCTGGCTTTGAACATTTGCTACAAGTTTCTCCCTTGGTACCGTCATGACACAAGACCAAATCTTATGAAAATAAGTCCTATTTATTTTTCATTCATTCATTCATCTATCTAGTCAACAATGCCTGGCTAATAAGATTCAGCAATGGGAAGTTGCCCAAGCTTTCTGTCATCTAAATGAGAAGAATTACATTTATGAATCAGGCTAAATCACTGTTAAGACAGGTACCCAAAACCTGATACTTGACTTCAATATTGATTATAGATATTTTTCCTGCTTACCAGTGACACCATGAAGGCAGTAACTCTGACAGTGCAGTAAAGAGAAGAGTCAGAATGAAGAAGCATTTTTTAGGAATGGTGTGGTGAGAATATTATATGCATAAAAGAGATATTGTAAAGAATGTCAACATTTGTTTAAAGTGCATATTTGGTGGATCTAGGGAAGGCCAAAGGGGACATCACCAAGGGGAGGAGGAATTACTATTCAAAAGAAGAAAGGAAACTTTTTTAAAGAGATGAAGGAAGTAAGAAAGCATGTGTGATGATCTACACAAAGTTTCATTAAAAAAAAAAAAGAAGGGTTACTTGAAATAGGTTATCACTGATGCCTGTAAGCTCAGTAGTGCAAGTAATGAGTTCATTTTCTGGTAAGTGTGATTTGGGAAGACAGTACAAGGAGTTTTAGTACAGTCAGTATGAAAATTTTGAAATGGGCTTGTTTGGAGACAAAAAAAAAAAAAAAAAAAAAAAAGCCAAGCCAGTGGGCACCAGGGAGTGGTTGAGTCTGATCAGCATGACTTGTATGGATCTAGAGAGCTCATGGCACAGATGGCTCAACAATAGTGCTAAGCAGTGTCCCAAAACAAGGGTCAAAATGAAACAGTTTAGATAACTGTTTAGAAATTCTCTATTTAGATAAAATTACCCAAAATACTCTGAGTGTGTTATCATTCAATGTTGCATAAAAGTATCCTGATACTTTACAATGTAAGTGCATTATGAACACTTTCATTAGTTCTTTTTCCCAGCTTGCCTAAAGGTTCCAGTGTGCAAATAACTCTCAGTTAGTTCTATGAAAGTGCATTAAGTCTTTGAGGTTTAATGCTCTAGGGTGGCATTCAGTTCCTCTGAGTGGTAATTTACTAAATAGTAGGGTGGGATGCTATCTTCCTTATCCAAAGAAGTGAACTGGAGCAAAGAATTAAGGGGCTCGTCCATATTCAAAAAGCTTATTATAGAACTGCAACATCAGAGCTAGTGAACATAGGGTAAGAGTACCACATAAAAAAGAAAAGTGAGTTTCCCTTTGATAATATATTATTTCCAATTGGCTAATAAAAAGGAAAATGGCATATAAAAAGCATGCAATTTTTCTAATTAGATCAGCATGATCTCTGCAGTCTTCTCCAAAAGTATTCAATACTTTGGGCTATTTAAATCCATTTAGCCCTTTTTGAAAGGAACTAAAGGGAGAACATACTTTCAATGGTGTATGTAGCTTTCTTTTTATCTAGGACAAAGGAATTCTCTCATATTTACCAAGCATCTTGTCTTCAAGTAACAGGGATTTATTTAGCATCAGTTCAAACTGTCCTATCTGCCAAAATGATCCATGCTCAATGACTTTTTAAAATGACTTGAACATCTCAATTCAATTGTGCTCCCCACCCAGGCTTTTAGAAAAGCAGGAAAATTGTTTTAATATTTTGAAAGGCATCCATTAAGATGATTCTGTTTAAAACACTAAGTGACTTAATGGTATTTTCAGTGCTACACAAAATATTCTAACCATGAAAAAAAATTCAACTAACTACCAAAATGTAGGAGCTCATTAACTTTAAAAGATATGAACTGCATATAGAAGTCAGTGTAGCAGCTAGGAAATTTCTGAGTAGTTGGTAGCTACTCCTTTAATTATTTATTTTTAATTTAAATGAAAATTAAATAGAACACATTATTCTAAGCATCTAATTGAAAAATAATTTTATTGGAAAAAGGATAGTATATAAAACAGAACTGAACTGTAAAAAGTTTCAGCACAGATGTAATATAAAACCTTTTCACGAGCTTAATGTATCTTAAAAAAAAAAATTCAGTTGAATTGTTTTGAGGTGCTAAATTAAACAGACACTAATCAGGTTTGTAGGGGGCTATTGCTGGGCACAGAGTAATGTCCATAAGGACGTTACAAGTACATGTGCCTTTGAATTTGTGGGTTCCATAGATGTTGTTTCTATCAATCCCCAAAAGAGGCTAAACCACAAATAACACTGGGGAAATGTAATGGGTCCATAAATTGGACTCAGAGGAAGTAACTACCTAAAATCTGGTTCTTTCTGATTTTAAAGCTTTCTAAGAAGAGAATATTTCCTAAGATACTTATTTACTTTGAAAAATAAATAATGTACATAAGCTACTTGTCTTGATTTATTTCTCCCAAAGATACTGTTTCCTTTACATCAAACAATGCTAATAACCAATTCTATTCAAAGGTAGTATTTTTTTTTTTTTTAAGATTTTATTTATTTGCGAGAGAGACAATGAGAGACAGAGAGCATGAGAGGGAGGGGGGTCAGAGGGAGAAGCAGACTCCCCGCTGAGCAGGGAGCCCGATGTGGGACTTGATCCTGGGACTCCAGGATCATGACCTGAGCCGAAGGCAGTCGCTTAACCAACTGAGCCACCCAGGCGCCCCAAAGGTAGTATTTTAAAAAGGAAAACTTTGATCTAGCTTTTGAGTAAAATTATAAGTACTAGACACTATGAAAATGCATATATTTATTTTAAGGTCATTAAAATCATGTATATTTGATTTACATTCTCACTACATTTGAAAGCAGATGCTTGAGAAATCCACAAGGGAAACAAAACAGAAGAAAACATTTTCATAGTTTCCATCTGTCATTCAGTATAGAAAAAAGGCAATAGGGGTGCCTGGGTGGCACAGTCGGTTAAGCCTCCCATTCTTGATTTCAGGTCATTATCTCATGGTCGTGAGATCGAGTCCCGTGTTGGGCTCCACAATGGGTGAAGAGTCTCCTTGAGATTCTCGCTCCCTGTCCCTCTGCACTTCCCACTTTTGCTCTCTCTCTAAAATAAATAAATAAATCTTTTTTTTAAAAAAAGGAAACAAAAAAAGGTAATAATCACAGCTTTTGGAAGTATTTTTAGTGTTGATTGTCCTGCATTAGTTTCAAATAAAGCAAAGAAAAACTCATTTCAATAATTACCCATTCACACTGTAGTTGATATATTTGATCTCATGGATTAAGGAAAATGGAAAGAATCTCAATTTTATTTTATTATTTTTTAGTCTTTGGAAAAAATCTCCATTTTAAATTGTTCTTCTTTTGGCCTGATGTTAGATGTAGCAGTGTAAGTAAAAATGCCAATCTAAAAGATAGAATTTTCTCATGTAACCAATTTTTGAATATTATTTAACCCAAAGGGAAAAGAAGAAGCAATACATAAGGGCACAATACTGAAAATAAGGTGTTCAAGAAAGGAGGAATTTCTTTTTAGCATTGAAGTCCTAGTATAGTTTGAGTAAAAGCACTAAATGGAGTTTTCTTCTATTTTCAGTAAATATTCAGTTTTCTTCTCCCTTTCTTGAAATTATAAGTAATGTGGAATAGTAAGGTTCACGGCAACAACAAGTTGAGACTCAATGAGTTATGTAATCAAGATGTCAAAACACCTGGGGCACCTGGATGGCTCAGTTGGTTGAGTGTCCCACTCTTGATCTCAGCTCAGGTCTTGATCTCAGGGTTGTGAGTTCAAGCCATGTGTTGGACTCCACACTGGATCTGTAGCCTACTTAAGAAAAAAGTGTTAAACACCTGAAGATTCAAGAATTAATGGTGGGAACAAATGTCTAAAGTTAGAATTTGTCCCCAATCAATGTCAATTCACAAATTCAAATCATGTCTGTATACAGCTTTGAAAATTTTAGTCTTTCCACATGGTATTTCAATGTATATATTGGCAATTTAATTCTGATAATCAATGCTGCTATAGTAACAACCATTGAGTCAGCCATAATTACAGAAATACATTTTGGCCAAGACATTAAACATACAAATGTTAAACACAAATATTTCTCATCTGCTGCAAAGTGAGGGTGAAGGGAGGTGAGAAGGGAAGTGCTTTCACAGGAAGTGCTATGCCATCCATTGTTGGGATATCTACTTTTATCCAGGACAATGATCAAATAGTACATTTTTATAAAAAGAAAATAAGATCAGAGGATTGCAACAATGTCATATGCTTTTTGTGATATTGTACCAAAGTTTTGCAAAATGTTACCATTGGAGAAAACTGAATAAGGGTACAAAGATCTCTCTGTATTATTTAAACCTTCATCTAAATCTCTGATTATCTTAATGAAAATTTAATTAAAAATGTAAGTTTTGCCTGAAAATGGAGTTCACATGCACTACCTTTCACCACAGTGTATCAGAAAAAATGCTGATGAGGCAAAGAATGCAGAGATAAGTCAAAAAATTAAAGTCTAGAGGAAAAAGCAGCTACATGGTTGCTTAAAAATACAGTGTACTAATACATGGAAAAGAAAGAAACCAGATCACTTTCATATACCATACACAAAAATAAACTCAATTTGAATTAAAAACCTAAATGTGAGGCAGGAAGTGATAAAATTCCTAGAAGAAAACATAGGTAGTAATTTCTTTGATATCAGCCATAGAAACATTTTTCTAGATATGTCACCTCAGGCAAGGGAAAGGAAAGCAAACATGAACTACTGGGACTACACCAAAATAAAAAAACTTTTTGCACAGTGAAGGAAACCATCAATAAAACAAATGGCAACCTACTGAATGGGAGACCATATTTGCAAATGATAAGAGGTTAGTATCCAAAATATATAAAGAACTTATACAACTCAACACACACAAAAAAACAAACCAAACAAAAAAACAGTCTGGTTGAAAATGGGCAGAGGACCTGAACAGACATTTTTTTCCAAAGAAGACATACAGATGGCCATCAGACACATTAATGGATGCTCAACAACACTAATCAATAGGGAAATGCAAATCAAAACTACAATGAGATATCACCTTACACCTGTTAAAATGACTAGAATCAAAAAATAAGAACAAGAGTTGGTGAGAATCTGGAGAAAAAAGAACCCTCATGCAATGTTGGTGGAAATGTAAATTGATGCAGCCACTGTGAAAAACAGTATGGAAATTCATCAACGAATTAAAAATAGAAATACCATATGATCCAGTAATTCCACTAAGGCATATTTACCCAAAGAAAACAAAAACACTAATTCGAAAAGATATACACGCCCCTATGTTTATAGCAGCATTATTTACAATAGCAAACATATGGAAGCAGTCCAAGTGTCCATCAATAGAAATTGGATAAAGAAGTTGTGATATATGTATATAATGAAATATTACTCAGGCATAAAAAAAAGGATGAGATCCTGCCATTTGTGACAATATAGATGGACCTAGAGGGTATCATGCAAAGTGAAGTAAGTCAGACAAAGAAAGACAAATACTATATGATTTCACCTATATGTAGAATCTAAAAAACAAACAAAAAAATGAACAAAAAACTGACCAAACAAACAAAAAGCAAAAACAGACCCATAAATACTGAGAACAAGCTGATGGTTGCCAGAGGGGAGAAAATAGAGGGATGAACAAAATGAGTGAAGTGGAGTGGGAGATACAGGCTTCCACTTATGGAATAATTCATGAGGGTAAAAAGTACAGCATAGGGAATATAGTCAATGGCACTTTAATAGCATTGTTTGATGACAGATGGTAGCTACTCTTGTGGTGAGCACAGCATAATGTATAGACTCGTAAAATCATTATGTTGTACACCTAAAACTCATGTAACATGTGTCAACTATGCTTCAATAAAAAAATATATAGCATATTAATAGAAAATTTGAGTTGTGTTAAGGACAACAGATCAGGAAACATTCCCATTGAAAAGATATTTGTGGGGCCCCTGGGTGGCTCAGTCGGTTAAGTGTCTGCCTTTGGCTCAGGTCATGATCTCAGGGTCCTGGGATCGAGCCCCACATGGGGCTCCCTGATTAGCATGGAGTCTGCTTTTTCTCCCTCGGCCACTCCCCCTTGCTCCTGCTCTCTCTCTTTGTTAAATAAATAAAATCTTAAGAAAAGAAAAGAGAAGATATTTTGTTACTCATGGTTCCCAAGAAGAAGGAGCACCCCATGCCCTGGGGTGGGTGGGAGGGGGAGACATGAGGAAGTACTGAGGTCCATCAGGAGCAGAGGGAGAGTGTGTGTGGGAGGGGACAAGAGTCTTTATTGTAATTTCCTTGGAAGGAATGGACAATGATAATTAAACAGATTTAGGATTGGCTAGCTTGAATAATTTCATCAGGCACTGGGACATAGTGGCTAAACCTAGTTGTCTAGTACCTGCCCCTATGGTAATTAGGACAGGTGCATAGTGGTCCAGGGAAAGCCCAGTAAAGGAAGTGGTTGGTATGTGGGTTATGGATTGACTGGTTTGTATCTGAAAAAGCACACCTCTTGGTGGAGGATTCCTTCTCAAGGAGCAGGGAGTGAGAAAAGAGGCAAGAGGCTAAAGCAAGGGACTCAGTTATACTATTGAGTGGTCTGGAACAAAAGTTCCAGAATACACATGTAGGGCAAATGTTAAAACAACATCAAATTTACAGAAGCTTGAAACAGTGTTAATGCAATGTCTAAGTACACAAGCAAAAGTTTTCCTGGAAGTAATAGAGGCAGCCAGCAAAGTGCCAAAATATTAGAGAGGCAGACACCTTTAAAATGAATCGATTATTTCTGTATTTTGAGAGGACATTTGAGGCATTTGCAGAGGCAAAATTTAGGTACTTTTCACTAATAGTTACATAACACTTGGCTGGATGTATTCATTTACAAGAATTTGTCCAGGTAATTGGTTTTGTGGATTAATAATGTGTGGCTTATTTCCACCACATCATTTACAAATTAGTATTCTTTTAACTATCTGATTTACAGTAAAAATTATATAATATTATATTCAGAAATTAATGAACCTAAAAGAATTATTAATGCAAATATTAAATGTTGTAGGTATAGAATGAAGAGTGAGGGAGAGGCCTACTCTGCATAATCCATTAGCATCACCCAAACACAGATGCTTCATTCCTTTGGGACCATGTTTCTGAGTCTTCAGAATGCACTCATTGTTTCCATACAATCTCCAAGGTTTCTCAGAACTCCATTGCACAAGCTGGTTTCTTTCGGCTCCTATACCCACACGAAATTCCATTAGTGTCAGAAGCTTATTCCTTCCCCTAGACTGGTCCCAAGAAAAACTTGCACTTGGTCTTAGACAAGGAGAAAAATCCTCTCAGCCTTACGCAGTCATATGCAATCGCTCTTCCTAAAGACCCACGGACCACCCTAAATTTCGCAGGTAGAATTTTGAATTTTATAACCTTCCAGCTGAGACAAACACATTATTCAGACCTGTGACATACTAATGGGAAAAAGGATTTTAACTATTTGACAATCGCTATTTTTTTCATACTCTCCCCTATAGTACTCCTTCGGTCTTTTGATTTTTGTTCGTTTGGGGTCAAATCATATGGCTCCAAAGTCAAATCATGACTCTCCTATTAAACTATCTTTGCTTACTTTAGACAAGGTCCCAAACTATCAATTCATGGTCTGCATGATAGTAATAGAAACATCAATATCTATAAATTACAGTTTTTGTGAAGAAGAAAGCATTTAATATAGGCAAATCACTAAACATAGTATCTGACAAATATTAAGCACTAAAAATTTAGTTATGATGACTGTGATTATCTAAACAATATAGATACTTTACACATGGTACTTGGTTATTTTCTTTCTATTTCAAACTTACTGTGACATTAATGATAAAAAATAAAAAGAAAGAAGTAGATAATCCTAAAAACCCAACATGAATAAAGATACATGATGTGTTTAAGATTTCTCCTCTCTAGAACAACATAAAAAGAAATAAAATCCAGACAAGCTAAGAAGAATTACTATTTCCTCAGGCACTTCAGCCAAGTATTCTCAAAAATTTCTGAGAGAAAATGAACAAAACATTTCTACTAGAATCCATTGCAGACCCTTTAGCACAATTGCACTTATTATGCTTACCTTTCTCTTTCCAATTACAAATAGTCATTTCAACAAAGCATTTTGATCTTTTTACAAAAACTTGATGCTGTTATTTGAGCTGGCAAAGTAGAACCAGGTCCCAATAACATTCTGCCTATGCCTATCAACTGACGTGCTTAAGAAACAAACACAAAGAATCAAGAATAAAAGGTAGCTGGTCAATAAGTAAATGGATAAGATAGTTTTCTGAGATTTTATGTGGCAAGCTTCAACTTTATACAGTCTCACACAACACTTTATACATCCTTCATAAGAACCCTAAAAATTAGAATTAATTCCTGAAAAATTGCCCAGGAATTTCTTTCTTGAAGAAATCATACAAAGAGCAGCCCTAGGAAAACACATTGAAGTCTCAATGGAAGAAATAGCTCCACTGTAAAACAAAAACAAACACCAAAATGCTAGTCTTAGACATGTTGGGAATTCCCTGCTTAGAAGGAAGCAAGTGATAAAAAACAGAAGGACCCCTAATGCCCAGAGCTCATTATCTCCACTATTAAATAGAAATATAGTGACGCAGAAAACAAATGAGAAGATAAGAGAGGCAAGCAGGAGGCAGAAGCAAAGGCATGCTGAAAGCTCCTGATGAGCATCCCTTCTCTATGTCAGCTCTTCACACAGGCAGCAAAATGACCTTCTTTTAGAAAGTAGAAGTTCCCACTGGGACAGAGGAAAGAGGATGAGAATTCAAATTAAGTGGAGTCCCCTTGCGGGGCATCACTGTGTTTGAGGAACTATTTGAAGCCCAGCGGTATTCCAGACAACATGAAGCAAGGACTATATAATGCCCCCTGAAAAGGACAAATTTTCCAACAAATATGTTATTCAAATATAAAAGTGGCATAAATTCTTAGGAGTATAGCAACTGTGAGCATTTCCTCATATTAAAAAAATAAACAAATAAAAAGTAAACAAAGCAAAAAGCACCACTCAGGGGAGGAATCCCATCAACTAAATGTAAAGGAATATCTCAGTTGGAAGTCAGGGAGGAATCATGGAATCTACGTGCAAGACAGTCTATGGCTGAACAACTGGGAGAAACAAGACATGTAATGTTCGATTTGAAGTTTAAAATCTTGGTAATGTAAAAATTAAAACGTAAGAAAAAATTGGAAGTAAAGATGAAGAAGAATGTGAATAAATATGGTTGTATTCTAATATGCCTGTAATGACTGTTACCAAGTCCCATCTAAATTGACTTTTAAAATGAGGACATTAATGGTCTCGCATGTCTAGAATTCCAGCGTTAAGGGAAGCCTCCAAAGAGGTTCAATCAGCATCCGATTAATGTCATCAAAGACATAGGATTTTTTTGTCACTCTATTTTATAATCATTAGCATTTTGGCTTAATCCTAAATCTATTTATGTTTATACTTGCAAGTAAGCTGCTAGGAGCTATCCAAGTTATGTGCCTTCCTCCCAGCCCTCATATTTGACAGTACAGGGTCAGAGAAAATCTCTCCTGCAACCACAAAATATTAATCCTTTCTTTCAATAAGACTGGGGTGACATAACTCACCTGCTTGCTATTAAACTAATACTTACCATCAAAAGAAAGGGGATTTTCTGGTTGGCATGTATAGACTAAGAAGGTTCGATACCTGAGTGCAGACACAGCATCTTCTGTACCATATTGCTGTCTGGGACAAGGATATACACTTGGACAAAACAGATCTGTGAGGAAGGCAGAAGGTATGATGGAATGCAGAAGGCAGAATGGATACTGGGAAGGAAACCAACAGTTTCAAGAGATAAGGATGAAGGTGGATAAACTAAGGATCAGATTTAGGTATATGATTTAAAGTCATAAATACATTAACCAACTCATGATTTTTGATAAGAAAAAACATACCAACAAAAATGGAAAGTTGAGGAAGGAATGAAAGTAATAGGAAATAGATTTTAGCATTTCCATTTTTCAAAGTTGTAAATTAATATCAATGAAAAATGTTCAATCAACTGGGTTAAGTGAAATATAATGTTAATTTTTACAAAGTTCAAAAGATAACATTACATTAAATTACAATTAAAACAGACCAATCCATACTACCAGAAAGTAAATACACAAAAAAATAAAGAAATCAAAAGCATTATCAAAATGAAAAAATAAAGAAAAAGAGGACATTTTTAAAGGATAAAATATATGGTGACAGAATTAATACCTGATGTGATGGTTAATTTTATGTGTCAACATGACCGGGCTAAGTGATGACCAGATAGCTGGTAAAACATTACTTCTAGACATGTCTGAGTTTCCAGAAGAAATTAACACTGAATTGGTAGACTGAGTAAAGAAGGTCATCACCAGTTCAGGTGGGCATCATCCAATCCATTGAGGGTTAGAATAGGACAAAAGGTAGAGGAAGGGGAATTTGCTCTGTGCTTAATCTGAGACATCCATTTCCATACTCAGACATCTGCACTCCTAGTTCTCAGACTTTTGAATTTGATCTGGGACTTACACTATCTGCTTCTCTGCTTCTCAGGCCTTTAGACTTGGATTGAATTACACCACCAGTTTTCCTGATTTTCCAGCTTGCAGAAAGCAATTTGTGGGACTTCTTGGCCTCCATAATCATGTAAATCAATTCCTATAACAAATCTCCATAAATATGATATCTACCTGAACATATCTTATCAGTTCTGTTTCTCTGGAGAATCCTGATTTACTATTGCAACAATAAATAATTATTAAATGTTCTCACTTAGTTAAAAGAGAGTCACAGATATTCACATACACACATACAAATAGAAGAAAAACAGAAAAGATAAGAATGCTTTGTTTTGCTATAAGAGATATGTATAAA
This sequence comes from Phoca vitulina, assembly GCF_004348235.1. Lineage (NCBI taxonomy): Eukaryota > Metazoa > Chordata > Mammalia > Carnivora > Phocidae > Phoca > Phoca vitulina. Next base: position 6,418,208 of record NW_022589732.1, read on the forward strand.
GCAGAAAAAATAAACATAAAAATATTGGAAGGAGACTTGCCAAATACTAACAGATTTCAGACAGAGTTATGGTAGTAATACCAAACTTTAATTTGTGTAAAGCATTAAAAGATACAAAAAGATTCACTTTACAGTAATAAAAGACTCAGTCCAGAATGTTCACAGCTGTCATAAATGCATAAACATAATATTTAATCAATAAAATTCATAAAACATAAATCACAGAAATGCAAGAAAACTGAATATAACAGAAAATAAATAATAGGAAAATGTACATTATAACTCTCAGTTCATGAGAAATCAGGATGCTAAAAATAAACAAAGATCACACCATATACAAAATTAACTCAAAATGGATCAACTATCTAAATGTAAGAGCTAGACAGGGAAAATATTTTTTTAAAGACATAGCAGAAATAGGGTTACATTCCTAATTTAGAAAAGCTTATACAAATGAATTAGAAAAACATAACCAAATTAAGAAACAAGCAAAGGACAGGGACAATGCATACTGTATAGAAAAAGAAATACAAATGACCAAACAATTTAATATTATTTTTCACCTAAGAGATTAGATGAGACTTCATTTCATCAATGAAATGTAAGCTTACACTCATATACATGTGGTGGAGTAAAAAATTAGGGCAAATTTTCAAAAATTAGTGACAATGTCTATCAAAATATATGCATCCCTTGGAAAAAGCATTGTACAACTAAGAATTCACCCTAAAGATACAATAATTTGCTAAGAAAAAATGCAAGGTGCACTTGGATTCTTGGATTCATACGTGCAAACACACAAGAAAGCTCTTGCCCAACAATATAATCACAGTAAATAAACCGACCTATGCACATAACATAAAGTAATATGCAAAATATTTTAAAATTAAGTGCATGGTGTAAACTGATAACAAAATACTTCCCTGTATGTTCCTAAGGGAAAATTGCAAGATGCAGATCTTTGTACAGAGCCTGAATCCTTTTGAATAAATAAGAATAAAATAGTAACTAAATTGTTCTACATGTGAAAATTTTTGTCCTAGAAGAAATAGTGAAAAACAACAAAATGGATTCCTTTGGGGAAAAAGATTTGGGGTGCAGAGAATTGAGGCCCTCAGTGTGTGTGTCTGTATGCATGTGTGTCTATGAGCATGTGGAAATTGAGAAAACAATACAAAGAGACAGTACATGGACATGGCAAGACAATCCACATCCCATGCTAATTCAGAGGGAATCCAGAGTACAGAGTCAAAAATAATTATATGAAATTAAGCCTTCAAGGAATGTGTAGAAATCTTGGTGTGGACTCTAAGTTTCCTCACGGCAATAAAGGGTGGAGGAGTGTTTGAAGGCAGTTTTATCTAGATCTCAAGAGGAAGGGGAAACCAAAAGATATTTGTCCACAACATCAATTTATACTGGTTGTTGTGTGTTCTGTAGCTATATCAATACTTGAGTTTATATTCCAAGTCTCTTCTTGCCTGTAATCTTTACCTAAAGCTATATCCCCATTGACACCATTAAAAGTATTACTTTGTCTTTTGCTCACAGGCTTCCATAGCTCTGAAATGTTTTGTTTTGTTTTAACCCAATGTCATTAAGTCCTCTCCTTCTCTGAAACCCAACTTCAGCCTTAATAACAGTCTAATCTTGAATATAAGTGAACAATTCTCTTCATCTTTCTAAGCCTCAGAATGTGTTTCTTTAAAATAAAGGAATTGAATTTGACATCTATGAGTTCTAAAATTCCATGAGCTTATGTTTTTTAGGACCCAACCTCAATCTCATGAATTTCTCTCTCTTATCCATGCCCAATATAGGAAAGTGTATTGCACTTCTTCTAGCAAATAGAATAATTTTGAGATTAAGAGTTACACAAACTTGTTTAATAGACAGAGTATGAGAAAGGGAAATACTTTCAGCACCTTTTTACTATATCAAAATACAATTTTCCTATCATTTAATATCTGTTGGAAATATTCCTTAATAATAGTGGCAAACACACACACACAATTTTGTAGTAAGAGTAGATAAAACAAGAGTTTGAAAGAATTCCTCAGTTAAAAAAAAAAAAAGGAAGACACTCACACTAACATCCAATAGTAGATTGTGTGTGCATGTGCTCACAATTGCCATATGCAATTTTTTAGTTATTTTCATTTTTTTTCTCTGCTTTAAATTTCTTCCACTGGCATTTCTTTCTGTTTGTGGTCTAGGTAAGAAATATCTCTACACTTAAGTACCAGAAAATTCGGTCTTGATGATGTTAGAAAATCATAAGTCAATATTGATTTCCTAAATAGTAGTAATTCAATGGAAGGAGCAGCAATGGTGTTTTAAAAATTCACTTCATAATAGAATTTTTTCATTGGGAGACATTTCCTGAAATGCACATTAGAGCCTATCAGTTCTTTAGGACTGATCCCAAATATTGACAATAGAATATTTTTATTACTCCAACAAAAATTGCCATACCCAAGATTAGAGAAGGTAACAAGACTTGATAATGTGAAAGAAAGTCCACACAAATTTTGAAGGTTACTATCCAACTTAGGGAATAATAAAAATGTTAATCAAATGTTATATAAATTTATGCCCCAATTTCTTAAAATTTAGGTTATTTGTCAGGTTAGGAATAAACAATTACTTGAAAAAACTTACCTATGCACATAAAATACCCATCTTTGTTCAAAATGTATAAATAAACAAAACAACTTCTTACTATTTCCCTTACTATTCAGCATTTTCCTTATTATTCAAAACTCCATAAAATCCCAATAGTTGTCAGAAGGCTCAAAAATAAGAAAATAAGAAGTTGGTAAAAGGGTACAAACTTTTAGCTATAAGATGAATAAGGTCTGAGATGTAATGTATAACATAGTAACTATAGTTGATAACACTGTATCATATAAGTAAAATTTACTAAGAAAATAGAACCTAAATCTTCCCACCAAAAATGGTAAACATGTGAAGTAATCATGTGTTAATTACTTAGATGAGGGCATCCTTCTACAATGTATGTGTATAACAAATAATCATGATGTAAGGTATAAATGCCTTACAATCTTATATATCACTTATACCTCTAAAGCAGAAATTTTAAAAAGGCAAAAGAAAAATAACAATAAGCAGCACTACAACTTTTATTGAAAAATAAGCACCACTCTTTCATGTTACAATAAATATTCTTCATTAGTATAATCCATTCTGAATGGAATTACAACTCTAAAATCACTAGAGTATTTTGTAAGTGAAATGAAATAATACCTGTGCACTTTTTTTTTATTGTGTGTGTCTTTGAGCTCTTCCTTATTTACTTTCTTAAAACATTTTTATTGTTAGTTAATCACCATGCATTACATCATTAGTTTTTGATGCAGTGTTCCATGATTCATTGTCTGTGCATAACACCCAGTGCTCCATGCAGAACATGCCTTCTTTAATACCCATCACCAGGCTAACCCATCCTCCCACTCTCCTCCGCTCTAGAACCCTCAGTTTGTTTTTTAGAGTCCATTGTCTCTCATGGTTCATCTCCCGATCCGATTTCCCGCCCTTCATCTTACCCTGCTGCTATCTTCTCCTTTTTTTTTCTTAACATATATTGCATATTTGTTTCAGAGGTAGACATCTGTGATTCAACAGTCTTGCACAATTCACAGCACTCACCATAGCACATACCCTCCCCAATGTCTATCACCCAGCTACCCCATCCCTCCCACCCCACTCCCCACTCCAGCAACCCTCAGTTTGTTTCCTGAGATTAAGAATTCCTCGTATCAGTGAGGTCATATGCTACAGGTCTTTCTCTGATTGACTTATTTCGCTCAGCATAATACCCTCCAGTTCCATCCACGTCGTTGCAAATGGCAAGATCTCATTCCTTTTGATGGCTGCATAATATTCTATTGTATATGTATACTACTTCTTCTTTATCCATTCATCTGTTGATGGACATCTTGGCTCTTTCCACAGTTTGGCTATTGTGGACATTGCTGCTATAAACATCAGGGTGCACGTACCCCTTCGGATCCCTACATTTGTATCTTTCTGGTAAATACCCAGTAGTGCAATTGCTGGATTGTATGGTAGCTCTATTTTCAACTTTTTGAGGAACCTCCATACTGTTTTCCAGAGTGGCTGCATCACCTTGCATTCCCACCAACAGTGTAGGAGGGTTCCCCTTTTTCCGCATCCCCACCAACATCTGTCATTTCCTGACTTGTTAATTTTAGCCATTCTGACTGGTGTGAGGTGGTATCTCTTTGACGTTTTGATTTGGATTTCCCTGATGTCGAGCGATGTTGAACACTTTTTCATGTGTCTGTTGGCCATTTGGATGTCTTCTTTGCAGAAATGTCTGTTCATGTCTTTTGCCCATTTCTTGATTGGATCATTTGTTCTTTGGGTGTTGAGTGTGATAAGTTCTTTATAGATTTTGGATACTAGCCCTTTATCTGATATGGCATTTGCAAATCTCTTCTCCCATTCTGTCGGTTGTCTTTTGGTTTTGTTGACTGTTTCTCTTGCTGTGCAAAAGCTTTTTATCTTGATGAAGTCCCAATAGTTTATTTTTGCCCTTGCTTCCTTTGCCTTTGGTGATGTTTCTAGGAAGAAATTGCTGCGACTGAGGTCGAAGAGGTTGCTGCCTGTGTTCTCCTCTAGGATTTTGATGGACTCCTGTCTCACATTTAGGTCTTTCAACCATTTGGAGTCTATTTTTGTGTGTGGTGTAAGGAAATGGTCCAGTTTCATTCTTCTGCAAGTGGCTGTCCAATTTTTCCAACACCATTTGTTGGAGAGACTGTCTTTTTTCCATTGGACATTCTTTCCTGCTTTGTCAAAGATTAGTTGACCACAGAGTTGAAGGTCCATTTCTGGGCTCTCTATTCTATTCCATTGATCTATGCGTCTGTTTTTGTGCCAGGACCATACTCTCTTGATGATGACAGCTTTGTAATAGAGCTGGAAGTCCGGAATTGTGATGCCACCAGCTTTGTTTTTCTTTTTCAACATTCTTCAGGCTATTCGAGGTCTTTTCTGGTTCCATACAAATTTTAGGATTATTTGCTCCATTCCTTTGAAAACAGTGGATGGTATTATGATGGGGACTGCATTGAATGTGTAGATTGCCCTAGGTAGCATTGACATCTTCACAATATTTGTTCTTCCAATCCATGAGCATGGAACGTTTTTCCATTTCTTTGTGTCTTCATCAATTTCTTTCATGAGTATTTTAGTTTTCTGAGTACAGATCCTTTGCCTCTTTGGTTAGATTTATTCCTAGGTATCTTACACTTTTGGGTGCAATTGTAAATGGGATAGAATCCTTAATTTCTCTTTCTTCTGTCTTGTTGTTGGTGTAAAGGAATGCCACTGATTTCTGTGCATTGATTTTATATCCTGCCACTTTAATAAATTCCTGTATGAGTTCTAGCAGTTTTGGGGTGGAGTCTTTTGGGTTTTCCACATAAAGTATCATATCATCTGTAAACAGTGAGAGTTTGACTTCTTTGCCAATTTGGATGCCTTTTATTTCTTTATGTTGTCTGATTGCTGTGGCTAAGACTTCTAATACTTGGTTGAATAGCAGTGGTGATAATGGACATCCCTGCCATGTTCCTGACCTTAGGGGGAAAGCTCTCAGTTTTTCCCCATTGAGAATGATATTCACTGTGGGTTTTTCATAGATGGTTTTTATGATATTGAGGTATGTACCCTCTATCCCTATACTCTGAAGAGTTTTGATCAAGAAAGGGTGCTGTACTTTGTCAAATGCTTTTTCTGCATCTATTGAGAGGATCAAATGATTCTTGTTCTTTCTTTTGTTAATGAATTGTATCATGTTGATTGATTTGCAGATGTTGAACCAACTTTGCAGCCCAGGGATAAATCCCACTTGGTCGTGGTGAATAATCCTTTTCATGTACTGTTGGATCCTACTGGCTAGTATTTTGGTGAGAATATTGCATCCATGTTCATCAAGGATATTCGTCTGTAAGTCTCCTTTTTAATGAGGTCTTTGTCTGGTTTTGGGATCAAGGTAATGGTGTCCTCATAAAATGAGTTTGGAAGTTTTCCTTCCATTTCTATTTTTGGAACAGTTTCAGAAGAATAGATATTCATTCTTCTTGAAATGTTTGGTAGAATTCCCCTGGAAAACCATCTGGCCCTGGGCTTTTGTTTTTTGGGAGATTTTTGAAGACTGCTTCAATTTCCTTAGTGGTTATAGGTCTGTTCAGGTTTTCTA
>NW_022589732.1:6434457-6446323 GCF_004348235.1 Phoca vitulina
AAATGCCATATCAGATAAAGGGCTAGTATCCAAAATCTATAAAGAACTTATGAAACTCAACACCCAAAGAACAAATGATCCAATCGAGAAATGGGCAGAAGACATGAACAGACATTTCTGCAAAGAAGACATCCAAATGGCCAACAGACACATGAAAAAGTGCTCAACATCGCTCAGCATCAGGGAAATCCAAATCAAAACCTCAATGAGATACCACCTCACACCAGTCAGAATGGCTAAAATTAACAAGTCAGGAAATGACAGATGTTGGTGAGGATTCGGAGACAGGGCAACCCTCCTACACTGTTAATGGGAATGCAAGCTGGTGCAGCCATTCTGGAAAACAGTATGGAGGTTCCTCAAAAAGTTGAAAATAGAGCTACCATATGATTCAGAAATTGCACTACTCGGTATTTACCCCAAAGATACAAATGTAGGGATCTGAAGGGGTACATGCACCCCAATGTTTATAGCAGCAATGTCCACAATAGCCAAACCGTGGAAAGAGCCAAGATGTCCATCAACAGATGAATGGATAAAGAAGAGGTGGTATATATATACAATGGAACATTATGCAGCCATCAAAAGGAATGAGATCTTACCATTTGCAATGACGTGGATGGAACTGGAGGGTATTATGCTGAGCGAAATAAGTCAATCAGAGAAAGATATATATCATATGACCTCACTGATATGAGGAATTCTTAATCTCAGGAAACAAACTGAGGGTTGCTGGAGTTGTGGGTGTGAGGGATGGGGTGGCTGGGTGATAGACATTGGAGAGGGTATGTGCTATGGTGAGCACTGTGAATTGTGTAAGACTGTTGAATCACAGACCTGTACCTGTGAAACAAACAATACCTTATATGTTAAAAAAAAAAAAAAGAAAGAAAAAAAGAAGAAGATAGCAGGAAGGGAAGAATGAAGGGGTGGAAATCAGAGGAGGAGATGAACCCTGAGAGACTATAGAATCTGAGAAACAAACTGAGGGTTCTAGAGGGGAAAAGCGTGGTGGGATGCGTTAGCCTGATGATGGGTATTAAAGAGGGCATGTACTTCATGGGGTACTGCGTTTTATAAGCAAACAGTGAATCATGGAACAGTACATCAAAAACTAATGATGTAATATCGTGATTAACATAACATAATAAAAAAATAAGTTAATGAAACAATTTATAAGATGTAATGAAATAGTTTATATCACTACATTTTTTTATGATATATTTACATTATACTACTTTATACAATTATTATTATTTTTCTCAAGGTGCTAAGGTAATCTACATGAAAGTAAACTAAACATAGTATAGCTATTGACTATGACAAGATGTCAGGGGAAAATAGCCGTCAATTTGACTCAGGTTTTTATCTTTAATTATTCAGAGCCAATGGATTTTTGTTAAAGTTGGTAAATTAAGAAATAGAGACAATAACATATAATGTAAAGTTAAGTGAAGACCACCAGAAATATTAAAATTACAAATATTGAAGGAGTTGCCACTGGGGAGTAAAATTGGAGGTGCTTTATAATGGGCTCTAATATCTGATTTGACACATCTATATGTATTACTTTTTAAAATTTTTTTAAAAAATTTATTGAATTATAATTCACATACAATATTATATTAGTTTCAGGTGTACAACATAGTGATTTGACAGTTGTATATATTACTCAATGCTCACTCTGATAGTGTAATAACCATTTGTCATCATACAAAGTTATTACATTATTATTGACTGTATTCCTTATGCTGTAGTTTTCATCTCTGTGACTTATTTATTTTATAATTGGAAGTTTGTACTTTTTAATCCCCTCCACCTATTTTGCCACCCCTCTCTCCTCAGCAACCAACAGTTTGTTCTCTGTATTCATGAGCCTGTGTCTATTTTTGTTTGTTTTGTTTTTTAGATTCCACATATAAATCAAAGCATGGTATTTGCCTTTCTCTGACTTATTTCACTTAGCATAATACTCTGTAGGTCCATCCATGTTGTCATAAATGGCAAGGTTTTATTCTTTTTTATAGCTGGGTAATATTCCTTTGTGTGTGTGTATGTGTGTGTGTGTGTACATACCACATTTTCTTTATCGATTTATCTATTGATGGATGCTTGGGTCATTTCCATACATTGGCTATTGTAAGTAATGCTGCAATAAACATAGGGATGCATGTATCTTTCAAATTCTTATTCTTATTTTCTTTTGGTAAATACCCACTACTGAAATTGCTGGATCATATGGAATTTCTATTTTTAATTTTTTAATGAACCTCCCTATTGTTATCCACAGTGGTCACACCAATTTACATTCCCACCAAAAGGGCATGAGGGTTCCCTTTTTCTCCACATCCCAAACAACACTTCCTATTTCTTGTCTTTTTTTATTAAGTTTTTAAATTTTAATTCCAATATAGCTAACATACAGTTTTATATTAGTTTCAGGTGTATAATATCATCATTCAATAATTTTATATGTTACTCAGTGCTCATCATAAATGTACTCTCAATCTCCATCACCTATTTCTTCCAAATCCTACCCACCTCCTCTCTAGTAACCATATGTTTATTCTCTGTAGCTCAGAGTCTGTTTTTGGTGTGCCTTTTTTCCCTTTGTTTATTTTGTTTCTTAAATTCCACATACGAGCAGCACCTGAGTGGCTTAGTAGTTTAAGTGTCTGCCTTTGGCTTAGGTCACGATCTCAGGGTCCTGGGATCCAGCCCCGCACTGGGCTCCCTACTCAGTGAGGAGACTGCTTCTCCCTCTCCCTCTGCTTGCTGCTCCCCCTGCTTGTTCTCTCTCTCTCTCTCTCTCTGTGTCAAATAAATAAATAAATAAAATCTTTAAAAAAATTCTACATACGAGTGAAATCATATGGTATTCATCTTTCTCTGACTGACTTCACTTAGCATAATACTCCCTAGCTCCATCCATGTTATTGCAAATGTCAAGATTTCATTCTTTTTTATGGTTGAGTAATATTCTATTATATACATTTATGTCATATCTTCTTTACCCAGTTATCTATCAATGGGCACTTGGACTGCTTCCATAATTTGGCTATTGTAAATAATGATGCTATAAACATATGGGTGCATGTATCCATTTAATCTAGTGTTTTTGTATTCTTTGGGTAGAATGACTACTGGGTCATAGGCTAGTTCTATTTTTAATTTTTTGAGGAATCGCCATACTGTTTTTTTTAGTGCCCGTACCAACTTTCATTCCCATCAACAGTGCAAAAGGGTGCCTTTATCTCCACCTGCTTGCCAACACTTGTTCCTTGTGTTTTTGATTTTAGCCATTCTGACAGGTGTGAGGTGATATCCCATTGAGTTTTGATTGCATTTCCCTAATGAGGAGTGATGTTGAGCACATTTTCATTTGTCTATTGGCCATCTGGGTGTCTTCTTTGAAAAAATGTCTGTTCGTATTTTCTGCCCGTTTTTTAATTGGGTTATTCGATTTTTGAATGTTGAATTGCACATATTTTGGGTACTAACCCTTTATCATATATGTCATTTGTGAATATCTTCTCCCCTTTAGTAGGTTGCCTTTTAGTTTTGTAGATTGTTTCCTTTGTTGTGCAAAAGCTTTCTATTTTGGTTCAATTCCAATAGTTTATGTTTGTTTTGTTTCCCTTGTCTGAAGAGACATCCATAATTGGAGGAACTTTGAGATTGGCTGAGATATTTGATTTGACATCATCTGTATTTATTACTTTTTATATCAGATATATTTAAAACAAAACTTCCCCAAACAATAAATAATAGTATTGAAGTTTTTTTGTATAGTTTTATTTTTCTTAAATCTTTTCTCCCCCCTCGTATTTCCCCAGCCCTTTCCTTCCAGCAACAAAAACGTGCAATACAAATCTGTCATATTATCCTTAGAAATATTATCAACAAAACTTTGAGACATAATTCAAATTTTCAATTATTCTAATTAAAGTAAATACTTATATTTATTTGAAATGGTTATAGTAATATTTCTAGGAAAGAAGAGAATTATTTACTTCAGTTACTTTCGTAGGGGGTAGTATTTTACTTAAGTACTTGCTAATACTCTCTTCTGAGTAGTTATCTTTTTTGCAAGCACACTTTAACTCAATCGGTTTAAAAATAAAGTGTTATTTTCCAAAAAGGTACTAGAAGATATTTTCAAAGGACTAAGAGTCACCTGAATTTTACTACACTTCAATATGGCAAGCTTAATAATAAAACATTGCTATTAGAGCTAACATAATCAATTATAAGATACATTAAAACAAAACAAAACAAAATACTGAGAAAGACAAAGTTCCCAAATAAACTGATTGTTATTAATTGTGAGATACATTAGTATTTATTCAATAGAATATAACAATTAAAAATGTGAATCTTAGAACATGGTATTAAAAAACACAGCATATAGAAAATTCTTTTTCTTCACAGACATTTTATAAGAACTCTCACCTTGGGGCGCCTGGGTGGCTCAGTCGTTAAGTGTCTGCCTTTGGCTCAGGTCATGATCCCAGGGTCCTGGGATCGAGCCCCACATCGGGCTCCCTGCTCAGTGGGAAGCCTGCTTCTCCCTCTCCCACTCCCCCTGCTTGTGTTCCCTCTCTCTGTCAAATAAAATCTTAAAAAAAAAAAAAAAAAGAACTCTCACCTCAAGCTTTGCACAGTGGCAGTATCATAGCCAATGAAGTTTATCTGAGGCACGATTATTGCTAATTGAAAGCTAAAAGAGCTCATCTCAATAGAAACACAAAACAGCCACAAATGCTACCAAAATATAATTTTAAATTTCCTTGTCACCACCTTTAAAAAAAAATAGAAAGAAATGATGAAATTAATTTTAACAATATATTTTATTTAGCCCAATGTATCCAAAATATTATCATCTCAAAATGAATTCTATGTAAAAAAATGAGATATTTTTAACTTTTGAAATGTGATTTGTAGTTTACATTACAATATATTCCACTTGGCACTACCCATATTTCAAGTGCTTTATAGCCACATGTGGCTAGTAGCTATCCTATTGAACAGCACAAATATAGATTATTTCCATCATCACAGAATGTACCATGGGACAGTGCTGGCAATGGAAATAAGATAGACATTAGTAATAAAATATGATAAATGGTTCACAAAACACAGGCAACAAACCTAGCCTTGGCTGATAGGGATTATTCCTAGAAGTGACATACTTGCATTCTCCACACATGGTAATATACACAGGAAACCACTGATTAATTTGGGGTTTTGATATTTATGTTCATTGATATAGAAATTTTTCCATCAAATGATTATTAATAATGACAATTTATATTTAGGAATCTAATTTCCTAAGCAAGTAATATATGAACAAAACTTATGTCAATCCTTCAAAGATGGTTTCATTCAAAATGTGTAGAGAAAGTTGGTTCTGATGTGATGGTTTATCCTTAGTATCAGTCTGATACATTGTGTCAAAATTAATATAGTATTTGGGACATTTCTGGTAGTAAATGTTTGTGAATATAGGTGTGCATGTGTGTGTGTTTAAGCTCTAACAAATAGATTCCAGAAACCAGTCATAGAAGTAAAAATAAAGTGAGGGCTTGCAAATAACCTGATTATTGTGATTCTTACAGAACACAAAACCAAACAACACTGGCTAAACTGGTTTCTACAGTGTCTTTATTTATTTATTTGTAAATTCAATTAATTAACACAGTGTCTTTAAAATATGCTTGTCTAAATGGCTTAGATAATTGCTAAATCATTTTTTTCCTGTTCTTTATTAAAGCAATGTGCAATGGAGGCTCCCATATCTCCCTTATATTCCTTCTCTAAGAGAATGATTATTATAACACAAAACAATGAAAAATTTACTGAAATTTTTATCTTCTCATCCAAATTATGCCTCTCTCTAAATTTCAGAAACAGGCTAAATGTATGTCCATTATCCTTACTCACAATATCTTGAAACTATAGGAGCAAAATTGCTAAATAACTGTCAAATAGTACTTCTTTCTGGTGGAATGTTCTCCCCCCCATCCCATTGCTCTAGACAAGGAGATGGAAAAAAATATGAATAGAAAAGAAAGGAATGAGTGAAGAAGATAAGGAGAGAAAAGTGTGTGTGCATGTGCATGAGTGTGCACGCACGTATGTGAAACAGACGGGTTGAGAGAGATCAGCATGTGTCTTGAATGGGGTGGCCCTGGGGATAAAAGTTTAAGTGAATCTTGGCTTCCTTGATACATTTCTTCAGTCCTCAGAGTCTCAGCAGTTCCAACCGGATGGCTGGACTCTTATTAGGTTATTCCAGAAAAAGACATTGGAGGAAGAAGGGTTTCATGGCTTTAGACTGTGAGTAAAAAGGATGCTCCTGTCAGTTTTCTATCCAGCACTATTTCTAACTTACTTAACTTGTTACCATAGTCATTAATTTCTCATGTGTAACATGGCTATTTGCCTGGAGAAAAATACAAGGGTACTACATCATTGACTTTCTATCATCTATTATGGATGTAATATTTTCAAATAATTCCAGAAGGCTGGTTAAACATGACCTCCCTCAACTGAAGCAGCAGTGAGCATTTGTCATGACATTTCCCTTCCCATATGGAGTTTCCACAGCATCTCTTTAATAGATTTCATTCTTTTCCCTGTTCCTTTAATTAACTTTTCTCATAGTTTTACATAAAATTAATTGGCAGAGGTTGATGAAGGAAAAGATGAAAATACAGTAAAAAGGAAATGAGATGTTGACGGTATTCTTAAACCCTTTTCAAACTTAATTAAAAACATGCAGAAAAATGCATAAAATCTAAATGCACAACTAAGAACTTATATAATAAGCATTCCTATAACCATATTTAAGGTCAAGAAATAAAAATTGTTATATGTTGAATATCCCTATAACCTCTCTCAAGGTCAAGAAATTAAATGTTATGAGTAGCCTGAAAATCCCATCTCAATCACAAACTCCTCCTTTTTTCTAAAGGCAACCAGTATCCTCAATTTAAAGGTAATCACTCCTTCACTTTCTTTGTAGTGTTACTACCTAAGGTACATACCTGAATGAAATAGTTTGATTTTGTCTCTTTTTGAGCATTATGTGGATGGAATTGCACATTATGTATTAATTTAGGTCTGGCTTCCTTTGCTCAATATTATACTTAAGAGATTAATCCATATTACTGTGTATATCTGTAGTTCTAAAGTATTTTCAGGATATGAATATACTGCAATTTATATACCAGTTTCCCTTCTAATGGGCATTTGGGTAGTTTCCAGGTTAGGGCTTTTATGATCAATGCTGCTATGAATATTCTTGCACATGTCTCTGAGTTCACATATGAATACATTCTTGATGTATATATACCTAGGAGAAGAATTGCTGAGTTTTGCATGACTTTAAATTGCTAGATAATATCAAACTGCTTTCCAAAGCAGTTTTATAAATTTACATTCCCTCAAAGTAATGGTATGAGTTTCTCTATATTCACACTAACACCTGGAATTTAATTTTATCCGTTCTTTTGGATACAATTCATTGGACCTTTAAGTTGCTTTTCTTGATGACTAAAGAAATTGAACTGCTTTTCAATTGTTGATTACACATTCAAATTTCTTCTTTATTCAAATCTCTTGCATTTGGGGAGGGTTTCCTTATATTTTTCTTATTGATTTGTAGTTATTTTTTTTGGTTATAAGTCTTTATAATATATTTCAAATATATTTTCTGACTTTAACTCACTTTTTATGATCAAATTTTATGACTAAGTATTAATTTTGATGAATTTTATGATTAGTGACTTTTTTGTTTAAAATATTGATATACCTTGAAGTCATAAATATATTAATCCATATTAACTTTTAGATCCTTTAGTGTTTTGATTTTTGTATTTTGTTCTATGTCCATGTGGAAATTATTTTTAAGTCATGTGAGTTGGGGTTCAATTTTCCTTTTTTCAGATAAGGACACCCAATTGTTTCACTACTTTTACTAAAAAGATTGTAATTTTCCCCTTCTCAGCAATGTTCCTGTTGTGTAAAATTAGATGTCCATATAGTCTCTTTTAGGTATCTGAATTTTATTCCATTGGCTTAACTGTCTGTCTTTGTAACCACAACCAACCACACTCTGCTAAATACTGTAACTTTACATGAAGGAATTGTATCTGTAGAACAAGTCTTGCCACATTGTTCTTCCTCAAGGGGAATCTTTTTGTCCTCAATTTTTATAAATAATCTTGATAAGATTTTAAAAATCTATTATAATTTGAACTATATATTAATTTCAGTGAAGTTGACATCTTTTAAAAATGAGACTTCCAAACCTGACCATAACATTGCCCCTCATTAATTTACTTTTAAATTTCTCTAAATAGTATTTCATAGTTTGTCCAAATAGATGGTATGTTACTTTCATTTGATTTATTCCTACATATTTTATACTTGAAATTTTATTTTATATTATTATTTATTTATTTATTTTTAAAGATTTTATTATTTGAAAGAGAGAGAGAGAACAAGCAGGGGAAGCAGCAGAGGGAGAGGGAGAAGCAGGCTCCCTGCTGAGCAAGGAGCCGGATGCGGGGCTAGATCCCAGGACCTGGGATCATGACCTAAGACAAAGACAGGCACTTAACTGACTGAGCCACCCAGGTGCCCCTATATTTGAAATTTTAACTAATATTTTTAATATTTAATTTTCAACTTTTTCTTCTTGCAATAGACTAATACAATGCATATTTGTTTATTTTTATCCACTATCTTATAAAGTCATATTAATTTGAAACTTACTCTACGTATTCTTCTGAATTTTGTACAAAGTCAATCATGTTATTTAGCAAAGTGAAATTTTATTTCTTCCTTTTCAATATCTGTAGCTTTCTCCCCTGACTTACTTCACTATCTAGAACCTGCAGCATCGTATAGAAAATATAAAACTAAAAAACTGGCAGAATACTGAAGGCTTTATTACCTAAGTACAGACCCAGAATTGTCAGTTTACATTTGCTTCAATTTGCATGTTTTTGCATTTTTCTAATTCACTTGAAATTCCAAGTGAAAGAACAAAGGGGAATATGTAACTGATCCCAGACTAAGGATTTGTGGAAAGGGGCTGATGAATTAAGACTCTGGGGAAGGAGTACTTTGGATGGTTTGCATGGACTGCTGGCTCCATGGGAAAGCAAGTGTTCTCATTCTGAAGAACATAGGCTGACTAAAAGAAGGAAAGATATAGAGCAGGTTTTGATGGTGATGAATGTTAGTTCTAGTTTGAGAAATTTTGAAAGAGATGAGTTATGTATGGAAAGACTGCTTTAAGAAGAGCACTTCTGAATAATTTATGGTTAAGATAAAATCTTTTGAATTCAAATATTGAGATAGGGAAACTGAAGAGACTCCATTTTTAGGAAGACTCTATCTCAGCTGTTTTTCTCCTGGGCCCCATTTGCTCATGTTCTGTATTTCACCTTGCATCTGAATAAACCAAAGAAGCTATATTCCTACTCCAAGGCAGAAGCAAGAGAGTTAATCATTCTCTGAATTTTGTCCTAGGTCCCCAGACACCTGATGACATTTAAGAAGAATTGGATCCCCAACATGTTCTAAGACATTAAAACCTTGGCTGACGCTGGCATTGATACACTCCACCTTTGATGATTTATGAATTAACACCTATTGTTCACCTGTCATGCACCTTGAATCAGACCCTACCCTGGATTCCTGAAGGAACATATGCCCTGGACCCCTTTCCAATATAAACCCCTAATCCCAGTGACAGAGATTCACTTTCCTTTCCTTTCCTAGTCACCCTGACACTCCATCTACCATACTCATCACTTATGCTATTCAATAAACACTGTTTTCATTTCCTCCTGGCTCATGTTTGATTTTTATACTTCTTGAAGCCAAGGGCCCTCTTTCTGGTCCTGCAGGATCCCTTCTGGGTCCTCAGACCTGGCCTGCTTATGTCAGTATGAGTCAAATTCTAATTCCCTCTGCATGATGAGATAATTTAGACAATAATGATTTTATAATTAACCCTATTATATAAAGAATAATTCTGCTTCTGGTGAAGAGTAGCATTCTGTAGATCAATGTTCCCACTACAAACAACTAGAAAGCCAAATAACATTTAAAACAAAACAAAACAAAATTATTTAAAGATGATAAAGAAATAGTATCAGAAACAGGATTCGAGGGACCAAGATTCCAGAGTAAATCATTCTTGGAAAGATGAACCAGCATTTAGCTACATTTTTTTTCCCCTCAGGATTTTTGCTAATGCTAGTTACAATGTAATGGACTCAGATTCCAGGTAAATAGTATAGATGGAAGTTCACAGAAGTAGGTAAGAGGCAGAAAAATTAAAGCCTAAAGAGACAAAAAGAGATAGGAGCAGAATACAGAGTTGACATCGTTCTGGTTGCTATTACTGCAAAAAAAAACTTAGCATCTTCAAGCCATTTATTTTGAAACCATTTTGTTTTGCATATGAGTTTACATATTGGGGTTCAAGAAAGCTTCAGCTGGGCAGCACCTGCTTGGAGTAACTAATGTGTTTGTGGTCAGTTTTCAGCTAAGCTACAATCATCTGGTATTAGACTAGGCATCTAATATGTCTTGATCTCATGGCTGTATGCTCTCTATCACCTGGGAGTGCAACTGAATTGGTGGTGGTCAAAGAACCTGTACAAGTCCTTCTCTAGTGTTGCAGTCTTGGGGTAGTCATATTTCTTTCCAGGAGAACCAAATGAAATTACAAGTTGTTGTATAACTACTGCCTTATTCCTGCCACACACTGTTGAAGCTGTCACAGAGCACCCAGATTCAAGAAGACAGGACAAATACCTCACCTTTCAATAGAATGAGTATCAAACCATTTGCAGAGATGTTATAAACCATCACAAATACTCTACTTAATTTTTCTTTAAGATATTTGCTGAATTATAAAGTTATGCCAGGTAAGAGGCTAACAAAAATATGCCTTTGTAAAGAATGAGATTGGCTATCTCCAGTGAGATCCAATGAATAATCCAAGATCTTATTTGGAATTCCTGGAGGACTAAACCTAGGTGCAGCAGGCAAAAAAATAAAAAAATAAAAAAATAAATAAAATAAAATAAACAGAGTTTCATCAAAACAGCAATTAAATAGCACATCAAAAGAATCATACACCATGACCAAGTGAGATTTATCTCTGGTATGGAAGGATAGTTCAACATATGCAAATCAACACCACATGAACAGAATGAAGGATACAAATCATATGAGCATCTCAATAGATGCAGAAAAATATTTGACAAAATTCAACACTATTTCACAATAAAAACTTAAAAAAAATTAAGTATAGAAGTACTATACCTCAACATAATAAAAGTCATATATGAGAATCCCACAGCTAACATCATACTCAACAATGAAAAGCTGAAAGTTTTTCCTCTAAGATCGGCAAAAGAGAAAGGTGTCCAGTCTTGCCACTGCTATTCAATATAGTACTAGAAGTCCTCGCCAGAGTAATTAGGTAAGAAAAAGAAATAAAAAAGCATCCACTTTGGAAAGGAGGAAGTAAAATTATCTTTGTTTGCAAATTACATGATCCTATATACAGAAAACTCTAAAAACGGCACTAAAATGGTTAGAACTAATAAGTAAATTCAGTGATATTGCAAGATTTAAAAAATCAATCTAGGAAAATCAATTGCATTTCTATACACCAACAACAAATTATGAAGGAAGGAAGGAAGGAAAGAAGGAAGGAAGGAAGGAAGGGATGGGATGAAGGAAGGAAGGAATGAAGGGAGGGAGGAAGGAAAAAAAAAGACAAAGAAAGAAAGAAAGAAAGAAAGAAAGAAAGAAAGAAAGAAAGAAAGAAAGA
>NW_022589732.1:6446333-6517752 GCF_004348235.1 Phoca vitulina
AGAAAGAAAGAAAGAAAGAAAGAAAGAAAGAAAGAAAGAAAGAAAGAGGCAATCCTATTTATAATAGCAACTAAAAAAATCCTTAGGAATATTTTATTTATTTTTATTTTTATTTTTATTTTTTAAGATTTTATTTATTTGACAGAGAGACAGAGAGAGGGAACACAAGCAGGGGGAGTGGGAGAGGGAGAAGCAGGCTTCCCGCTGAGCAGAGAGCCCAGTGTGGGGCTTGATCCCAGGACCGTGGGATCATGACCCAAGCCGAAGGCAGATGCTTAATGACTGAGCCACCCAGGCGCCCTTCCTTAGGAATATTTTAGTCAAGGAAGTAAAAGATCTGTTCACTGAACTATAAGACATTGATGAAAGAAATTGAAGAAAATACAAATAAATGGGAAGATATTCCATGTTTATGGGTTGGAATAATTAATATAGTTAAAATGTCCATATTACCCAAAATCATCTACATATTTGATGCTATTTCTATCAAAATTCAAATGACATTTTTTTTATAGATATAGAAAAAAATCCACACATGATAATAGTCAAAACAATCCTGAACAATAAGAACAAAGCTGGAGCCATCACACTTCTTGGCTTCAAAATATATTTAGAAATCTACAGTAATCAAAACAGTGTGGTACTTGCATAAAAACAGACATTTAGATCAATGAAACAGAATAGAGAGCCCAGATATAAATCTACTTATGGTCAACACATTATGGTCAATATAAAGGAATATTATTCAGTCATGAGAAAAAAGGAAATCCTGCCATTTGGAACAGCATGGATAATCCTTGAAAATATTATGCCTAGTGTAATAAGCCAGACACAGAAAGACAAATACTACATCTCATTTATATGGGGAATTTTAAAATGTCAAACTCTTAGAACTAGAGAATGGTATTTTCCAGGGGCTGGAGGATGAGGGGAATGGGGAAATATTGGTCAAAGGGTACAAAGTTTTATTTATGTAAGATGAATAAGAGAAGAAGCTCTACAGCATGGAGACTATAGTTCATAACATTGTATACTTGAAATTTGCTAAGAGAGTTGATATAAGTGTTCTCACACACATAAAAGATGGTAACTATGTGAAGTGATGGATATGTTGATTAGCTTGCTTGTGGTAATCATTTCACAATATATGCATGTATCATATGAGTATATTGTATACTTTAATGTATACAATTTATATTTGTCAATTATACCTCAGTAAGTTGGAGAAAAGCCCAGCACATCAACTTAGATAAAAAATAATTGTGTTAAAAACCTCTTTATCTGTGGGGGGGTGGAACAAGATGGTGGAGGAGTAGGAGACCTGGATTTCGTCTGGTCTCAGGAATTCAGCTGGATAGGGATCAAAACATTCTGAACACCTACAAACTCAACAGGAGATCAAAGAAAAGAATAGCAACAACTTTCTGAACAGAAAAGCTACCACTTTCTGGAAGGTAGGACGTGCGGAGAAGTGAATCCGAGGCAATATTCGGGAGGATAGACGGCAGGGGAGGGGGCCTCTGTTGGCCGCTTCTGGCAAGTGATAGAGCTGCGGAGCACAAAATCGGAACTTTTAGAAGTCTGCTGTGCTGAGGGACATCGCTCCAGTGGCTAAGCGGGGGATGGAACCCTCGTGGGACAGTGTAGTTTCAGGACCCTTGGGGTCACAGAAAGACCGGGGGTGCTGAGTGCGGCAGAGCTCCCAGGTATCTGAGCGGGGAAGCTGGCTGCAGAAAGGAGCCGAGGTGCAGGCTATCAGCTCGGGGTTCCCATAAACTGTGATCCGAGGCACAGTCGGGCCACTGCTCTTCCAGCAGGGAGTGCACCGCAGGGATCTTTGGGTTGGAGACTCCACACGGGGTCATGTGCCAGAGATAGAAATGCTCCGTCACAGGCTGGGTGAGCACGGAGTGCGGCCAGAGATGGGGAGAAGGGAGTGATTGACTGCTTTTCTCTGGGGCGCTCTGAGGAACGGGGCCCCGAGCTCTCGGCTCCTCTGGGGCAGAGATTGGGAGGCCGCCATTTTCACTCTTGTCCTCCAAAGCTGTACCAAAAGCTTGCAGGGAACAAAAGCTCACGAGAGCAAACCCGAGCAGATGACTTAGCCCGGAGGGGCAAGGGCGGGACAATTCCGCCTCCAGCAAAGACATTTGGGAACCATGGCAACAGGCACCTCCCCCAGAAGATCAGCAGGAACCACCAGCCAAGACCAAGTTTACCGATCAACGAGAACGGCAGAACGCCAGCACTAGGGGAATACTGCACATAGAATCTATGGCTTTTTTTACCATGATTCTGTAGTCTGTCAAAGTTAATTTTTTTTAACTGTCTTTTTTTTTTTTGAATTTTTCTTTTTCCCTTTTTCAACAAACATCTTATCAATCCCTTTTTTAAAAAACATTTTTATTTTTCATTTTTAGAGTCATATTCTATCCCTTCATAGTAGTTACCCTTATTTTGGCATATATATATAAGTTGTTCTCTCTTTAAAATTTCGAGATACAGTTTCTTCTAACAGATCAAAATATACCCTATATCTCTAGTGTATGGCTTTGTTCTACTCTCCTGCCTGATCACATTCTCTCCCTTTTTTTCTTTTTTTTTAAAATCCTCTTCTTTCTTTTTTCAAACAACTTATCAATTCCTTTTACAACATTTTTTATAATTTTCATCTTTACAGTCATATTCCATCCCTTCATCATATCAACCCTTATTTTTGTACATATATAAGTTTTTCTTTCTTTAAAATTTTGGGAGGCACTTTCTTCTAACAGACCAAAATAGACCCAAAATCTAGTGTGTGGCACTGATCTATGCACCAGGCTGATCATATTTGATCATATTCTGTTTTTTATTGTTTTTATCTTTTTCTTTTTCTTTTTTCTTTCTTTCCCTTTCTTTTCCCCGGCTTCAGGTCTTTTCTGATTTGTTTAGAGTACATTTTCTGGGGACGTTGTTACCCTGTTAGCATTTTGTTCTCTCATTAATCTATTCTCCTCTGGACAAAATGACAAGATGGAAAAAATCACCTCAACAAAAAGAACAAGAAGTAGTACTGACGGCCAGGAACCTACTCAATATGGACATTAGTACGATGTCAGATCTAGAGTTCAGAATCAAGACTTTAAAGGTACTAGCTGGGCTTGAAAAAAGCATGGAAGTTATTAGAGAAACCCTTTCTGGAGAAGTAAAAGAACTAAAATCTAACCAAGTCAAAATCAAAAAGGTTATTAATGAGGTGCAATCAAAAATGGGGGCACTAACTGCTAGGATAAATGAGGCAGAAGAGAGAATTAGTGATATAGAAGACCAAATGATGGAAAATCAAGAAGCTGAGATAAAGAGAGATAAACAACTACTGGACCATAAGGGCAGAATTCAAGAGATAAGCGATACCATAACACGAATCAACATTAGAATAATTGGGATCCCAGAAGAAGAAGAAAGAGAGAGAGGGGCAGAAGGGATATTGGAGCAAATTATAACAGAGAACTTCCCTAATTTGGGGAAGGAAACAGACATCAAACTCCAGGAGGCACAGAGAACCCCTCTCAAAATCAATAAAAATAGGTCAACACCCAGACATCTAATAGTAAAACTTACGAGTCTCAGAGACAAAGAGAAAATCCTGAAAGCAGCTCAGGACAAGAGATCTGTAACCTACAATGGTAGAAACATTAGATTGGCAACAGACCTATCCACAGAGACCTGGCAGGCCAGAAAGGACTGGCATGATCTATTCAGAGCACTGAACGAGAAAAATATGCAGCCAAGAATACTATATCCAGCTAGGCTGTCATTGAAAATAGAAGGAGAGATAAAAAGCTTCCAGGACAAACAAAAACTAAAGGAATTTGCAAATACAAAACAGGCCTACAGGAAATATTGAAAGGGGTCCTCTAAGCAAAGAGAGAGCCTAAAAGCAACATAGACCAAAAAGGAACAGAGACAATATACAGTAACAGTCACCTTAGAGGCAATACAATGGCACTAAATTCCTATCTTTCAATTGTTACCCTGAATGTAAATGAGCTAAATGCCCCAATCAAAAGACACAGGCTATCAGATTAGATTAAAAAACAAGACCCATTGATATGCTGTCTGCAAGAGACTCATTTTAGACCCAAAGACACCCCCAGATTGAACGTGAGGAGGTGGAAAACCATTTACCATGCTAATGGACACCAAAAGAAAACTGGGGTGGCAATCCTTATAGCAGACAAATTAGATTTTAAACTAAAGACTGTAATAAGAGATGAGGGATGGCACTATATCCTACTTAAAGAGTCTATCCAACAAGAAGATCTAACAATTGTAAATATCTATGCCCCTAACATGGGAGCACCCAATTATATAAGGCAATTAATAACAAAAGCAAAGAAACACATTGACAACAATACAGTAATAGTGGGGGACTTTAACACCCCCATCACTGAAATGGACAGATCGTCTAAGCAAAAGATCAACAAGGAAATAAAGACTTTAAATGACACACTGGACCAAATGGACTTCACAAACATATTCAGAACATTCCATCCCAAAGCAACGGAATACACATTCTTCTCTTGTGCCCATGGAACATTCTCCAGAATAGCTCACATCCTAGGTCACAAATCAGGTCTCAACCAGTACCAAAGAATTGGGATCATTCCCTGCATATTTTCAGACCACAATGCTTTGAAACTAGAACTCAATCACAAGAGGAAAGTCAGAAAGAATTCAAACACATGGAGGCTAAAGAGCATCCTACTAAAGAATGAATGGGTCAACCAGGAAATTAAAGAAGAATTTAAAAAATTCATGGAAACCAATTAAAATGAAAACACAACTGTTCAAAATCTTTGGGATGCAGCAAAGGCAGTCCTAAGAGGAAAGTATACAGCAATACAAGCCTTTCTCAAGAAACAAGAAAGGTCTCAAGTACACAACCTAACCCTACACCTAAAGGAGCTGGAGAAAGAACAGCAAATAAAGCCTAAACCCACCAGGAGAAGAGAAATAATAAAGATCAGAGCAGAAATCAATGACCTAAAACCAAAAGAACTGTAGAACAGATCAATGAAACTAGGAGCTGGTTCTTTGAAATAATTAACAAGATTGATAAACCCTTGGCCAGACTTAGCAAAAATAAAAGAGAAATGACTCAATCAACAAAATCATGAATGAAAAAGGAGAGATCACAGCCAACACCAAAGAAATACAAACAATTATAAGAACATATTATGAGCAACTCTATGCCTGCAAATTAGATAACCTGGAAGAAATGGATGCATTCCTAGAGATGTATCAACTACCAAAACTGAACCAGGAAGAAATAGAAAACCTGAACAGACCTATAACCACTAAGGAAATTGAAGCAGTCATCAAAAATCTCCCAAGAAACAAAAGCCCAGGGCCAGATGGCTTCCCAGGGGAATTCTACCAAACATTTCAAGAAGAATGAATATCTATTCTTCTGAAACTGTTCCAAAAAACAGAAATGGAAAGAAAACTTTCAAACTCGTTTTATGAGGCCACCATTACCTTGATCCCCAAACCAGACAAAGACCCCATCAAAAAGGAGAATTACAGACCAATATCCTTGATGAACATGGATGCAAAAATTTTCACCAAAATACTAGCCAGTAGGATCCAACAGTACATGAAAAGAATTATTCACCATGACCAAGTGGGATTTATCCCTGGGCTGTAAGGTTGGTTCAACATCCGCAAATCAATCAACGTGATACAATGCATTAACAAAAGAAAGAACAAGAACCATATGATCTTCTCAATAGATGAAAAAAAGCATTTGACAAAGTACAGCATCCTTTCTTGATCAACTCTTCAGAGTATAGGGATAGAGGGTACATACCTCAATAACATAAAAGCCATCTATGAAAAACCCACAGCGAATATCATTCTCAACGGGTAAAAACTGAGAGCTTTCCCCCTAAGGTCAGGAACACGACAGGGATGTCCACTATCACCCCTGCTATTCAACATAGTACTAGAAGTCCTAGCCACAGCCATCAGACAACAAAAAGAAATAAAAGGCATCCGAATTGGCAAAGGAGAAGTCAAACTCTCACTGTTTGCAGATGATATGATACTTTATGTGGAAAACCCAAAAGACTCCACACCAAAACTGCTAGAACTCATACAGGAATTCAGGAAAGTGGCAGGATATAAAATCAACGCACAGAAACCAGTGGCATTCCTATACACCAACTACAAGACAGAAGAGAGAGAAATTGATGAGTCCATCCCATTTACAATTGCACCCAAAACCATAAGATACCTAGGAATAAATCTAACCAAAGAGGCAAAAGATCTGTACTCAGAAAACTAAAATACTCATGAAAGGAATGGAGGAAAACACAAAGAAATGGAAAAATGTTCCATGCTCATGGATTGGAAGAACTAATATTGTGAAGATGTCAATGCTACTTAGAGCAATCTACACATTCAATGTAATCCCCATCATGTTGGCGGGGATGCGGAGAAAGGGGAACCCCCCCTACACTGTTGGTGGGAATGCAAGCTGGTGCAACCCCTCTGGAAAACAGTATGGAGGTTCCTCAAAAAGTTGAAAATAGAGCTACCATACGATCCAGCAATTGCACTACTGGGTATTTACCCCAAAGATACAAATGTAGGGATCCAAAGGGGTAGGTGCACCCTGATGTTTATAGTAACAATGTCCACAATAGCCAAACTGTGGAAAGAGCCAAGATGTCCATCAACAGATGAATGGATAAAGAAGTGGTATATATATATAATGGAATATTATGCAGCCATCAAAAGGAATGAGATCTTGTCATTTGCAACGACATGGATGGAACTGGAGGGTGTTATGCTGAGCGAAATAAGTCAATCAGAGAAAAACATGTATCATATTACCTCACTGATATGAGGAATTCTTAATCTCAGGAAACAAACTGAAGGATGCTGGAGTGGGGGGTGGGGTGGGAGGGATGGGGTGGCTGGGTGATAGACATTGGGGAGGGTACGTGCTATGGTGTGTGCTGTGAATTGTGCAAGACTGTTCAATCACAGATATGTACCTCTGAAACAAATAATGCAAAATATATTAAGAAAAAAAAAAGGAAGAAGATAGCAAGAGGGGAAGAATGAAGGAGTGGAAATCGGAAGGGGAGACGAACCATTAGAGACCATGGACTGTGAAAAACAAACTGAGGGTTCTACTGGGGAGGGGGGTGGTAGGATTGGTTAGCCTGGTGATGGGTATTAAAGAGGGCTTGTTCTGCATGGAGCACTGGGTGTTATGCACAAACAATGAATCATGGAACACTACATCAAAAACTAATGATATAATGTATGATGATTAACATAACAATAAAAAAGTCAAAAAAAATCAACAAAACAAAACAAAACCAAAAAAACCTCTTTATCTGCTTAGCTTCTTGAAGGAAGATAAGGCCTTTAAAATTTTTCATATGCAGTGTCCAGATTTCAACAAAATTTAATAGCAATCAAGTGAAAATATCCTTTTAAAACATAATAATAATAATAATAATAATAATAATGAACATATTTAAGGTGAGGTCCATAATCTTAATAGAAAAAAATCAAAGAGAATAAATATTATGAAAAGGGTAAATATGTGGGTATATATTAATAAATATTGACTATTCAAATAATAATATTCAAATTCAATAATAATATATTTAACCCATGAATAGAATTCATATCAACAATAGCACAAAAGATGTAAAATGGTCTAGAGTCCTAATATTGTCAATGGAACAGAAAAGGTGATATATTAAACTTTGAAAAGGTAAGGTTTATTCTGTAATCTCTCCCAGAAATACTAAAAGAATAGTAAAATATAAGCATTCTAAAATTGAACAAAGGAATAAAGGGAGCATAATGGAATGTGTTTGCTTAATACAAAGATGGTAAAAAGGGGAGAAAAATGAATATAAAAAAGATCAGTCAAAAAATAGAGTAATCAATAGGTATATTTACCTCATAATAGAAAAAAAGAAAAACAATATACCTTTAATTTCAATACAAGCAGATGAAGAGATTAATAAAATTGTATCCCTATTAATGATTTAAATACTTAAATCTTACCAAACAATGAATGTAAAGAAGCCTACTTAATCTGATAAAGAGTATAAATTAAAGAGCCTACAGCAGGCATTTTGTATGGTGAATTTTTAAAATGTTTTTCCCTGAGAGGGGGAAGGAGAGAAAAATTCCTGATATCAATACTTCCTCTATTCAACATTGTACAAAGTTCTTAGCCTTCAATATGGAAGAAAAAAAGTAATTAGAGGGGATTAAATTGTAGTTATGTGCATATGAAATGATTGGAAGGATATAATAACATTTCTAATAATATAAATATAGTATTTGAATTAATAGGTAAATGTGGTTAGATAACTGGGTAAAAAGTAAATATAAAATCAATTGTCTTTTGTGTATTGATAAAAAATGAGAAATAATGAACTCAAAAAACATAAATAAAATCAAACCAAATGATAAAAGGTGGTTACATTCTCAGAATTTTTTTAAAGACTTAGGTAAATGAAAGAACATACCATTTTCCATTGACTGGGAGACTCAATATTGTTAAGATGTCAATTTTCCCCAACTGATCTAGATATTTCAAAGCAATCACTATTTAAAAAATACTGGAGATAATTTTGAAGAAGAATATAGCTGGAGGACATCACTACCGGATATCAAAAGTTATTACAAATTTGTAATAATTAGGAAAATATAGTATTTTTACAAGGAGAGAGAAATGGATTAACGAACAGAATAAACCATCTAGAAACAGACCCATATATTCACTTTGAGAAACTTGACACAGTAGTACATTGGAGAAAAAAATAATCTTTTCAATAGCCAATGTTTGGTCATTTGGATATTAATATGGGGAAAAAATAAATCTTGACCTTTACCATACATCACATACATATAAAAAAATCAATTTCTTATGGATGTTAGATCTAAATGGGAAATGTAAAATGAATAAAGCTACTAGGAGAAAGCATAGGATACTATCTTCATAATCTTGAGGTTTATGATTTTATTTTTAAGTTTTTAATCTGTGTGTAGTTGACCCACAATGCTACCTTAGTTTTGGGTGTATAACAGTGATTCAGCTTCTCTATATGTTATGCTGTGCTCACCACAAGTATAGCTGTCCTCTGTCACCATAGAGTACTGTTAGGATATCATTGACTATATTCCTTATGGCATGCCATTTATTCTTGTGACTAATTCATTTCATAATTGTGGGAATTCACAATGCCTGGTTAGCTAAGATATGATAAACATAATCCTCCTTGGGAGACGCTAGTTGAAAAGCAAAGGAGTGACCAGAAAACTGGGTCTCCTTTGAAGTTTTCTGGGCTGAAAACAGCCAGATCCTAATTGTAGCTCAATGCTGTCCCCCAGGGGACAGATGTTTAACTTAGGTTAGACATAAATCTTTAATAGTCACCTACCCCTGCGTGCAAGTCACAAACACAGATAGTTCTAATCACACAATGCCCATAAATGTCACTGCCCTTGTTATCAAAACTCTACATTTTTTTTCTAATCTTGATTCTTTGGTAACATGCATGATAAAAGTGGAGGTAGAGTTTGGTTTGGGGCCTTTCTCCACTACAGCATTTGATCCCCAGGCCCTCTCCTTTCTCCTACTTAGGTGTCTGGAGTAATCTTTTCATTTGCCATCTCAGGGTTTGCTGGCTAAACCCGACAGTTACTGCAAATCTGTATCTCCCACAGCCTTTCACCCATTTTGCCCATCTCTCATCTTCCCTCTGCAAACCATCATTTTGTTCTCTCTATCCATAGGTCTGATTCTGCTTTTTGTTTGTTTATTCGTTTCATCTTTTTTTTTTTTTTTTTAAGATTTTATTTATTTGACAGAGAGAGACACAGTGAGAGAGGGAACACAAGCAGGGGCAGTGGGAGAGGGAGAAGCTGGCTTCCTGTATGAAACACACACACATATATAATATGAAACATATATATAATATATATATATATATATATATATATATATAATATGAAACATACATATATATGTATGTTACATACATATTACATCTTCCTTACTGTTCATCAGTTGATGGACATTTGGGCTCTTTCCATAATTTGGCTATTGTTGACAATGTTGCTATAAACATTGGGGTACATGTATCCTTTCAAATTTGTGTTTTTGTATACTTTGGGTAAATACCTAGTTGTGCCAATGCTGGATTGTAGGGTAGTTCTATTTTTAACTTTTTGAGTAACCTCTATATTGTTTTCCTCAGTGGCTGCCCCAGTTTGCATTCCCACCAACAGTGTAAGAGGGTTCCCATTTCTCCACATCTGTCGTTTCCAGTGTTGTTAATTTTAGCCATTCTGACAGGTGTGAGGTGATATCTCATTGTAGTTATGATTTGCATTTCCCTGATGATGAGTGATGTTGAGCATCTTTTCATGTGTCTGTTGGCTGCCATCTGTATGTCTTCTTTGGAGAAATGTCTATTCATGTCTTCTGCCCATTTCTTAACTGGATTATTTGGTTTTGGGGTGTTGAGTTTGACAAGTTCTTTATATATTTTGGAGACTAACCCTTTATCAAATATGTCATTTGCAAATGTCTTCTCCCATTATGTAGGCTGTCTCTTTGTTTTGTTAATTGTTTCTTTTTCTGTGCAGAGGCTTTTATTTTGATGTAGTCCCAATAGGTTATGTTTGCTTTTGTTTCCCTTGCCAGAGAGGATGAATCTAGAGGATGTTTCTATGGCTATGTAAAAGAAATTACTGCTTGTGTTCTCTTCTAGGATTTTTATGGTTTCAGATATCACATTTAGGTCTTTAACCCATTTTGAGTTTATTTTTGTGTATGGTAGAAGAAAGTGGTCCAGTTTCACTCTTTTGCATGTAGCTGTCTAGTTTTACCAGCACCATTTATTGAAGGGACTGTCTTTTCCTCATTGTATATTTGTGTTGTCTTTGTCATGAATTAATTGACCATGTAAGTGTGGGTTTACTTCTGGCTCTCTATTCTGTTTCATTGATCTATGTGTCTATTTTTACACCAGTACCATACAGTTTTGATTACTACAACTTTGTAGTATATCTTGAAATCTGGAATTGCACTATCTCCAGCTTTGTTCTTCTATTTCAAGATTGCTTTGGGTATTTAGAATCTTTTGTGATTCCATATAAATTTTAGTATTATTTGTCCTAGTTCTGTGAATAATGCTGTTACTATTTTGATGGGGATTGCATTGAATCTGTAGATTGCTTTGGACAGTATGAATATTTTAAAATATTAATTCTTCCATGAGCATGGAATATCTTTCCAATTGTTTGTGTTGTCTTCAATTTCTTTCCTCAGAGTGTTATAGTTTTTAGAGTCCATGTCTTTTACCTCCTTGGTTAAATTTTTCATAGATATTTTATTCTTTTTGGTGTAATTGTAAATGAAATTGTTTTCTTAATATCTTTTTCTGCTACTTCATTGTTAGAGTATAGAAACACTACCAATTTCTGGGCATTAATTTTATATCCTGCAACTTCACTGAATTCATTTATTACTTCTAACAGTTCTTTCATTGAGTCTTCAGGGTTTTCTATGTATAGTATGTCATCTGCAAATAGTGACAGTTTAACTTTTTCTTATCAAAATGGATGTCTTATATTTATTTTTCTTGTCTCATTGTTGTGGCTAGGACTTCTAGGAGGTACAGAATTATTTAACCAGTGCTAAATATTACAGGAAAATGATCATTTTGGTTATTAAAATGTAAATTAGATTACATTAATATGAAGAAACTATTGGTGGTATCACCAAAAGGCACCATTAATAAGGTGAAAATCAAGCTACAGTTTTAGGGGAGTTGCTTAGAATTACTGTATCTAACATAGCACTTGCTTGTCTTAAAATTAACAAAAAAAAAGAGTCTAATAATGTAATATAATAAATGAAAAAAGGATCCAAGTAAGCATTTCACAATAGAGAATATACGTATTCTCTAGACATAAAAAGGTGCTCAAGTTAATCACTAATTGGGAAAAATAGAAATAACTTCATATTGTGATAACATTTACATGTCCTTCAAAATGGCCGAAATTAATTCTTTTTAAAAATATTTATTTATTTATTTTAGAGAGAGAAAGAGAGAAAGTGAGAATGTGCACAAGTGGGGGGAGATGCAGAGGGAGAGGGAGAGAAGCAGATTCCCCACTGAACATGGAGCCCAACACAGGGCTCGATTTCATGACCCTTGAGATCACCACCTGAGCCTAAACCAAGAGTTGGCCCCTTAACCAACTGAACCAGCCATGAGCCCCAAAATTACAATGCTAATATATTAATGTTTGGCAAATATATAGTGTAATTTAAATTCTTCTACAATTTTTGTGGGGATGTAAATATGTACAACAGATTTGTAACCATCTTTGGCATTATCAACCATAGCCAATTATGTATGGAGCCAATGACCCAGAAATTCCACTCCTGGGTATGTAATGAACAAATACGCACATTTATGTTCACCAAAATGCACTTACAAAAATATTCTTAGAAGCACTATTTATAATAATAAACAATAATAGTAACAAAATAACAAAACCTTAAATGTGCATCAGTAGCAGAATGGATAAATAAGCAGTCATATTTGGTGGTGCAAAGGGAAATTTTATAGTGATGAGAATGAATTAAAATTGCCAGGTTTTTTTGTTTGTTTGCTTTTGTTTTTGTTTTTGTTTTTACTAGGCTCCAAACCCAGCATGGAGCCCAATATGTTTGAACTCACAACCCTGAGATCAAGACCTGAGCTGAGATCAAGAGTCTGCTGCTTAACTGATTGAACCAACCAGGCGCCCCCTAAAATTGTTATAGTTTTGTTGTGCTGATAATGTATCATTTCTTGATCTAAATGATGCTTACACGGATTTGTTCAGTTTGTGAAAAATCATCAATCTGCTCACTTATGATTTGTGAACTTTTCTCTATATATGCTATATTCCATTAAAATATTTGCTTAGAATATAAGAAGCTTGAATTAGCCAATGGAATGAAACCCCTGGTTATTTTACAATAGATTTGATTAGTATCAGTCTTGACTGATGAGGTAAAATAACCATGAGACTTGTGTTGAATGAATTTTCCACTACTCTTTATGATCCATGACCTATGTAGCTTTGAAATTGGGTGAGCTAGGTGAACACTCAGACAGGTTCCCCGTTACTTCATAAATGTCAGATCTATAGATTGTAGAACATTTTTTTTTTTGCAAGACACTTTTTCATATGACTTCGAAGCCTCTATTTCCTTCCTCCAAAATCTTCAACACCTATTCAAAATGTCTTTGCTATTTTTGTACACACATTGTCATAATTATGATGATAGTAATACCAATAAGTAATAATAATCTAAATAATAACAACAATGATAATAATAATAATTAAAAGTTAATATGATCCAGGTGCTGTTATAAGCAGCTTGTATATTAATTCCTTTAATCTTCACCCCAGTCCTTTTTGATAGATGAGATTGTTTCTCTATTTCACAGTTCAAGAAACAGAGTAACAGAGAGATTAAATAACTTGTCCAAGTTAAAAAAGCTGGTAGATTGCAAAATTGGATTTGAATCCAGGCAGTCAGCTTCTAGACTCCAGACTCCTTAGCATTATGTTATACTGCTATATGGACACTTTGGACCCATTAGGACAGGTTGGAAGTCAGATGCTTATAGACATTAAGATTTAGAGAGTGTGGATAATATTTTCCCCACTTTACAGATAAGGAAATTAAATACCAGACTATTTAAATAATTTTTGCAGATCATGCACAGAACAAAGAAAAAATCAGGATTGGAACCCAGGCTTTCAGACCAGGTCTAGAGCTCTCTACGAGCCACAATAAAATCTGGAGAAATTATTTCAAACTACTGAGAAAAATTAGGTGAAATTTGAAGCATTCCTCTAAGATCTCATATTGAGGGCATAGAAACATTCTGGACCTGATCTCGTTCCCATGTCCTCCCCAGAATCCCGCATTTTAAAATAAAAGTTGGAACTTGAAGTTATTTAGATCATAAAAGTAAGTATAATATCTGCTTGCTTCTCTACCTATCTGTTGCCATCCCAAATTGATTTTCCTTTTCTCCTGTATCTTTGTGATTTAAATTACAAAGAAATATCTTATAATCTTGAGAAAGGTTAACTGACATATGAAGAAGGCTATAAAAGCAGGGTCACTGCCACACTGCCTTTGTCCATGAGTAAGTAGTTGTCAGCTAGACCCGGACCATGCGTCTTGGCCACTCTCCTCTGCTATTTCTCAGGTGATGGTAAGGTCTGAACGTTATCTTCTGTGCTGAGGTAAAAAAAAAAAATACTTGCTCATTACAGCAGTGGGGGAGTCCCCTGGGTGCAGTAAATGTCTTCATACATTTTCCTTGAGTGTAGCAGAACATTATTCAGAATGGATGCTCTTGATGCATGTAGCATGACTGACAGTTTTATGCTCATCTTTTTATGGATCCACAAAGTCATATAAATAAATATTCTATTAACTGCCAGGAAAACCTTGGTAGCCATTGGGTGTGGTCCTATGGATCTTTGCAAATTCCTCCACATCTGTATAAGAAAGGTATTTATTTTGGAATCATTCAAGCAAAAGGAAAAGTAACCCTAATATGCTTTTTAAAAATTTGATTTGTTTTTTCCTTTCTCTTCCTCCTCTTCCCCTCTCTTCCTTCTTTTCTACACTTTACCAATATTGCAATATAGTGCATGAAGCTAAAACACATCTTTTGAATATGAAGCAAGGGAGTGAAGATACTTTTACCTACTAAAAATAATTATAATGAAAATGTTTAAGAAATATAACTAAAGGCAAAAGTTTAACCAATAAGATCTTAAATTAAAATAGAAACAACAAAGCTAACTTTGTAGACTTAAGCATTTTATGGTTTTTACACAATTTATAGATGAAGTTAATTTTCTGAAATGTGGTTCATTAACATTTTTATTGTTTGTCATATTTTAAAATAATATTGTTATGTACTATTGGATAAAATTAATAGTGCATTAAAATGGTCTCACCTTAAATCAGGGACAGTTTGCTGTAACTAGGATTTTCAATTCTCTAATGATTTTTTTTCTCTGCTATGAAGAGAAAAAAAAAACCTTCTATATTAAAATGATGTACGAGGGCAAAAGGAAATTTATGATCTAAACTTGCTGCAAATCATTTGTATTGATCTGTTTTGTTTCCATTCTGCTGAAGCTAATGGAAATCATTTGTCACCTGACTTGTCCCAGCTGATTTGAAAAAAAACAAAAACAAAAACAAAAACAAAACACTGTACCATTTATCAGGCCAGCTGAAGGTCTGTTACAAGTATGCTTGTGTCTGCAATCACCAAGATACATTCAATTTCTAGGGAAGTAGTGAAAATTAGGTTATATTGCTCAGAGGCTTAAAAATAAATTAAATATTGATATGAACATATATATAATATATTCTAATAACAAGTAAATAGGGAAAATGTACTGGCTAGTAGAATACGTAAAAGTAATATTTTAATAGTTTTGCATTTCAAGAGCTAAAATTAAGATATAATTATGTGATATCAACTATGGTAACATTATATACTTGGAAATAAAAGTTAACATATCATTAGAGCAATGCATTTAAGGAAATAAGTTTCTTTTCCTGACCCATAAATTCTGAGTTTGACTCTTTCCTTTAAGGAACATTTTTGGTGACTCAAACTTAAACTTTTAATCCTTATGATTTTTGTACATTTACTTACATGAAAAGAAAACTTCAGATGTGTACCTGTTTTTGTATCAGAGATTGATAAATTTGGCCTTGAGAAGCCAATTAGGTTTGTATAATTTTCAAATTCTCATAAGATGTGTCATCTCTCCACCTAGCCCTTATCCTTTAGCTCAAGGTGAGAGGAGATTGGTCTCACAAATCTTTTGTGACATTCTTTCAAATTGTTAAAGAGCAGGAGTCATTGTATGAAAGATTATTTAAATTTTGTCATTATGGTATTTCATGGTACCAAATTATATTATAGTAGGTCAAATTTACCCATGAATTAAAGTCACATGTAAAGCAGGACTGTAGAGCCCAGGCAAAGAGCAAACAAATTTCCAGAATTGCACTGTCATTTTACTACACATAATACACATTCCTATTTATTTATTTATTTATTTATTTATTTATTTATTTATTTTTAAAGATTTTATTTATTTGACAGAGAGACACAGGGAGAGAGGGAACACAAGCAGGGGGAGTGGGAGAGGGAGAAGTAGGCTCCCTGCAGAGCAGGGAGCCCGATGCGGGGGCTTGATCCCAGGAACCTGGGATCATGACCTGAGCCCAAGGCAGACGCTTAACAACTGAGCCACCCAGGTGCCCCTCCTATTTATTTTCTAATGCACTACTTTTTTCCCCTATATCTCCTCATTCCTTCCCTATTACTTGAATAGTATAATTTGAGCACAGAGGTATAGAATAGACATTTATGTCTTAAAATTGTTGATGCTGAGAGCATAATTTATTCACTCATCCACTCTCTACATTCAATAAATGTTTCTCAAATACTTCTAGGAACTCTGAGAGATTTGAGGATACAATGGTGCAGAAAAAGGAGACACTGTCTATGTTCTTTAAGAATTTAGATCTGAGCAGATTTGAGAATGTAATTCATTCTAGAGGTTTTTCTTGTCTGGTAAGTTCAT
The DNA here is from genome assembly GCF_004348235.1 of Phoca vitulina. Classification (NCBI taxonomy): domain Eukaryota; kingdom Metazoa; phylum Chordata; class Mammalia; order Carnivora; family Phocidae; genus Phoca; species Phoca vitulina. The sequence goes on from NW_022589732.1 coordinate 6,463,062, forward strand.
GATATAAGGTAATTTAATAAGAAAAGGGAACAATAAGCTAGCTCAGGTTGGTCTTGAAATTTGGTCCTCTTAGTCATCTAATTATTTAGTAGCATATTTTGGTCTAGATTCTTGTACAGGTTGATTATGGGTTTTGTTCTGTTTGTTTGTTTTTGTTGTTGTTTTTTTAGCATCTAGAAAATTGGGAGCCCTTGAGGAGAATGGTTTAAAGTTTTCTTTTTTTTAAATCTCTGTTAGATGTTCAACTCCTATTTGTTGAACATATAAGTGAGGGAATTAATGAATTAATGATTTCTCCTCTCATATTTAGCATTTCTTTGCATTTTAAAATTACAGGGGGAAAATCAACAATATTTACAAATTTGTCCAATTGTGCTAAATAAAGCTTAAATTCGTATTCATTATTTGATAACGTTTTTGGGTACTGAGCTCCTATTTCTCATCACTCTAGTCCAACTTATAAACCTTGGATCAGAACTACCAGTGTCTTAGTCTGAACTTATGCATTTATTCACTCATTTATTCTTTTTTAAATTTTTATTTTACTTATTTTTGTTTTTTAGAAGATTTGTTTATTTATTTGAGAGAGATAGAGAGTGAGTGGAGGGGGGGGGAGGGGGAGGGGCAGAAGGAAAGCAACAGAGAATCCTCAAGCAGACACTCTGTTGTGAGGCTTGATCCCAGGACCTTGAGATCATGACCAGAGCTGAAATCAAGAGCGTGCTGCTTAATTGATTGAGCCACCCAGGCACCCCTTAAGTTTTTATTTTAAACCTCCACACCCTCCAGCTGCATTAGGTACCTGGAAGGGGGTGGTGGTCGGACAAGACAGGAGGTGAGGCCACACAGCTCACCTTGACTCCGTGGGTGCCAGTCTATCCCACAGGGCATAGCCTCCATGCTGCCCGCCCACAAGGGAGGCCACTCAGGTGCTGCCACAGACTCTGCCAACATCAGCTCCATCCTCCCATCCCTTCTCCTTAAAGCCATAGGGGAGGTTGACCCCCTCTGGCATCCGCACCCCAACTACCTTACTCTCAGTCCCTTCCTGCACCGCTGACCCAGGCCCCGCTCACCACAGAGGGCAGTGGGGGGGTGTGCTGCAATGGGAAGTGGGATAAGAGTTGGCAGGGCGCATGGGGAGGGATGGCAGGGAAGGAGACTAGCTGGATAAACTTTGTTTTAATTCCAGTTAGATAACATACAATGTTATATCAGTTTCAGGTGTATAATATAGTGACCCAACAATTCCATACAACACCCTGTGCTCATCACAATTGCACTCCTTAATCCCTATCACCTGTTTCATACATTCCCCTCCCCCCCCCCACCTCCCCTCTGGTAACCATCAATTTGTTCTTTATAATTAAAAGTCTGTTTCTTGGTTAGTGTTTCTCTCTATCTCTCTCTCTTTCCTTTGTTCTTTTGTTTTTTCGTTCTTAAATTCCACATGTGAATGAAATCATACAGTATTTGTCTTTCCCTGACTGACTTATTTCACTCAGCATTGTACTCTCTAGCGCCATCCATGTCATGGCAAATGGCAAGATTTCATTCTTTTCTTATACCTGAATAATATTCCATTGCACATATATACTACCTCCTATTTATCAGTTCATCTCTCAATGGACACTTCGGTTGTTTCCATATCTTGGCTATTGTAAATAATGCCATAAACATAGGGGTGCATGTGTCCCTTTGAATTAGTGTTTTTGTATTCTTTGGGTAAATACCCAGTAGTGCAATTACTGTGTCATAGACCTTTTTTTTTCCTCCCTATATTTAATTTTTTGAGGAACCCCCATACTGTTTTCCACTGTGGCTGCACCAGTTTGCATTCCCAGTAGCAGAGCAAGAGGTTTCCTTTTTCTCCACATCCTCACCAACACCTGTTGTTTCTTGTGTTGTTGATTTTAGCCATTCTGACAGGTGATATTTCATTGTAGTTTTGATTTGCATTTCCTTAATGATAAGTGATGGTGAGGATTTTTTTCACATGTCTGTTGGCCATCCATATATCTGCTTTGGAGAAATGTCTATTCATGTCTTCTGCCCATTTTTTAACTAGATTATTTGTTTTTTGGGTATTGAGTTGTATAAGTTCTTTATACATTTTAGATACTAACCCTTTATCAGATATATCATTTGCAAATATCCTTTCCCATTCAGTAAGTTCTCTTTTAATTTTGTTGATTGTTTCCTTTGCTGTGCAGAAGATTTTTCTCTTGATGTAGTCCTAATAGTTTATTTTTGATTTTGTTTCCCTTGCTTCAGGAGACATAGCTAGTAAGAAGTTGCTATGGCTGATGTCAAAGAAGTTACTGTCTGTGTTCTCATCTAGGATTTTTATGGTTTCCTGTCTCATATTTGGATCTTTAATTGATTTTGAATTTATTTTTGTGTATGGTATAAACAAGTGGTCCAGTTTCATTCTTTTGCATGTTGCTGTCCAGTTTTCTCAACACCATTTGTTGAAGAGGCAGTCTTTTTCCCATTGGATGTTCTTTCCTGCTTTGTCAAATATTAATTGGCTATGTAACTGTGGGTTTATTTCTAGGTTTTCTAACCTATTCTATTGATCTCTGTGTCTATTTTTATGTTAAATGATTAGGGGTGCCTGTGTGGCTTAGTTAGTTGAGTGTCTGACCCATGGTTTCAGCTGGGGTCGGGATCTCTGGGTCGGAGGATCTAGGCCCATGTCAGTCTCTGCACCCAGCAGGGAGTCTGCTGGAGATTCTTTCTCTCTCTCTCTCTCTGCCTCTGCCTCTACCCCCTACTTGTGCATGTTCTCTCTCTCTTTCTGAAATACATAAATCTTTAAAAAAAAGTTAAATGATTAGAAGATGTAGTCCCATGAAGAAAATACACATATAGTGAAGTTATAGTAAATAAATCTGTGTATTTAAATCATGTAGACATATCAATGATATATAACTAAAAATTAATAAATGTACCCAGATATAAAGACATGACATTGAATGTGGAGTGGGGAGAGATTGTTTAGGAAATGCTACGGAAACAACAGGGTACCCATCAGGAAAAAAGATAAAGTTTATACCTATCCATGCCTTAAACCAAAATAACTTCCAGATCGATCAGAGGTGTAAACACCAGAACAGAAAAGAAGCTCTATGAGTTCTAGAAAAATACACAGGAACTTTTTATTCTGTGTATAATGACCTTAGAGGTCAAAGGCTTTCCAGATATGACACAAAACTGAGAAATCAGAAAATAACAAATTGATTAATTTGCCTACATCTTTAAAAAATATTTATTTGGCAATTCACTAAAACCGAACATACAAAAAAACCCCCCAAATCCTGAAAATGCTTGTAAACACAATGCACAAATATAACTAATATCCTCAATATAACATATTCCTTCAAATGATTTATATATATATATTTTTAAAGATTTATTTATTTATTATTTTAGAGAAAGACAAAGCTCAGGGGAAGGGGCAGGGGGAGAGGGAGAGAGAGCACCTCAAGCAGACTTCCCACTGAGTTCAGAGCCTGACGAGGGGCTCGATCTCACAACACTGAGATCATGACCTGAGCCAAAATCAAGAGTTGGACATTTAACCAACTGAGCCACCCAGGAACCCCTATATATTTTTATATACTTAAAATAAATTTTAATAATTATTTAATCTGAACACACTTCTACACAGATCCTGGGAAGCAGAGTTGTAAGGATGAACTCAATGAAAACTGATTTACCCAAAGTGATTGGTCTCATAATTCTTTCTTTGGAATGGATGAGTTGTATGTATTAGGGTTGTATATATCAGACACAGAAAGATGTAACAAGTCTTTTTCAAGAATTCATGTCTGAGAACATGTTTGTTTACAGTTGCTGAGAAACAATAAAATGTTATTTTGGAAATGCTAGCAGTTTAATGGATTTTGAAAAAGCTGTCAATTTAATTTTCTGATTTGCCTGGCAGTTGCTAAAATATCTAGACTCACTATTTAATTGCACACTTAGAATAGTTCTTTTTTTAAAATGTATTTTTATTTTTATTTTTTTTATTATTATGTTATGCTAATCACCATACATTACATCGTTAGTTTTTGATGTAGTGTTCCATGATTCATTGTTTGCGTATAACACCCAGTGCTCCATGCAGTACATGCCCTCTTTAATACCCATCACCAGGCTAACCCATCCCCCCACCCCCCTCCCCTCTAGAACCCTCAGTTTGTTTCTCAGAGTCCATAGTCTCTCATGGTTCGTCTCCCCCTCCGATTTCCCCCCTTCATTCTTTAGAATAGGTCTAAGGTTTTAAAATTTCTAGAGGAAATGCAGTCTTTATAGGTGAAATTAAGGTCTGGAAGTCTTTTATGAAATAGCTTTGTCTTTTTAGCAGCCTCTCCATTTGGCTGCTGGTAAAAATGATTTCATTTCTTTAGTGTTGTCATAGCCATATAAGTCAAACTCAGAAATAAACCAAGAAACTATTTCAATTTGGGGATAATTTTATGATCTGATAGTGATCAGGGTTTTTCTTATTTTTTGTTTATGTTTTTCTGTTTGCTGTTTGTTTTGTGTATAAAATCAAAAACATTATTTTATAACCACTCAGAGAATTTATAATTCATTTTACATTAACAACTTTCTCACCTTTTCTTTAGAAAAAAATTATCTTTTGAATGTTTATCAATTTTGCTCTTCTTAAAGCCAATAATATATTTTTATTTACTTACCATAGCTATTCATTTACTAAGGAGTTGTTTTTCTTTCTGTAGAGCTGGGTGCAACTACCATTTTTCATTTTATATACCTGCACATGGAATGACAGGTTTTTTTCTTTTGTTTTTGAATGATAGTTTTGCTCTACGTAAAGTGCAATATTCTACTTGTCCTGAGAAGATTGGGCTTTTTAATTTTTTTTTTTTTTTGCAAAGTAGGAACATTATAAAATGATTAGGTTTACTTCTAAAAAAAAAAAAAAGGAGTAACTGAGATATGAGGCTGAATGATTATATGACAACATTAGCTTGTGGTAAAAGTACCTAAGTAGATTAGGTTCAGCTTCCCTATCTGCCATCTAATGGGATCTTTCCTCTACTCTTCTCTCTCTGAGACTCTAATAGCTTTTTCTTGTTGTTTCTCTCTATGAAACTCTAAAAGCCTTTTCTTGTATTTTCAAGCTTATGAAAAGTTATTATTGAAGTATAATATATCTAAAAAATCTGCACACTATAGATATATGGTTCAATAAATTATCACAAATGTAACACCTTGAATAACCACTACTCATAAGAAATAGAATGTTACCACTGTTTTAGAAGTTTCCTTTGTGTCCCATTCCTGACACTACACTTTGCAAGAGTAACTACTATTCTAATCTCTTCAGTATAAATTAGTTTTGTCTGTTTTTTCTTTATATAAAAAGAATCATACACATGTACAGTTTTTTGGCTGACTTCTCCATGAACGTGATAATCACCATATTGTTGTGTATAGTGGTAGATTGTTCACTATAATTTCTGAATAATATACATAATGTGACTACCACAGAATTAATTTATTCATTCTCCTGTTAATATTTGATGTTCTACCTTTCCTATCTACTGCTTTAATGTCATGTTTTGCTATCCAGGAATTGCACTACCTTAAGGTAATTTCTATCAAAGCTTTACCATCTAGAATTTCTTACTTTTTGCTTGCTGATCTCTCTGAAACACTCCTTCTGCAGAGAGAATATATTTTCTCATTTTGGTGTTTCTTTTTGGCAACTGGATCACAAAGACAATAGCTAAGGATCCCGCAAATTCCAACCTTTTTGATTTAACACACTCTTCTCTGTTTTAGTCTTCCAAGTGCTCAGAAACAGGAATTGTGGAAGCTACACTGAGGTGGGTTCAAACACAACCTACTGTATTAGGAAAAGCCACTCCCTTGCAGAGCTCAGTTCTGCTACTGAGTCCAGGCTATTTTTCTGAATCAAGCACATTTTCTAGATCATGTAAAACTTCCATGCAACATATTCTAACTACAACCCACCTCCAAACATCTAGTTATTTTACATTTTTACGAGTATAGGATATGAAAGAAAGGCAGTTGGGAAGCACACATTTTCAGAAATATTAAAACAGATATTTCCTCGCTGGAACTGTTGGAAGGATGAAGTAACAGTGTTTTCTAAAGAGTTGTGAAGGAGAATGATTCTGCCTTAGATGTGTTCAAGAAATTGTTTAAGATATACCTGAGATTTGTACCAGGACAGAGATGGACATGCATTGTCTCCAGAGTCCTGGAAATCTTAGAAGCACTTCTATACTCCTATTTATATAAAACTATTTCAATCATTCTTCTTCAAAAGTTGTTGTGCTCCCAATTTCTTACAGATTCTCTAAGGAGTCTCATTATTTCATTTTAAAATACATTATCCATCTAATCATTTTGATGACTCCAAATAAATTAATACATTCTTGGAACATTCTTACATTCTCATTCTTATTGACTCATTTATTTGTCAACTGTATTATTAAATTTGGGCTGAAAACTCAGTTGTAGAAAAAAAATCAATTCTATTTTTGTAGAAGTAGACAGAACTGGCATGGAAGAAGCTGCTGCTCATGGAAGATTGATTAAGTAATAATTACTCTATGCATATTTGGGACATTACATTTGTTTTGGCTAAGAAAATATTAAGAATTTTTTCTACCCAGTATTTTTTGGGGAAAAAATTTGCTTAAAGAGTCTATTGTTTTCTTTCTTTAAAGTCTTCATAAGAAATCAACTTTATTTTTTTAATTTAATTTTTTTTATTATGTTCAGTTAGCCACTGTATAGTACATCATGAGTCTTTGATGTAGTGCTCAGTGATTCGTTAGTTATGTATAACACTCAGTGCTCATCACAGCACATGCTCTCCTCTAAATATCTTTGAGAAAAGTATTGGACCTAATGTCTCTTCATACAAGTACATTCTTTCCCCAACAATTTTATGATCAGAATATATCCAGTGCTTAGTGGATAACCACATTCAAGGTATTGCTTTTTAATGATATTGCTTATGTCAATTGACAGATAACCGATTGCCAGTGGATACGCATAATGGCACTAGTTTTTAAATCCTACAGCTTCTTCTGGGCTGTGTGAAATCATTTCAATAGCACATGCCTCTGAAAGAATGTAAGGGACATTACAGTGATGATCTGTCAGTTCTTTGGTTCCAAGAGCGGTGCACAACATCTTGTGAATGCCAGTGTCTTTCATCTTGGGATTAGCTTTTCCTTCTGATGCTCTTTCAGAGCACTCATTTAAAAACAAATAAGTTTTATCAGATGAGATTACAAAAAAAAAAATTCAAAGTGTTAATTTCAATTTTTTTATCATCCATGTTTGCTTGTGAATATCTGAATTTCTAGTATTAATAATATTTGTCTGGATATAGTCTATGTTTTAATTCCAAAACTTTGGCTCTGTTACTTTGGGTGGTACTACAGTTGGAAAGGGGAAACACAGTCATGTCAAACAGTAAGCACAAATTTACTAGGCCTCATTTTGTAGGGATGGGAAAAGAAGACAGGAAGGTTTCCTGGAGAGTCAATGTTAATTAACTTATTTTATCAATTATCCTGATTTTGACATTGGATTTAGCACTTTTATTCAACTACACATTAACTCAGTATTTGCATGCCCAATATGGATATTTATAAATATAAATCCGTCCTCTGACATAATATAACCAAACTCATTGGTCATTTACTCATTTTCCATAGTTGATGTAAAGAAAGAAGAAAAAGTCTGTGAAACAATTAATTGTTAACCACCTATGAAACAATGTTTATTACGACATCTGAGATAAAGTTGTGTCTAGAAGGAATTTCTTGCCCTTAGTTTAAGGTTCAGTGATGCATGGCAATCAAGGGATATTCACAGATGTTCTTGGGGATAAAAATTCTCCTTCTTCCTCCTTCTCTTCTTCCCGCTCCTCCTCCTTCCTTTTTCCTCTTTGATATTTCGATAAAATCTTCATGATTCTCCTTTTGTAGAGGCATTTGTATATTCATGATTGCAACATCTTTTCTAGTGGGATCTCTCACCTAAATATAACTCTCCTGAGTTGTTTCTCAAACTTTGTCCTGAGATTAGACTTTAAGGCAGACTTGCTATTCTACATACAGTCATGAAGGCAGTTTCTAGAATAAGCTCAGGAAGGATTGTCACATAGACTAAGGAGGAGCTTGACAATATTATGGCTCTACAGTAATTTCTTGGGCTCTGCTTATGAAAATAGTTTAATTGGTTTATAGTTTTGTGAAATGCTAAGTGAGGTACTCCTTCTTGGAGATTCACAAATCATACTAGTAAATTACAAACTTCAGAAGGTATATCTGTGATTGAGCTTTTTAGATGCTTTAATTTGGTTAAATCTATGTAACTCAGGTTTTTTTCCAAAATTATTATTATGTTTTATAAGGAACAGCTTTGAATGTTTCATGGAAGGCACTGTGGAAAATATTAGCTTCTGGTTATAACAGTACAGATATCAGTAATTGCTAAAAAGGAATTGAATACTTCTTTTGGGATAGCCATTCTGTTCAGTGCTTCATATGGATTATAAAATTTAATTTTCTTAAAGACCTATAAAATTAGTTCTATTGTTATCCCCAGCTTATAGATGGGGAGATAGATGGTTAAAAATATTGCCCAGGATCACTCAGTTAGATAAGAGGCAGGGCCCTTATATGAAACTGAGCAGATCTTAGATGATAGCATACTTAAAAATTGTATAGTATAAAATTTGCTACTCAGTGTGGTTCAAGGATCACATCTGCAAGCTTGTTAGAAATGCACTAAGAGTGGATGAGCTATAGTTTTTGTCAGTATAATCTGGGCAAAGGTCCTTGGAGATGGTTTTCTTCCCAATATACAGAAAAGTTGCTCTAGGGAAAGCGCTTTAGCTGCTGCACTATTTCTTTTTGCCTTACCTAGAATATGTGCTTGATATCATAAAGCAATAATCAGAAGGAAAAGCCAAGACAGTAAGGATCATGGGAAGGCAAGATTGAAGGAGTCTAGGATACTAATGATATTAGGACACAATTCATATCCTGACTTGTTGACCTACAGCATGCTTATAATATAAGGAAAATAAACCCCCATTTCATTTATTTACCATTATCAAGTTTACATCGCTTTTATCCAAAATCATTTATCAGTGCCATGAGCATTGTGGTTTTGGCTCTCAAGTAGTTTACATTGTAGCTTAGGACACTAGAGAAACAGTAATCAGTAACTTTAAAACAAAGTTGAACATGTAAGATGAATTAATTGATTAGTTGTGTAATATAAAATATATCAGTCCATATCAGAATATTATCACTAAGTGTTAGAATAATCAGAAAGGCCTTCAGAGGAAAGATGGATTCCTGGCTAGACTTTGTATGATGGATATACTTTGGGCAGGTTATGGAGAGAAAAAATGGCTTTCTGTGATTTGAGAATACAATCCATAAGGACAAGAATGTGGGAATGGGATTTTTTTTCCCCTGGTAAAACTGATCCTAGTATTACACTGTAAAAGAGTGAAAGGGAGGTGAGATGGAACAACATAATGGATAGCTTTTAGATCCAGCCATAGGAATTTAATATCATAATCCTATTGGACATTTTAGTACTTCCATAAATGAAATGAAGTAATCTGCTATAATGTTGATTTAAATTTTTGTATCAGAGCAATTTTCCACAATAAAATTTTATCGAGTGAAACTTTACTGCAAACAGTATAATAACCATTCTTATTTGGATAGAGCATCATTATTGATTCAAGTAAGCTTGATAGTTGTTTACAATGATAACCATTTGTCATTTAGTACCATTTGTTAAATATCCGCTCTATTCACTGTTTTGTCTAGGAGGTTAAAGAATAGGAAAAAAGAAAAAAAAGTCACTAAGTCGCTTATAGTATGAAACACACACATAAGATATAACATGTAATGCTATATATAGTTCTTTTTAGTCATATACATGACATAGGCGTTTTAACTCTTTAAGAAAGAGAGGAAAGAGAAAAAGCGAAAGAGAGAAAAAATCTGTCTAGTGGTCTTGACATATATTTAAAGAAACTAAAAGGGATTATATTCGACTAGCTGAATAAATGGACATTGAACAAGCATTAATTGATTCTATCAAATATATGTATTTTTAACACATACTGTGTTTCAGGCATTCATTCAGTACTAGGGATAAACATTAAGGGAACTGCAGATCTTGCTTTCTAAGAATGGACATTATATTAGAATTAATCAGGCCATAAACAAATATCCAGAAGTGATAATAAGTGTTAAGAACAACATTAAATGGGAAACGTGATACAGAGCAGTGTTATAGAAGGGTGTCATTTTTTAAAAGGGTAATAACAATGATATGAAAGAAAAGAAGGGAATGAGCCATTTAGACATTTTGGGAAAAATCTGAGGAATAGCAAAAAATCAAGTATGGTTAGGGCAGCATGGGCATGGGAAGAATTATAAATCTTTAGTTAAGAGAATTAGCCAGGAGTAGAACTTGTACAGTCATTTAGGCAATAATAAGGATTTGCATGGAGCAAAGTGAAGATAAATTGGACAGTTTTGAGTAAAGAAGTGACATAAGTTGATCTGTGCCTAAGAGGGCCATGGTGGCAACTATGTGTAGAATAAGACGTGTAGGGGGGGCAAAGATGGAACTTGGGGGCCAGTTATGACACACAAATACAGATGAGAGTGATTCTTAGTTTGGACTAGGAGGGTAGGTAAGTGAAAAGTAATCAGATTTTTGATATCTGTCTCAGGAAAAGCTGATAGGAATGTTGATGGATTTTGTGTGGATGAACACAGAAAAAAGATATCAAAAATAGATATTGTGACATTTATTAAATAGCCACTAGAAATGTAGAATAGGCAATCTGGATATATGTCTTGTGTGTAAAGGTGAAGTAACTATTAGAAATATAAAATGAGGTATTCATATCATAAGACTGTATTAAAATCCAGGAGACTGTATGAGGTCTCTTAGGGAGTGAGGGAAGATAATGAAAAGTGTAGGGCTAAGAACTGAGCCCTGGCACTTTCTAAGATATTGGGTTGGTCAAATTCAGAGAACCATAAAATATTAAGGAGAAGTGCCTGTGAGACATGAGAAGTAGGGAGAATGTTTCCTAAGTACTATCAGAGTCTTAGCAGAAACTGGTTAAACAATGTCATTGGTTCTTCTAAGATGAGATAGAATTGACAAGCGCAGGTGGTGATGTGAAGATGAAAATGACCTTGATAAGGTAGTCCACGTTGTTCAGGTGCACTACTACTTTATCAGGCAATGCTTCATCTCCTAGGCTTCCTTCACCCCAACCGCCATCAGTGAGAGTCATATAATGTGAAGTTACTACATAATTAAGTGTTACCACCACCCGACTCACCACCAGTCATGCTGCCCATGTTGTTGTGTGCAATGGAGTGATTCACTTCCAGTATCTTACCTGAAGAGCTACTTTCAAGAGTTACACTGGTACCACTGTCTTAGCCTGAGGTCCACCTCAAAAATTGGAGAATGACATAAGGGTTTACTTTGGGACAGTGATGCCAGGGAACAGGAGCGAATGATCAGTGAGACTGAAGCAAAGCAAGGAGAAGATAAACCCAATTCAGAGATGTATTGTATAGCTGCTCACTGCTTTGAAAACAAGCCTTTCTTCCCTCCTTACCAGGGGCATGGACCCAGGATTATCTATTTCTGAAATAATGGAAGGAGCACTGGTCGATGGTTTTTTGCATTAACTCTCAGACTTCTAGGTTATGCTTATGTGACAGCAGAGTATCTCCAGCAGCATCTCCCATTGTGTCTTCAGGGAAGTGAATGTTTTAGGATAAATGTAGTCAAAATTTGGATGGAAGTAAAGCAAAGATAATGTGAGTGGGTGGCCAAGAGATCTCTGGTATTTTCTCTGAGAGACTGATAGTTTAAATGAGATATGAACAACATTAAAGAGTTAACTTCCAGGAGTGCAATGGTGGACGAATGTGTGCGCAAGCCCCTGCACACATGTATGTGTATTTGGATTCATGAGTAGAAAATTAGAATGCCAGGTAGATGGAAAGGACGTGTGTGAAGACCATGAAATAGGAGGGCCTATGCAGTACGTGAGGACTTGAAGGAAAGCCAGAGTGGTTAGGATACACAAAGAAGGGGGAAAAATAAAACTAGAAGAGGCTAGAAATATAGGAAGAGAATAATTCCACAGAGCCTTCTGGGCCATGTTAATGATTTTGGTCTTCGTCTGAAGAACAATGGATTTTACAAAGGAAGAATATATATATATGTATATATATATATACATATATATATATTTACATTTGCTTTTGGAAGGTAGCTCTAGCGGCAATGTGGGAATATAATAAAGGGGGGGTAAGACCAAATGTGGTAAAACACATAAGATATTTGTAGTAATTTCAGCTAGGAATGACGGTAGTTTATATTGCATTTTGTGGCTAAGGAATGAAGGGAAATAAATAGATTCAAGAGATATTCCAGAGCAAAATGAGAGAACTTGGTTATAGGTGGGAAATGTGGAGTGAAAAAGAGAGACATTAAAGGTATCTCCTAAAAAGATGTACATGCCATTTACTGACTAGGAAGCAGTAGGGGGAGGCTCAGTCCAGGTTGGGATATGTGGTTCATTGGGTTAGCTTTCAATATGTTGAATCTGTTTAACCTTGCAACATTTGAGTAGAAATGTAAAAACACGTTGCATGTGAGAAACTGAAGATTATTTAGCTTTAGATAATTGCTTTCTAAATCATTTTCCAAGCTTTGTATGGTTAATGAACTGCCAATGGCACTATTTATTTATTTATTTATTTTTTAAAAAAAGGACTGCTAACCTTTCTGAATTTAACAGGTCAAAATACACCTATTGTAGATGCTGTGGGTACCCCTCACATTCTTTTCTCACCCTTTTTTTTTTTAAGATTTTTATTTATTTTTTGACAGAGAGAGAGAGACAGCGAGAGAGGGAACACAAGCAGGGGGAGTGGGAGAGGGAGAAGCAGGCTTCCCTGCTGAGCAAGGAGCACGATGCCGGGCTCGATCCCAGGACCCTGGGATCATGACCTGAGCCGAACGCAGACGCTAAATGGCTGAGCCACCCAGGCGCCCCTCTCACCCTTTAACAGGTAGTGAATATTGGCCCTTTATCATGCATAGCTCCACTCTTCTCCTGATAATTGACCAGGCCATATTCCCCACATCTCACCCCTAAAACACATTATCGAGCTCCCTCCTGAGGCTAGACTTCTGGCTTGTACTGGCTGAGGCTAGACTTCTTCATTAAAAGGATGTCTTTGTTGAACTTTTTGCACCATCCTGTCCTGCTTTTCTTGATTGTTTACAGAACAGGAATCCCCACATCAAGTTCTGATTCTAGGGAATTAGACCTAAGATCCTTTTGAGTAGTTTTTTTTTTTTCCTGAAAAAGATGTAAGCAAATTCAAAGCCCCCTATTTATTTATTTATTTATTTATTTATTTATTTATTTATTAACTAAGTTCTTCCTAACAGAACCCTGTGGTTCGATTTTAGGCAAAAAACAAATTGACCTCCCATTCAGGTTAAAATCCGGTTCTTAATTTCCCTAGCAAGTGTCCAGTTTCTGTCTCATATATACCTTGTATAAAGCTTCTTAATCAATGTGCAAAACAATGAACTGATGTGCACCCATCAGAGAAAACAACTATGAAATGACAACCAGTCATAATGGTCGAATTTTCTAGTTGACTTACTTTATTTAGAAACATGCCGGTTATCAATCCTGCCATACCAGAAAATTACAAAACCTGTTCTCTGCAATATTATTTAAAGAATACATCATTTGTGTAAAGCATGTTACATGAAAAATGAGTTTTATGGTTAAATAATTTTAAAAAGTACAAAGTTTACAGATATAACCAGATTTGTTTGTGACAGGACTTCTCATAGGTATTAATATGTTAATATAAATTATGAAAATTTAGAGGAACAGACAGTATGTGAAGACTCCCAACATTATTTAAGTAAGAAACACTTATATCTATCACAGAGCATCTTAGTGACAGCAAGTAATCTTGGGAAACCATTCTAGAACTTCCTAACTAGAACTCTCTAATGTTCTATTTACTAACAACACCAAAAATCTATATATCGAGTCTAACACCTCACTGCTCCCAATGCCTTCAGGGTTTATAATTAAATGTCATTTTTTTCAGTATTTATCAGTGTTGATATAAGTTATATCATTTAGAAAGTGCTTTTATTTCTGCTGCAAACTCTGTTGAAAATATCATCTATTACATTACTCATATCTTCTTATATCAAGATGCATGCAGCAATTTCTTCTCAAAATAGGTATTAGAAACATGTTTATGCTTATAAGATGAGCTCCTTTTTGGCTTTGCTTTGAGTGAATTCAGTGCTAAGTGCAACGTGAAATTGTTCTTACAAGCTCATTTTAGGTGTTTCATAACATTGCAATATTGAATTATTTTTGCCCTTTTGTGATGTTCTCTTGGCCTGTTTCATACTGTATTTGAAAAAGTTACTTCTTTAAAAACAAAAGAAATAGTCTTCATTAATTTTAAAGGAGTGGTAATAAAAGAGTATAAACCTTAAAAAAAGTAACTATTTCTTAAATATATAAGTTGAACAATGAAATGATACAATAGAAAGATCTGGTCATTTTATTGGGTGCTGCAGAATATTACATAAACAAAACCATTTTTTATTTTTTAGTCTGAGCAATATGAAGAACATTTTTATTGAGACCCAACTGTTCTTTAGCTTCCTTACCTTTGAGGGAAAACAAATCCGAGATGAGTTTCCGTTAGACAAATGGTTATTATAATGCAAAATATGGTTTGCTATGACTGCGGGGACATGATTCATTGTGTTTTCCTAGTTTGAATTCACAGGGGAATGTTGAACATCTCTGAATATAAACATGGAAAACTTCCATAACATCTGCTACTAATTTCTGCCAGCTGAAAAGTGATAATGATGATGAATATTTTTGTTGATGGTGTGGATACATTGGTCTAACTAAATTAACTTGCAGACTATGGTGTCTAATTGGAAACACATGATTTGTAATATCACCTGGTTGGCTTTATGTGTAGTTACATTTTAAATTGTTCCAATATGTTTAAACTTTATGATTTGTACTTTTTAAAGTTAATAAAACACTGCAAATGGGAAATATGTCAGAGTGTCTTATGCAGTTACATTCACTTATTAATTCACCACCATATATTATAGAAGCACAATTTGACTGATAGATGCACATTTATGGCATGAAGCAGCAGCTATTGAAGATGGGAAAAAAGATTAAAAGTCATTCAACTAATACACCTTAAAATGCTGTTCTACAATTCACTCTTTTATTAGGAACAGATTAACATATCTTGAGAGTAGGTGTGCATAAGTAAAGTCTTAAAGGGGCTAAAATTAAAAGCCTTCATAAAATAAATTGAATATATTTAAATATGTAATTTTTATTTATAGGATTTCTATAACACAATAAACTCAGTAGCTTAGTGTGTCTAGTCTGATAAGTGAACCTTTACTCTTTGGAATTTAGTGTAACAAACACTGTAACAATTTATTCTTGGTTTTGAACCAGTGAACTGCAGAAAAGAAGGGTTACCTCCTCACGTACCTTTGTATTTGAGAAACCTGGCAAAACTTTTATAATTTTTTAACTAGAATAAATTGGATGACAGTGTGTTTGCCTAATGGGTTTCTACGAATCCTCACGCCTGGAATATTAATCCATTTTAATGGTTCATTATGTACTTGCCTGGTAAAAGGCTTTGATTCAAGTCCTTATGATTTATTATTTAACCAACATGCGATTCTTATTAAATCTCAATTAACTGCATATTTGGGTTTATTTTACAGTTTGGCTGACAAACTGAGACAGGCACTATTATCCACAATAAATGCTTTATGTCTAATTTTGCAAAATTAATATAAATGAAGAGGTATTCACGACAGAGTGACCGATGGAAAATGGTAAACCTTGAAAGGTGATGATTCTGCTTTTTAACAAACTTCTTTCAAAGGCTCCATGAAAGCTCAGAATAAAATTCCTTAGCTAATTATTGAAGTGGAAGCAAAATGATTTTCTATTCTCTCTGATTTATTTTGAATATGAAACCTGCATAGTTCTTTTTTTACTATTTGTCAATAGAAAAGTAACATAAAAAGATGACGATATTATGTACACTTGAAGAGAGTCCTTCTGCCAGTGATCCTTTACTTAATGATGTACTATATGTTGGCTAATTTAATTTAAATTAAAATAAATAAATAAATAAATAAAAGTAAATGGAAAAAAAAAGAAACAATATAGCCTGTGATCTGTTGCTCTGCAAGTTTGTAAGTGGTGAGAGCTGTTTCTGCATCATCTCCAATTATTTCCCAGCACACACCCTTCTTGTTGATTGAGGGAATCTTTGGATACTTCCAAATACAAACTGCTGGTGATACCTTGATGACTTTCCTCATGCATGTATTACCGCATCCGTACTTCTCAGCGTTATGTGTTCAGTACTTTCTTTCTGACATGCTCTGGAACTGAGTAATTTCACGAGCAGGTATGTGTTGAGTAGCTTCATTAATTTTTCACTATTTTCTTCTGATCACCCTCCCTTAGTCTCTTTGTACTTATTTGTTTAGCTATATGCTGTTATTTCATACTTATTCATAGGTTAAGTAGTATCTCATCCCTCATTTTTATATGTAGATGTCCAGTTAAAGCTCCTCAGAAGATCATCTATTTTGTTTGGGATCAGTCAGATGGGTTTAAATCTTAAATCAAGAGTGGATATGCTATGAGACCTTGTTTAATTTATGTAACTTCTATGAAACTAAGAATTCTTGTCTGTAATTGAGATTCTGGTTGCTATCTCCCAACTTTTCTCTATTCTTTGCCCACACATTTGCAAATAACTCCTATAATAAAACCTCTCCGAATAACTCTAATTTCATTATGCCATTTTTGTGTGTTTGTGTGCTGAGATTGATCTTTACCCTCTCCTGCATAATTCAGAGCATCAGTACTCAAAGTGTGGTCTATGGACCTGGGTCTTCAAATTGGTCACTAACTAATCTATAAAAGCAGAAGTAAAAAAGAGGCAGTACTTAGAAACTTTTATAGCAATTTTTCATTGTCACGACACTCGAACATGTTATTCTTCTAATAATTCTTTTTTCGTTGTATCAATCCATGATAGTTAAAAAATTATAAAAAATAAAGCGAAATTGGTTCTCCTACAGGTAATTTGAGAAGTATGAACATTGTGAGTTCACCATTATTGAAGCGACCAGTGAATTCTGTAACATCTTATGTTGTGATGGGGTTGCTCACCTACCTGGGACAAGCATGTCAAGAGCCCAAGTGTAGTGGAGACACCCCAAGAAAGCAAACTGGTGCTACATCACAAGCATACAGTTGATGAAAACAGGCTTTTAGAAAGCCAGGGTTTGGTCATTTGTATAGTACTCTTAAAGAAATAAGACAGAGAAAGGAGAAAGCCCTGAATAGAAATCCAAGCTCACTAAAATAAGTATTCATTTTATAACTTCAGTTTTGAAATTTTTCCACATCTATCCGTAAGTACTAATTTTCTTTTATTTATTTAATTTTAATTTTTTTTATTTTTTAAAGATTTTATTTATTCATTTGGCAGAGAAAGAGGGAGAAGGAACACAAGCCAGGGGAATGACAGGCAGAGAGGCAGAGGGGGAAGCAGGGAGTTTGATGTGGGGCCCAATCCCAGGACCCTGGGATCATGACCTGAGCAGAAGGCAGATGCTTAACTGACTGAGCCACCCAGGTACTCCCCCACCCCCTTTTAAAAGATTTTGTTTTATACGAACTAATTTTAAAATGCTTTATTCGACAAACGTTTATTGATTCAGTAAAATATTCAAGACGCTATGCTAAACCATGGTACTCTAGTAGTAAGTATGATGACAGAGTTTGTGTGTGAACTTGACTGGCCATGGGGTACCCAGATTAAACACTCTATCTGGGTGTGTCTGTGAAGTGTTTACGGATGAGATTATCATTTGGATTGATGAATTTAGTCAAGAATATTGCCTTTCCCAATGTGGGTATCAGTGAATTCATTGAAGGCTTGAGCAGAACAACAAGCAGGGTGAAGGAAAAATTTGCCCCATTTTGCTTCCTGCCTGCCTGGTTGAGTGGGGACATGTCATGTCATCTTCTCTGGCCCTTAGACTGGGATTTAAACCATTGGCTCCCCTGGTTTTCATGCCTTTGGACTCAGACTGAATTACGTGACTGGTTTTCCTGGGTCTCTAGCTTGCAGAGGGAATATAGAGAAAATTCTCAACCTCCATAATCGTGTGAAACTCTGTCTAATACAATAAGGTAAAGTCATATTCTTCTCCAGTAGTTTTAATGGTTGACCACAAAGTGAGTGATAATTTAACAAGTCTTTATTTTGTAGGGTGTGTGTATAAGTATCAGGAAAGAGAAAGGGAGGGGGAAGAGAGAGGAAGTACTCTAGCAGTCAGATCCTAGAAAGAGATATTTTTCTGTACTAATATTCTAACAAGATAATTCAAAATCTTCAAAATATCCAAATGATATTTTTCCTCCTCACCAGGATTTTTCTCCACTTAATATTTGGTTATAGGGGAAAAAAAAGATGCAGTAATAAACTATTGCCAATAACTTACCCCTGAACATATGTGTGCATTTCTAGATCTTTCCATGTAGTATACAGTAAGGATGGAATTCCTGGGTCATAGGTCTTTTTGTGTGTTTGTCTTTAAGATGTAATCCCAGCAGTGGAGGAGAGTAGTACTTGCTCAAACCTTGAGTTTTCTCTTTCCTTTTAGTCAATCTGGTGAGAGGTGTAGAAGCATATCATTGAAGTTTTACTTTTTCTCTGGTAACTAATGATGGTGGACACCTTTTTATACCTTATTGGCCATTTAGGTATCTTTTTTGGTTATGTGTCTCTCTAAAATTTTGTTCATTTTTCTACGTTATCTTATTGATCAGTAACATTTCTTGGAGTATTCCCAATACACTTTCTTTGTCTAATATCAGGATTACAAAGAACTTCTAATATCATTATTACAAAGAAGTTGGCTTGCATTTTAACTTTGTTAATTGTATTTTTGATGAAAACATTTTTAATTTGGATTGAGACTGCCTTATTGACTTTTTCTTTATAGTTGCTACATTTGAGTCCCATTTAAATAATCATTGCCTATCCCCTAGTCATTAATACATTTTCAGATATTTTTACCAGGAAGCTTTATTGCTTTATATTGCACACATTGCTCACATTCCATCTTGCATTGGTTTTTATATGAGGTTTGAGGCAGGTGATTAAGTTAATTTGGATAATATTGGTATTTATTATATCATTAACCTGTTCGCATTACAAATCCTTTTTTCTTTAAAGATTAGTTCAGTTTGTCTGGTTTGGTACCTGTCTTTTATTGTTTTGTTCTCTTACTTTATAATTCATAATTGCATAATGTTTAAAAGTGATAATTATAATTTACTTGTCAGTTCAATCTGTAGTGGAGTAAGAGCAGTAGTAAGATATGGTACATGACTTAAGTTTTGATTTCTTGGTGATGTCTTTTCAGGGTGGTTTTTACCTACCTAGCAGCTATTGGAGACACTTTCCTGATTCTGCTGTTCAATTTCCACACTAATTGCTTAACCTCTGGGTTAATGACAGTTTTAGTTATTGCTTAGCACAAATCCAGGAGAGAGAGAGGTCAACCAGTTTGTTTTTTCCAAATGGGCCCTCTGCCACTTTTTGTATGAATTGGGCTAGGCTTCTAGCTTGCTTAAATGCTAAGAAGTTTATCCTCAATGCATTTTATCTTCAATGCATTTGTTCCACTCTACCTTCAATTTTTTTTAAATATCTGAATATCTGATCCTATTTCCTTTCTAGCTTTGGCTATTTTTTAATGATACTGTTCTATGTTTTCCTGTGCTGCTTTAAATGTATTTGTTTTCTTCACATTTAATTTGTAATTTCATGAAATTTTAGGTGATAGTTACCATGGCAATGTTGCTTGATCTCTACTTATCCCAATCTTCTGTGATAATTTATCCTTACATTTTTTTAATCCTTGCATTTTTATGTTCCTTATTTGAATGCACACATATGTATAAGCATATGCATATACAACACACAAATTTTTCTAAATATATACATATATATTGTGTGTATGTACATTTATACACACAGGCATACATATGGGTATAAATAGATATGGTTAAATTGACATTTAGAAAACTATTTGGTTAGTTTGGTTAGGTTAATTTATTTTGCGGACACATTTTTCAAATAAAATGTTTTTCAAATAGACTACTTAATTTTGAACTCTCTAAGTGTTTTGAAATAGTAATAGCTGACTGAGTGAATATTTGCCATTCCATCACTAATTGGGTGAGCAAATTCTTAAATCAACACAAACTGAAATTGATTTAGGGTCAGAAAAAACGTGAAGAGCAGTACATCGGCTAATCTATATATACCCATTCTGCAGTCCTTGGCTATTTCTAATAATTGACATGATTGATACGAACATGTTATTAATGAGACCGATGTTAGCTTAGATATAATTAATTCATAATATATAATGTCTGTTATAGGTGTAGGTTGTCTCTGCTACTTTGGCTAATTATTTTTAAAAATGGTGTGGCAAAGACTGGCTGCTATTAGGACAGCTGAAGCTATTTCCTTAGTGTGAGATATAATTATTCAAAACATTCTCAGCAGGTCAGTAGTGTCATCGTTCACCTAACCAGTTATTTTTAGGACAATTCACACCATTATAACAGTGACAATTAAAAAAAAAATCTCTTTTCAAATAGCATAATTCAAAGTAATGATGTGCTGCATGCTAAAATTGTCATGATTTATATATCCAGTGATGTGCAACTGGGACTCAGCAGATACGTTATTTTTAATTTGTCTGATTTGTTATTAGTGCAATTAACAGGGAAGCAACTTATTGAATATTGAATATGCAAGCAGTTTTATTAAAAACTGTAATTTGTCTATTAACCAATAGAATCTTTTCTACCTCTCTGTTCTTATTTATCATTCATCACATTTCTCATAATGTGATGAATTTTTAAATTGACTATATAGAACATAATGCTACTGTTAAAATAAATATATTTACTATTAATATCTAATGACATAATAGGTTTAGTTGAAATAAATAAGTAGACTTGAAGGCACTATTCTAATGTGACAAATACAATATGGTTATGGAAAAGCAATGGTGTTATAGAGTTCATATATAATACTCTTTTTAGTGTACTATATTTTTAGGATATAAAGGACAGTTTGAATGAGATATATATCTGATACAAATGTATTAACTGTATTTCATCTGTGCATTAAATGAATTCTAGAGCATCTGGTAAATTTAATTAACAAATCAAATCATTTAATACAGTAGCATAATTATGGAGGCCTGTAACTGGTGAAGGGAAGCAAAGAGATCATATATATTGAATTAAAGTACTGACCAAAATGATCAATGGAATAATGTTCCAATATTTTTATGGAATAAATTAATTTGAGATACTGAAGTGATTTCAAAAAATATTTACATGACAGAGACTGGCTAGAAGCACTGAATTCACTTCCTGTTGCAGTATACACCAAATAAATGAAATGTCCTACCCCATTGCCATATTGATTAGTCCTTTTCAATGGGAAGTGGGCAAGCGTGATATATCATTTTCTAGCCAACGTAGTTAAAAGCTTAAAAAGGCCTTATTTATCCTTTCTCTCTCCCTCTTCCTCCTCCCCTCTTCTCTTTCTCTGTCTCCTCTCTTCTGCTTGCTGTCTCGATACAAATGATCCACAGAAGCCACTAAGCGGAAAGCGTCTGTGTCACTGAGTGACTGAATACAGCAGAGGTCCTCAACCACCACCGACATGTTTAGGTTCATTGTCATCAGCAGTGGGCTTGTCTTAACTCATGCAATTTGAATTCACCTTATATATTAAGCACCAATCCTTTTGAAACATCCCCAATTAATTCTTACTCAGTTTCTGTTCTTGGATAGGGAATTTACAAGTTTTATTTATATCTTACCAGCATCTGATACACTTTGTTATTACTGGCTTTTGAAATAATTTTATCCTCTGAATTTCAGGCTTTTCAGACTTCTTTGCTGATATCCCCCCCTTTCTTAAATATTAGAGTACTCTAGGGATAGTCCCTAGCTTTCCTTTTGGTCTCTATTTCAGCCCTGGATGATTTGTTTCTGGCCTGTGGCTTTAACCTACATTTCCGATCCCTATGTCTTGTTCCCTTCTGTGTCCAATTCTTAACATCTCTACTTGATTCTTAGGACATTATAAATGTAACATAACGAAATGGAATTCTTTATTTCTCCCTAAAAAATGTTTCTGTCTTCTGCACTTCAGTTTATGGCATTAGCAGTAATCCAGTTATTTAGTACAAAACTCAAGGCATTAGCTTTGAGTTCTCTCTTTCCTTCATTTCCTACTTCTGATCCATTTGGATCTTTCTCTAAAATATACCCCGTCACTTCTCACCCTCTCCACAACTGCCTGTGATAACATCATCTCTTCTCTGGATTTAAGAATTCTACGCAGGGACATTGCATCCTCTGATTTATAATTTCGGAAGGCAATAATTTTCTCACGAGTCTTTCTTTTCTGCTCTGGACTCTTTTAGACAATAACAAGTATGACTTTTTAAAGCAGAAATCAAATCATGTAAATCACATGCTTAAAAATCTCCAGGTTATTCTCACTATGTTTTTGTAAAATCTAAATTCATACCATGGCATCAGTCTTCATCTTATAACACTAACACACAGATGGGTACAAAGCTATGAAACACTGTCAGAACCGGTAGATGAAATCATTAAGTTTTAATATGCCTTCAAAATCTAAAATAATGGCTCAGAGTTTATCAACTAGATGGAATTTAGCAAAAAAAAAAAATCTGAGTTAAATAATGAACCAACTTATAGTTCTGTTTTCTAGATTGCTATAGCTTGTAAATTTGATAAATATTTTTTCTGCATTCACAGTGATGAAGTTTTTTACTTCCATGTTAGTTCTTGTTTCATTATGCTTTGTAATCGGCTTATCATTTCTCCCTGGATTATGGCAATAATCTCCTACCTGTGTTCCTTGCTTCCACTCTTGGTTTATAATCCTTTTTCTGCACAGAAGCCACAGTGACCATTCAAAACTCTAAAACAGATCATGTCACTTCCTTGCTTGGAACTGTAAAGGTCTTTTCATTGCCATTGAGGAAAGACAAAATAAAACAAATAAAACATCTCTACTGTAGCTTAAAGACACTACTTGATTTGATTTCTGGTTACTTTGCTGACGTCTTTTCACATCAGTCCCTTTTGCTCTTGTTCACTAGACTCCATCTGTATCGTCCTCAATGTTTGTGGGCCATGCCAGCCTCTTTTCTGGGTTATATTTTATGAGGCTATTTTTACTGCTTAAAAAACATTTCCTCATATATCCATACAGTTAACTTCTTTTTCTCATTCTTGTTGCTGTTCAGGTAGGACCTTTATGAGAAGCTTTTCTCAGTACCCCATGAAAAATAATCCTTTATCCAGTCAGTCTTCATTACATTATCTATGTAACTTATCAGAATCTGAAATCACTGTATCTACACTTGTTTACTTGCTCATTTTATCCATTTGGATTAATCTACTGGAATTTAAGTTCTTATTCATCGTGGTGCCTCCTAGCTCCTGGTAGAAGACCTCAAATATAGTGATCAATCAATACATACATGTTGGCTGGTTGCTTGGTTGCATGTCTAACTTTACTCTTGATTAAAATCTCCATGGAGTCAAGGAATTAGTTTGACTCATCTTATTCTCATACATGACACTCAACACAGCTATCTAGAGCATACATTTAGTAAATACTTTGTTACACTATACACAAACCAATAATAAGAAAAAAAAATCAACACCAAGGGCCACATTGAGATTAATTCACTAAATCACACTCCTCTAGTGTTGAATCTATTGTGAAATCCCCTTATTATTTTTAATCAGGCCATATAGTTCTCCAAATATGAGCAGTTTTCAAAATTCTTACTCAAATAGAGAGTTCTTGTGTCTGTGGCAAAATATTTCTAAACCGAGGTAGCATATTAGAATCATCTGAAGAACTGTAAAATATACTAATATTTAGACCCTACTCCAGACCAGTGATGTACAAATACTTGAAGTTGGGGCATGGGCACTGGTAGTTAAAAAAAAAAAAAATCTAAGTATATTGAATATAATCAGAATTGTAAGCCACTGGCTGTAGCCAGTTGTGATATTTTTCTTTTATCATGGATTCAATGTGTATTAATGATTACATCTTCTCTAAGTGTTCAATAAAAATGTTTGAATATTATTTTCTTTTATTAACTCTGAATCTACATATTTACTCATCTCTGTGTCTATATTTTTTTCTTCCCTTTCCTAGTAGAATCCTTAATGCATGCAAAAAAGATTTTCCCAAGCTTTAATAAAAGATTCTTAAGATTCATAAGATTCTTATGAATAGGAAATCTTATTGTTAGGAATACTACATTGCATCAAAATAGCAAGTCAAATATCTGTTTTTTTTATTATCTGCATTTATAAAATTACAAGGCATATTTGCAATTGATTTACTAAGACTAATCTTTCAAATCTGTGAAAAGAAAAAAGTGCCTACCTTGTGTAGATGGTTCACCAAGATGGGCTTTCTGGATGCCCCCATAGAAATAAATAAATTAGTGGAAATATATATATTAAGTATACATACTAACTTTTACATTTTACAGTATATCTTATCTATGATTATGTATCAGTTGCATTTGTGCAGCTTACTTAAAATGTAAAGCCTAGGGTTTACCCAAGGTCTACTACTGAGTCAGCACATCTAGAAGTGCGCCTAGGCATATTTACTATGTTTAACCTTTTATGATGGAGAATTTTGAATATACTTAAAAGTAGTGAAACTAGAAAATGCATCCTAATATACTCATTACCTATCCCCCAGCAATCACCAGACCATCGTCCATTCTGCCTTATCTATAACCTTACTCCTTTCCCCCTTCCTGGAAGATTTTGAAGCAACCCCAAACATCACATTGTTTCTTCCAGAAATATTTTGGTATGTATCTCTAAAAAATACATTATCATACCTAAAACAAATAAAAAATAATTAATATTACCAAATATAAATGTTAAAATTTCCAGTGATCTCTGCCCCCCACACTTTTTATAAAGTTTGTATAACTCAGGGTTAAAGTAAGAAAGGTCTATAGTCTTTTATGTTTCTTTTAATATATGTTTCCCTCCATTTTTTTCTTTCAATTTATCTGTTGATGAATAGACTGATTGTCCCATAGAGTTTCCACTCTCTTGATTTTGCTGATTCTTTATGGGGTGAAAAAATATGTTTTTGTTTTCCTCATATATGAAGAACATGGGAGATGTTGTATTCTTTCACCAGGAATAATAAAATGACTGCTATTATTTCTTTTTTTTCTAATGTTAATATGTGTTGACAATTGATTTTCTAGGCAAGTATAATTAGAAAAGTGATTCTACTGTATGTCTCTAATTAAGAAATATTTCAAGGAAGATGTAAAATGTCTTAAGTAGTGGAGATGGCATAACAACAAAGGGAAAAGGTTAGTTGAGTATGTTTTATATCTGGCATATCATTGGTAATTTAAAAAAAAGTAAGAAGGGGAGAAAAAGAGAGAAAGAGATTCCTGTGTGTGGTCAAGGAGTAGGAGGATCAATTTTTTTATTTGGTACTTGAAATTTTATTTCAGTTCAAACACCTTAACATTTGAATTTTATAGTTATAAACTTTCACTGACATGAAGGATATAAGTCAATATTTTCCAAACTTGTCTGATCATTAGAAAGATATATATGCCTTGACTAAAAGATTCCTGGGATACCCTGTAGTAATAGTTACTCATAATATCTGGGGAAAGGGACTGGAAATCTACATTTGAAACAATTTTCTCAGAGGATTTTTATGAAGAGGTAAAATTAAAAAACAATGGGATATACTTTTTTTAAAGCCCAGCATTTATTGATTAATAAAAATAGACAATGTGCTTGCTTTAGGTTTTATAATAACTATTTCCACTTCTATATCATTGCAGAATATTTAAAAAAATATGTGGGGGCTCCTGGGCAGCTCAGTCGGTTAGATGTCAGACTTGATCTCAGCTCAGGTCTTGATCTGAGGATCGTGAGATTGAGCCATGTGTTGGGCTCCATGCTGGGTGTGGAGCCTACTTAAAAAAAAAAAATATGTGTAGTAGGAGATGATTATTGGAACCATGTTTATAATGAGGAAGCTACATTTTAGAGAGGTGAATTGATTCCTTCAATGGAGGCATTCAGTCTCAAATCCAGTTCCTCCGGATTCAGCAAATTCAGTAACTGAAACTATAGCAAGCTTTCCTACATTTAGTTTGCCCTAGGTAATAATACCAATTCTTCTGAAATCCAATTCTGTAATGCATTAATTTTATAATTGTATCTATAACTAATTAAAATGTTAAGGTAATTACTAACAATTAGAGTGACTTTCATGATGGAGAAATGCTTACTACCAAGCACTCCCCTCATAATATTCCTTATTCCAATTAAATGGTAGATGTGTATCAGTCTTCAAGCAGCTGATACTACATTTATAACCACGTTGTCTCACTGTGGCTGGTATTTAGATGTAGTGTCTTGTCAGATGTGAAGGATTCATTTCATATTTTTCCAAGAAAATTAATATTTCAAGTGAACCGCCTTAAAATGATAGTAAAAGAAATATATGTGAGATAACATTATATGTTTTAAGAGCCAACTTAATTTTTAGTAGAACATGGTGGTTCCTGATTTCAGGAAATAGAGCAGTTTATTTCTTGGAAAGGCAAAACCATGGTGTGATTGTTTTGACACGAAGAGCTTACTTTGATCGCGTCTAGATTTAGAGCTGCAGATGGTTCTCTTAATTAAAAGAGACTGGACCTTAAAGAAAAACGCTCTACACTTTTCATTCTCATGAAATTAAATATTGAAGGTCTCACTAATCACCAATGCCATTTTTAGTCCTCTTTAAAAGTGGAATAAATTTTAGTGATTTCCCAAATTCCAAAAATGCAAACCAAATTAATGGAAACTGATAATGAGATTACTTATAATTCTAGCTTGCCCTTTAAATTTCTAGGTAGTGTGTTGATGAAACCACATGCATATATGTTCCAAAAGCTTTTCATTAATGTTTAATACTGATTATTATGGCAATGTCAAAATACTTATGGAAATACAACCAAATGGATTTTATATCTAGAATGAGAGTGATTTGAGTTGGTCTTAAGGCAATACAGAGCAGGAGAATAAGTTATGATTGAAGTGTTAAATATAGAAGTTATCAAAATTAAGTTTAGGGCAGTTATATTGTTTGCTTTTAAAAGTTTTACTTTCATTTCTTATTTCCTGTGTTTTATTTTTGCTTCCAAGCTGTACTACAATCATATTTGTTGTCGAAACTAAAAAAAAAAAATTTTCATGTTCAATTCTTAAATGAGATTATTAAAATTCTCTTGGAAAAATGACTTCTGATAAGTAGATTTATCATACTTTTTACTGCATATTTTTGAAAAAGGATACTATGTTAAATAATCAGAAATTATTTCTGAACTACCAGGAAGTTATTTATTTGTTAATGTTTAGTGAGGACTTGAAAAATATTGCCAGGCCATTTACTAAATAGTCTATCCTTTCTCCCTTTCTGATTATGCTATATTAAATTATGCCAGGGGTCAGCAAAATACAACCCATCACCTGTTTTTGTAAATGAAGTATTATTGGAACACAGCAGTGCTTATTTGTTTATAGAGAGTGTATGGATGCTTTTGTGCAAGTCAGAATTAGGTAGTTTTGAAAAAGACTATATGTTTATAAAGACTAAAATATTTACTATTTTCTCTTTGCTGACACCTGAATAATATGCATGGAGCAAAAGAAAGCAGGCAGTAGTGGGGCGCCTGGGTGGCTCAGTTGGTTAGGCGACTGCCTTCGGCTCAGGTTATGATCCTGGAGTCCCGGGATCAAGTCCCACATCAGGCTCCCCGCTCGGTGGGGAGTCTGCTTCTCCCTCTGACCCTCCCCCCTCTCATGTGCTCTCTCTCTCTCTCTCATTCTCGCTCTTTCAAATAAATAAATAAATAAAATCTTAAAAAAAAAAGAAAGCAGGCAGTAGAAAGGGAGTGGGGGAGGAATAAATAGGTATGATATTGAGGTCAGAAAATACATGCACATGCCCATATTTGTATGAATCATTTCTCATCATCTATTCTGTTTCTTTCATCTAGAATATGTTTTGAAATGTATATGGCAAGTCTTATTTGCTTATTTGTAGCATGGTTACATGTTACATTAGCATGGTTAATATTTTACATGGTTATGTATTACATTATTCATATATTGTATTATATTCTGAATTATTAATTTATATACTTTCCAAAATTTTCTTTCCTATTTATTCTTTCATTTGTTCCTCCATTAGTGTTAATTTTACTTCAGATAACACAATGCAAAATCAAAGGCTAAAGAAACCATGGCCTTACAAATTATGGAAGCAACCCAAATGTCCATCAATAAATGAATTTATAAAGATGTGATGCATATGTACAATAGAATGTTGCTCAGCCATAAAAAAAGAATAAAATCTTGTTATTTGCAACAACATGGATGGATCTAGAGGGTATAGTGCTAAGGGAAATAAGTTGGTCAGAGAAAGACAAATACCATATGATTTCACTCATATGTTGAATTTAAGAAGCAAAATAAATGAACAAATTAAAAAGGGGGCAAACCAAAAAACCAGACTCTTAAGAGAACTGATGGTTACCAGAGAGGAGGTGGATGGGGGGCTGGGCAAAATAGGTGAAAGGGATTAGGAATACACTCTTCTTGATGAGCACTGAGCAATGTATAGATTTGTTGTATCAGGGGCGCATGGGTGGCTCAGTCCTTTAAGTGTCTGCCTTCGGCTCAGGTCATGATTCCGGGGTCCCGGGATTGAGCCCCGGGTCAGCCACCCTGCTCAGTGGGGAGTCTGCTTCTTCTTCTTCCTCTGCCCCTCCCCTCCACTTGTGCTCTCACTATCTCTCTGTCTCTCTCAAATTAATAAATAAAAATATCTTTTTAAAAAAGGATGGTTGAATCACTATATTGTACACCTGAAACTAATAGAACACTGTATGTTAACTATACTGAAATTAAAATTAAATATATATATATATATATACCAGGAAAAAAAAGAAAACATGGCTTTAGGCTGAGGTAGAAATATTTGCAGAACTAGTTTCTCCATTCCTCAAACCAGAGAAAAGAAGATTGAAGTGAGGAGGAAGATATAGAGAGGAAAATTGTTCATTTAGGAGAGGGAAGAAAAGCCCCCAGTACAGAGAGAGGAATCTCAACTTCTAGCTCTTCTAATATGTTACATCCACCGGAAAGACTAATCTAGTCTGTGAGTTTGGTTCAACTGACTGACTGTCCTGGATGCTTGTATATAGGGAAGCCCACTGAACAGGGCATGTAGAATTTAGACCCCTTGAATGAAGATGTAGACATTGAGAGAAAATCCCTCTCCCAATCAGGAATCCTGAACAGAAACTTCAAGAGTATTTCCCAATATGCTAGTATACCACTGGGCACATTGAAAGAATAACAAATATTTTGATTATATCTTTATGTAATTTAAAGTATATTTAAACTTTATTTGATATCTGTATTTATACAGTAATTTAATTAAGTATAATTGATTGTGTTTAGTTATAATAAAATTATAATTTTAAATTTATAATAATTAAATTTAAAATGATTTAAAAAATACTTAGCCCGTACTTCATGAAAACTTATATGAAACCTTCAAACATTTATTTAAGACTGTGAATATGAGCTTCTCTCCAGAAAAGTATATCATGTGGTTATTTATCATTTTCTCTCAGGATTCTCAAAATTCATATGCATCATAATCATCTGTGGAGCTTGTCATCATCCCCAGAGAGTCTTAGTCAATAGTTCTGATTTTAGGGGGTAAGTAAATAATATCCCTTTCTTTCCTCATAAGTTCAAACATGTAGGAGATACATGTAAGAGTTAAACAGATGGGGATGAAAATATTTTTAGCTGATAGTAGTACTGAAAATGCAGCTTTTGTTTTATAGCTAAGTGAGTTTACTCATACTCCATTCCTGAATTGGACAGTCAATCCTAGGCAGTCACTGCCGTGTGGACAATCCCAGGGCTCCCCTGGAGACGGAGCCTCTCATCCTGATTCATACTTCTTACAAACAGGCTGGCTGTTGAGCTAATTGGGACCAGTCCCTCCTCCCAAACCAACGAATCATATAAATCTAATTTCCTCCCAAGAAGAAGAATAAATAAGATGTAAGGAGAAACCAGTAATGTTACCTTTTTTCTTGTATACTTCCATGTGCAAAGATTAAGATGTAGGAGAAGAAAACACCTCCATTGCCACAATATTCTTTGGTGTGTTTTATACCTACTCTGAAACTTGAATCAGAAGTCTCTGATATAAAAAAAAGCTGCCCATACCAGCTTGTATATTCAGATTTACCTATAAAAATGTTGATTTATATTCCTGTGATTAATGAAAGATCTGACCTTGACAATTAATTATTGGGCTCAAGCAACGTGCATTTTTGTTTAACCTGAATGAGTGAAACTATAACGGGGTGTTTTTATATTGAGTGCGTTGTTTGTTTATAATCTCTAAATTCCTTCAAACAGAAAATATTAAGCATCATATTTTTAATTTTTTTAATTTTTTAATTTTTAATTTTATTTTTAATTTATTTTTATTTATTTAATTTTTTTAAGGCATCATATTTTTTAATAAGAAGAGAAAGCAGGAAAAAAATCAGGGCAAAAATTATTTTTAGAAAGGAATTTATTATTATCAAATAAACAGAACTTCAAAAAGTACATTATGAGTTCATTTGAATTCCCCTAGATGTAGACACTGAGACAAGGAATCTAGTGCAAATAGCTTATTAAGGAAGTGAGAAAAGGAAGAAAAGGGAAGGTAGCCAATAAGGGATGCAAACATCTGTTGTGGGCTACTGGAACTTTTTCACTGGAAAGATGCTCTAAGAGGC
Organism: Phoca vitulina; assembly: GCF_004348235.1. Classification (NCBI taxonomy): domain Eukaryota; kingdom Metazoa; phylum Chordata; class Mammalia; order Carnivora; family Phocidae; genus Phoca; species Phoca vitulina. Next base: position 6,494,319 of record NW_022589732.1, read on the forward strand.
AGTATAGGACATGCAACTTGCAGTTATCCATGCAAGAGCCGGGTGCTTATGGTGAGATAAGTGTGCACCAACACCTATCAGCCATGGGGAAAGGCACTCCGGGAGCCTATTTATCCCCTAGAACATCTGGCCTGCCACAGGGGCAACAAAGCTGGCCCCCGCAGCAGGAGAAAACCCTCAGGCAACAGAATGCAGATGCTGGAAATGGAAAATCAAGCTGATTTTTCTGACCTGGTAAGATGCCAGAATTTTAAAAGAAAACTTTCTGTTTCACCATTGGGTGTTTGCTATATAGTTTGTGAAAATATACCTTATCAGATCAAGGTAAATCCTTTCTATTCCTAGTTTTGTGTTATTATAAGAGGATGTTGAATTTTATCAACCACTGCATTTGTATCTACTGAAAAAATATGATTTTTTTCTTTAACCTTTTGATAGGGCAAATTATAATTTTTGAGTATTAAACGAAACACATAGTCCTTGAATAAACTGAACATGCTGTCCATTTATTATTCATTCAATATCCTCTTGAAGTTAGGATTTTTGCTTCGATATCCACTAAGAGAGAGACTAGTAATTTTCTGTTCTTTTTACACTCTATTTGGCATAAAGGTTATGCTGGATTCATGATACAGGTAAATCGTTCTTCCCAATTTGTCAATTCTTTGAAAAATTTTCTTTAAGATTGACTGTAATTCTTTCTTAAATAATTGGTATAATTCTTCAGTAAAGCATTTGGAAAACTGAAATATGTATTCAATATTCAAAATAATGTACAATACTCAGGAGTTCTTCCTTCTCATATCATATGTAATAGGTTGTATTTTTCTAAGGTAGTCTTCCATTTAATCCGAAGTTTCTAAACATACTGGCATATTTTTATAATTTTATTTTATTTTTTTTGTATTATCTGTAGAATCTGTTGAAATGCCCTATTTTTTCTTGACATTGATATTCACCATTTAAGACTTTTCTCATGTTTGATTCATCAATCTTACTAGAAACTAATCAATTTGATTAGATTTTTCAAAAATAATTTGTCTTTTTTATTCTCTTTATTGCGTGCTTCTATTTTATATTATTAATTTCTGATCTATATCATTTTCTTTTTTTCTTTTTTATTTTTTTTAAAGATTTTATTTATTTATTTGAGAGAGAGAGCACATGAGAGGGAGGAGGGTCAGAGGGAGAAGCAGGCTCCCTGCTGAGCAGGGAGCCCGATGCGGGACTCGATCCAGGGACTCCAGGATCATGACCTGAGCCGAAGGCAGTCACTTAACCAACTGAGCTACCCAGGCACCCTGATCTATATCATTTTCACTCCTTGTATTTTCTTTGGAGTTTATTTGCTGTTCTTTTTCTAAGTTTTAATGGACATTCTTTACATAATACTTTCTTTTGTTATATATAAATTTTAGGCTATATTATTTCCTCTGGTACTGCTTTGACTGCTTCTCATACATTTTTTAAAGTTTTAAAATATGATTTTAAAAAAGTTTTAAATATATATAAAGTAGGGAAAATAGCAAAATTATACCATCCCCCCATGTATGGAAATTCCAGCATAAATTACTATCAATGATTGTGACCAATCTTCTTGTTTTACATCTATCCTCTTTCCTCTATCATTTAATATTTTAGGAAGATTTATTTTTATTTTTATGCTATGTCTATGCTATATTTTTTTGTCTATGCTATATTATATATTATATATGTTAGCAATCTTATTTTATAGTCGTTATGAACTACATGTTTATATCTCCCCCAAATTTATGTGTTGAAACCCTCACCCCTAATGTGATGATATTTAAAGGTGGGACCTTTAGGAGGTAATTCAGTTTAGATGAGGTTATGATGGTGTAGCCCCTATGATAGGATTAGTGTCTTTATAAGAAGAGAAAGCAAAGCCAGAGCTTGCTCTCCCCACCATGTAATCACACAATGAGAAGACAGGCATCTGCAAACCAGAGAGAGGGCTCTTATCAGGACCTGACCTTATCATACTCTGATCTCAAACTTCTCGGCCTCGGCCTCCAGAATTATTAAAATAGATTTCTATGGTTTAAGCTACCCAGTCCATGGTAACAAATAAAATTGGTTACACATTACATTTTGTGTCTAGCTGGCTTCTCTTGTTCTTCCAAAGAGTCTTCCATATGCATCTTTATCATATGAGAGCTATGTGATCTTTGAAAAGTTATTTTCCAAGTGTCACTTTTCTTATTTATATACTAAAAATGAGAGCAGTAACTATTTTATATACAGATATTAGGAGTAGAGATCATGTATTTAAAGTGTTAAATGAGATAATGCATGGGAAAAAAGCTAGCATAGCACTTGATAAATAGAAGTATTTGGTAAATGATATTGCTGAGCTTTTTGTGTTGCTACTCTTTTGTTATATCTGGAGTTCAAAAGAACATTTAAGATTATTCCTCTGTAATTAAAAATTACCAGGTAAGTACTACCTAGAGCAACATTAAACCATGTTTTTTGCTGTTAAACCAGAAGTTACATTATCGTTCCTGACATGTATAGAGAATGTAAATTTCTAAGGACTTTTGCTGCTGGTTACTATAACCTGTATCCTACCTTTTAGATATTGACTAATGCTATTATTCACAGAATAAACTTAAACAAACAGGACCCACAATAATTAATTTTCCACAAGGAGAATTTAGATACTATGAAGGCTATTGAATAATTCGTCTTTGTAAGGAAACTTGGTCTGTAAAGTTTAAACAATTTTTTTCTGTTGGTTATTTATTTGTGTGTTTCAATTATGAACAGTATTTATGTTTTGAGTAAAGGCAATTTTGAATGAATAGTATATGATGTAAAAAAAAAACAAGATAACAGTCAAGTAAACAAAATAAATGGTAAAACTGAGAATTTAAGTATCTCTGGAAAAAAAGAAATAACTTCAGATTAACTAAATTGCTTATTTTTGAGTGATTCAGAATATAATCTATTTGAAATTTATGTATTTGAAATTGTGCTGAATTTATCGGAGTTTATTATCAAGGTACGCTGTCAATAATAACATTATTTTTCATTATTTTTTGCACTCTCCTGAAAATTTTGATTATGATATTTTAAATAGTGTGTCACTGCTGGAAGCTTCACTGATGGAAGTTGAAGTTTCCTGCCTTATTTACATATTGAAGTAACTCAAAGCCAATGTAGAAAGTAGAGAAAATGAGCAAATGCTAAATAATTTCTTACTTCTGCTTCTTTATCAATACATTTTTTTCAGAGAATTTCTCTGCAACTGATGATGATTCATTCAGCTTTCTCCAGTGTGTTTCATTGTTATTTTATTATCACACCCTCTTTCTATAATGAAATATTAAGTAGAGAAAAATGTATATTAAGGGAAAAGTTTACTTGAATTTTGGGGGATCTTTGGTTATCCTAGTTTTAAAATGTCACAGATAATTGTCTCCTTTTCTGTGAACCAGTTGTTAGAAAGAGCTCTAAAATTCTGCACCCAGTGCCAACATGGAGGGGGACGGCATTCCACACCACCAACAATTCAATTTAATTCAATTTTGACACTATTCTGACCTGGAGGTAGTGTGAGTTTCTACAGGTTAAGGGTTCAGTCCAACAAGACTGTCCTCTATCTCCCACTTCTGAGACTAGTGGCAAGTTCACATTGTCACGTTTGTTTTTGACTGACTAGCTATATATTGGAGATTCCAATGACGTCCTCCCTTTTTCAATTCAATTAATTTGCTACAGTGGCTCATAGAACTCAAAGACACATTTTAGTTACTAGATTACTAGTTATTATTAAAGGGTATAACTAAGAAACAATCAGATGGAAGAGATTTATAGGGCAAGGTATGAGGAAAGGGTGCAAAACTTCCATGCCCTCCCTTGATGCCACTCCTCCATGTGTTAACCAACCATGTTAACGGAATCCATCCTTTGGGTTTTTATGGAGGCTTTATTATTTGGCATGATTTATTAAATCATTGGCTATTGGCGACTGAACTCAATCTCTAGCCCTTCTCCCCTCCCCAGAGGTTGAGGGGTGGGGCTGAAAGTTCCAATCCTCTAATCACATGATTGGCTCCACTGGCAATCAACCCCCATCCTAAGGTGCTTTCCAAAAGTCAACTCAGTTGCATAATAAAAACACCTTTATCACTCTCCTTACTTAGAAAATTCCAAGGTTTTTTTTGTGTGTGTGTGTCTGTGTGTGTTTTTTTTCTTTCTAATGTATTTTATTTTATTTAAAAATTTTTTTATTGTTATGTTAATCACCATACATTACATCATTAGTTTTTGATGTAGTGTTCCGTGATTCATTGTTTGTGCATACCACCCAGTGCTCCATGCAGAATGTGCCCCCTTTAATACCCATCACCAGGCTAACCCATCCTCCCACCCCCTACCCTCTAGAACCCTCAGTTTGTTTTTCAGAGTCCATCGTCTCTCATGGTTCGTCTCCCCCTCCGATTTCCCCCCTTTCAAAAATTCCAAGGTTTTTGGGAGTTCTGTATCAGAAAAGGAGTTGTAGACCAAATATATACTTCTTATTATAAATCACAATATTACAAGCTATTTGTATATCTATGAACTCTCACAGACACATGAAGTTCAAAATGATGACTTGTTAATATATTCATTGTTTATTTTGTGGTTAATCACAGAAGGTGCTAGAGGATTATATAAATTTTGTCTTACTGCTATGTCACAGTGAAGTGTCACAATGGCTATTATTTATGAATAAAACCATGGATGAATAAGAGAAAATGGATAGATGAGAAAATTTGCACATCAGATGTTATAAAATGGATACTCGATTTAGTTCAGGTGGCTCAGTAAAATTTCCTTTCCCTTACTGTCATGTTACTCTACAATGGGATTTCTCAATCAGCACTATTGACAATTGGAGCTGAATAATTCTTTGTTGGGTGATGGTGGCCTTTCCTGGGCATTGTAGAATATTTAGAAACATCCTTGACCTCTACCCACAAAATGCCAGTAGTGGCAAAAAAAATGTCTCCAAATATTGCCAGATTCTCCTGGGATGCAAAATTGCCCTGCTTGAGAACCATGGTTCTAAAAAGGAAGCCAAAAATGATTCAATAGGGATTTGAATTTCTGCAGTTTACCACTAACACCTAGAAGCTTGCCCATACTCAGTTACATCCTTGTATGTATGAGGTAGCATTCTTTCATTGTGTTCTTGGTCATTTGATGCCCTTAATGAGTTTGTTCCCAGTGAGGTCAACAAATATACTGAAAGATAAGATATAGAAATATCAAATGATCACTTTCAGAGCTGTGGACTGACTCATTATGTAAAGGCTTCTCAAACTCTCTGTGGTGAAGGACTTTTTTCTTTTTCTTTTATATAATCCATAGTCAGTTGACATCCATAAAACATACTAAAAAATGAATTAAAAAAAAGATCTCATAGTGGATGTGCTTCCCTTTGCAACAGGGTCAGATTCCTATTAAAAAATGAATAATTTGGTTTAAGTCAACTTGGAAAAGAATTTTTTAAAGATTTCTTATTGTTTGTTTGTTTTTGTAATATTCAGTGAAAAGAATAAAAGCAGTGATTAAAGAGCCTGTGTTCTTGTCCTTTGAAGAAAGCATAAGCAAGTCTTTTTTCCCTCCCAGTTTCAGTGAAGTATAATTAACAACAACAAAAAAGATATATTTAAAATGTACAAGGTGATAATTTGATATACATATACACTATGAAATATTTATTATGATTAAGTTAATTAACACATCCATAACCTCACATAGTTATCTTTTGTGTGTGAGTGTGGTTAGAATGCTTACATCTACTCTCTTAACTAATTTTAAGTATGCAACACATGTTATTAACTATAGTCACCATGCTGTATATGAGATCCTCAGAACGTAATCATCTAATAACTGGAAGTTTTTACCATTTCATTAATATCTTCCCATTTCTCATTTGCCTCATCTTCCAGTCCCTGGCAACTTCCATTCTACTATCCATTTCTATGAACTCAACTTTTTAAAATATTTCGTTTATATGTGATATCATACAGTATCTGTCTAGCATATTTTACTTACCACAATTACTCCTGGTTCATCCATGTTGTTGCAAATGTCAGGATTCCCTTATTTTTTATGACTAAATAATATTGTATTGTGTGTGTGTGTATATATATATATATATATATATATATACATATCTTTGGGGTACTGTATCATTTCCTTTAGATATATACCTATTTCCTTTAGATATTTCCTTTAGATATAGAAGTGGGATTGTTGGATCATAAGGTAGTTCTATTTTTAATTTTTTGAGGAAACTCTATAGTATTTTCCATTATTACTATAGTAATTTGCATTCTCACCAACAACGTACAAGAGTTTCCTTTTCTGTATTCTTGTCAGCTTATGTTATCTCTTCTCTTTTTGATAATAGCCATCCATCCTAACAGACATGAGGTAATAGCTCATTGTAATTTTGATTTGATATTTTCCTGATGATTAGTGATGCTAAACACCTTTAAATATAGCTGCTGGCCATTTGTAAGCCTGTTTAGAAAAATATCTTTTCAGGTCCTTTGCCTGTTTTCCTAATTGAATATTTGATTTTTGTTATTGAGTTGTATGAGTTCCTTATATATTGTAGATATTAACCTCTTATAAGATACATGGTTTACAAATATTTTCTCCTATTCTATAGATTGCCTTTTTATTTTGATTGTTTCCTTTGCTGATGTAGGTTTTTTTAGTTTGATGTAGTCCCACTTATTAATTTTTGACTGTGCTTTTGGTGTCATATCCAAAAAACATCATTGCCAAAACTAATGTGAAAGAAATTTTCCCTAGGCTTTTCTCTAAGAGTTTTATAGTTTCAAGTCTTATTGTTAAGTCTTTAATACATTTCGAGTTAATTTTTGTGAGTAGTGTAAGATAGGAATCCAGTTTCCTTCTTTTGCATGGGGATATTTAGTTTTTCCAACACCATTTATTGAAGAGACTGTCCTTTATGTGTTATGTGCTTTTGGCACACTTGTTGAAGATCAGCTGACTACAAATATGTGGATTTATTTCTAGGCTCTCTACTTTCTTCTGTTGGTCTTTATGTTTGTTTTTATGCCAGTATCATAATGTTTTGATTATTATAGCTTCATAATATAGCTTGAAGTCAGGAAGTATGATCCTCTAGCTCTGTTCTTTCTCAAGATTATTTTGGCTATTTGAGATTTTTGTGATTCTAGATAAATTTTAGGATTTTTTTTCTATTTCTATTTCTATGACATTGGAATTTTGAAAGGAATTGCATTAAATCTGTAAATCATTTTGGGTAGTATGGATATTTTAACTATATTAATTCTTCCAATCCATGAGTGGGATTATCATTCCATTGATTGTGCTTTCTTCAATTTCTTTCATTAATGTCTTATAGTTACCTCTTTGGTTAAATTTATTCCTTTTTTGTTTGTTTTGATGCTATTGTAAATGAGATTTTCTTAATTTCTTTTTCAGATAGTTCATTATTAGTGTGAAATGTGGCTGATTCTTGTATGTTGATTGTGTATCCTGCAACTTCACTGAAAGTGTTCAGTAATTCTAAGAGTAGGCATTTAAACATAGGTATCATCTCTCTAAACTTCCATGTTAGAATTGCTTTCACTGCATTTCATAACTTTCAGTCAATTGTTTTTCCATTTTTGTTCATCTCCAGACGTTTTTTTTAATTTCTCTTTCGATTTCTTCTTTGACACGTTGTTGTTTTAAGACTGTTTTGTTTATTCCTACATTATTTGTGAACATTCCAGCTTTCTTCCTGTTAATCATTTGTAGTTTCACACCATTGTGGTCACAAAAGGTATGTGATATGATTTCAATCTATTTAAAATTAAGAATTTACACCCTACCTTCCTTTTTGTCAGGGAGTGAGAAAAGGATACACTGTCAAATTGGTGGAATGATGTTAGCAAGCTGGCAGAATAGGAGTTCTGTACTATCATCCTCTCACAGAACAGCAATTTTGGCAGTTGTTATGTATGACAATACCCAGGTTGGAGTCTGGGAAGTTTTTGGGTTTTTTTAAGATTTTATATATTTGTCATAGAGAATGAGAGTGAGAGAGCACAAGCAGGGGGAGTGGCAGAAAGAAGGAAAAGCAGGCTCCCTGCTGAGCAAGGAACCCAATGCAGGACTCGATCCCAGGACCCTGGGATCATGACCTGAGCCGAAGGCAGACATTTAACGACTGAGCCACCCAGGCAACTTGGGAGTCTGGGAGTTTAGGGAAGAAGTTCCAGTATTCTGTTGAAACAAATAAAATCCAAGAATAAATGCACTGAAAAGAGTGAGAGTAATTGTTTTACTTTACCCACTTAAAGGTTGCATGGTGCCAGGAAAGACCCCCAGGGCCTGCAATTTATCTCATGGGGGAAAGTGAGGTAGTGGAAGTGCCCATCCAGTTTCCTCTGCTATGCAGTATGTTGGCAAAATATCCACTTCTTTCCTGTCTCACCCAGATTACTACGTTGGTCTGTAAGTTTGAGGGTTTGGGAATGGCTGGGAAAATAGCAGCCAAGTCTTAGACCCTATTAAACGGTACTATTAGTCACTTCTCAGTCCTTCCTACTAACCAATTCATGGACTCCAGCAGAAAGTTGCCCACAAGCCAATGGAAAAGTCTCACCTGTGGATCCTTTCCGCTGGTCCCTAGGAAACCCAACTGTTTTCCATGCTTCAAATCTCCCCTATGTTCCCTGTGTCCAGCTCTCAATATGCTCCCACAGATAGTGAGAACAAGCCTTAGCAGTCAGTTAGTTGGCAAGCACAGAAAGCTAGCCTGATTATGCAAGATTGAGAGAAGGCTCACACACTTAAACATTTCAGGGCACTTCTTTTGGGAAAACAAAAGGCTCTCAGTACCTGAGTTGGCTTTGTGGGATCAAGTGAAGTAATAAAATCTTAAGAATTCCCTCCCAGAAGAGAAAAAGAAATATGGAGTGGATGTATGTATTGAAAAGATTTGAGAGAACCTCAAAATCCTTAGCCAGATGGACAGGTAAAGGTATCTATTTCTCATAGCCAGTCAATAAAGACTGGAGGAGCTAACTGCTTCTTCAAATAATGAGACAGTCATTCAAAAGTTCAAGGAAACTGAAAAATCAAGGAAACATGGCAGTTCAAGGGAATATAGTAATTTTTTTTTAAAGATTTTTATTTATTTATTTGAGAGAGTGAGAATGAGAGAGAGTACATGAGAGGGTGAAGGGTCAGAGGGAGAAGCAGACTCCCTGCTGAGCAGGGAGCCCAATGCGGGACTCGATCCCAGGACTCCAGGATCATGACCTGAGCCAAAGGCAGTTGCTTAACCAACTGAGCCACCCAGGCGCCCAAGGGAATATAGTAATTTCCCAGTAACTGACCCTAAAGAAATAGAGCTCTATGTCTGCTTGACAAAGAATTCAAAATAATTGTCCTAAGGAAGCTCAATGACCTACAAAAGAAGATATATGAAAAACCAAATATAATCAGGGACTTAATACATAAACAAAATGAGAGATTCAATAGAGACATAGAAATCATTTTTAAAAATTAAGCATATTCTAGAGGTGAAGAATACAATGAATGAAATGACAAAAAATGCAATAAACAGCATCAATACTGTAATGGTGGCATGTAAATCACTTAACTTTAGTATATAGATTAAGAAACAAGTGTTTAAAATGACTAGCTAAAGTAATTACTTAATAGATACACAATATAAAAATGTAAAATGTAATGTCAAAAACATGAAATATGAGGAGAGGATGTAAAGAGATTGTTTTGTATGCAATAGAAGTTAAGTTGTTATCAGCTTAGAATAGATTGTTATAAGATAGGTGTTTTATGTGAGTTTTATTATAACCACAAAGCAAAAATCTATAGTAAATACACAAAAACTAGAGAAGGAATCAAAGCATACCACTATAGAAAATCATCAAAACTCACAAAGGAAGACAAGGCAGGAAGAAAGGAAGAAGGAAACTACAAAACAGCCAGAACAATTAACAAAATAGTGAAAGTACATCCTTACCTATCAATAGTTACTTTAAATGTAAAGAGATTAATTCTCTAATTAAAAGACATAAAGTAACTGAATGGAAAAAATAATAAAATTTAACTACATGCTGCCTACAGGAGGCTCACTTCAGTTTTATGGACACACAAAAGCTAAAGTGAAAGGATAAAAAAAGGTATTTTATGCAAATGGAAATCAAAAGGCATTTGGATTTCCCTGATGCTGAGTGATGTTGAGCACTTTTTCATGTGTCTGCTGGCCATTTGGATGTCTTCTTTGGAAAAATGTCTGTTCAGGGAAATCCAAATCAAAACCTCAATGAGATACCACCTCACACCAGTCAGAATGGTTAAAATTAACAAGTCAGGAAACGACAGATGTTGGCGGGGATGCAGAGAAAGGGGAACCCTCCTACACTGTTGTTGGGAATGCAAGCTGGTGCAGCCACCCTGGAAAACAGTATGGAGTTTCCTCAAAAAGTTGAAAATAGAGCTACCATACGACCCAGCAATTGCACTACTGGGTATTTACCCCAAAGATACAAATGTAGGGATCCGAAGGAGTACATGCACCCCGAAGTTTATAGCAGCAATGTCCACAATAGCCAAACTATGGAAAAAGCCATCGACAGATGAATGGATAAAGAAGTGGTGATATATATATATATATATATATATATATATAAAATGGAATATTATGCAGCCATCAAAAGGAATGAAATCTTGCTATTTGCAACGACGTGGATGGAACTGGAGGGTATAATGCTGAGCGAAATAAGTCAATCAGAGAAAGACATGTATCATATGATCTCACTGACATAAGGAATTTTTAATCTAGGAAACAAACTGAGGGTTGCTGGAGTGGTGGGGGTTGGGAGGGATGGGGTGGCTGGGTGATAGACATTGGGGACGGTGTGTGCTATGGTGAGCACTGTGAATTGTGTAAGACTGTTGAATCACAGACCTGTACCTCTGAAACAAAGAATACATCATATGTTAAAAAAAAAAAAAAAAGAAGATAGCAGGAAGGGAAAAATGCAGGGGGGGGGAATCAGAGGGGGAGATGAACTATGAGAGACTATGGGCTCTGAGAAACAAACTGAGGGTTTTAGAAGGGAGAGGGATGGGGGGATGGGTTAGCCTGGTGGTGGGTATTAAAGAGGGCACGAACTGAATGGAGGACTGGGTGTTATACACAAACAATGAATCATGGAACACTACATCAAAAACTAATGATGTAATGTATGGTGATTAACATAACATAATAAAAAAAACAAAAGACAGCAGGGATAGCTATGCTTATGTCAGACAAAATAGAATTTAAATCAAAAACTGTAACAAAAAAGGTCATTATATAATGATAAATGTGTGAATTTATCAAAAGAACATAATAATTATAAATTTATTTGTATTTGTAGCATCTAAATATATTAAGCAAATATTAACAGATCTGAAGGCTGAAATACCTGGAGTCTTCAATACCCCACTTTCAACAATGGATAGATCATCCAGACAGAAAATCAAAAAGGAAATAAGGGACTTGAACTATACTTTTGAACAAATGGACCTAATACACATGTTGACTATTCCATCAGACAGCAACAGAATATACATTCTTCTCAAATGCACAGGGAACATTCTTCATGATAGATTATGATAGGTCATTAAGCAAGGTCTTAACACAAACATGAAATAATATATTTATATTATCTCTACAAAGTACTGTCATTTTGGTGTACCTTTTATAGGTAAGAAATTGTGTTGCAGAAATTTAAGAAATTTTGCCAAAATCATTAGAAGTGTTAATTTATAAAGTCAGGATGCTGAATCAGGTCTGAAACCACATATTTAATAACTTGTATATTGTCTCTATGAAGACAGGTTGTTTTGTGTGTTTCACAGCTACGTGTTTCTCAAGTGTCTAAAATAGTGCTTTGGTACCTCATAGGTGAGGAAAGAAGGAAGATGGGGAGAGGTAGAGAAAAAGGGAAGGAAGGAAGGAGCATTATACTACATATTTTTAGTGGCATTTTTACTTCATCCCCAATGTTGTGTAGTAGAAGTGTTCTGTTACAGAACTTACTATACTAAATGTTGAAATCCTTGAATAATCATTTCATGTCCTGGGTCTCTATGACCAATGATTCCTCCTATTTTCCTCTCAATGACATCCCACAGGGTCGTATTCTTGGTTATCCAATTAAAAAAAGTCTTCTGGTGACTAGTGAAAGATTATTGTGATGTTTCCATTGTCAATAGTGGAATATTTTTAGTGGGTATTTTCCAGTTCTGTCCTCTGTGCAAGCAAATCATATTTAGATACTTAAAAGAGCTTGTTTTTATTTGCTATTGCCAGATGTTTTCTATTTCAGTGACAAGAGTCTTTTTTCCATGCATATTACAAATCACATTGATTTTGAGCCATAATAGAGATGAAAATGAATATGTAAAACAAATAAAATATGCATCATCTCTATATTGCAAATCCTTTTTATTCTGATTATACATTTAGCACATATCCATTGTGAAAAATGTGGAGAAGTAAGGACAATAAAAATAACTGTTCTTATCATTCTATAATATTTTATTTTGGCATATCTTGATAAATGTCATGAATAGATTATTATAGAGTAAACATATAGAATAGCTTCTTATTCCAAAGAATATTAATTCTATGAGGTAGCAGATGACCAATGTTATGATTGTCCTGAACCCCCTTGAGTCCACAGAATTCTGGTCTTTAGATATTATTGTGTATGTATAAAATTGTTGAAATTTTCTTATCTCAACTTTAAAGATCAAAAGGGGGAATATTTATTTGGGTACATCGACTTTTAAAGAGTGACTTTGTAGGTCTCGAACAAAAGTTAACAAGAGTTACTGTCAATCCTACTCTGCTGATTCCCCAGAAGACACTGGCCATGGCTCCCACTGCGATTTAGCATTAACTGTAAAATTAGTGTAATAGTACACCATAGCATGGTTGTGAGGATTAGTGTAATAGTACAGCATAGCATGGTTGTGAGGATTAAAGTGATTTCTACATAAAGTGCTAAGGAAAATATGTTGTATTTTTTTTTTTTTTAAGATGAAAACTAAGAACTTAAATAGCATTCATTACAAGTCTCCAAAAAGAAACATTACTTCAATTGGTATAAATGGCTTATGATTCAATAAATGTTGAGTTGCTATATATACAAATGCACAATGATCAGACCATATATAACAGTAAAGCTCCGACCTACATCTTCTGCAACAACTAGCCTGGGAATCTGGGCCAGAATTTCTAAGCAACCAGCCTAGGAAGCTCAAACATCCCCTCTGCAGCAATTGGCCTAGAATTTTCAGAACTTGGCCAGCTTCCCCACTTCTAACTCAAGAACCTGAGAAAGGCAAATATATTCTCCAAATTAATCACCTAAGAGACCCCATTTCCAGTTAGCTCACCTCCAGCTTCTTCATGCCAACAAAATCCAGTCAAAACATACCTGATATGATAGTTTATTGTTGATAGATAATGATTGATGATGATAGTTTCCTTTCTCATTTGGGTGGTTTTTACTTATTTATTTCAAGAATGCTAAAAAATCAACATAAAAACATTAAAATTCCATCAGCTACTTTATCATAGTCATGGGATCAATCACATATGATTCATATAAACAATGAACAACAAATTAGGAGAAGATTCTCATATCATATTTTATAAAGAACACTAGTGGCTATTCCTAATATGATTGGAGCTGGATTGATACATTATGTATTATGTTTAATACATAATACTTGGGGGCACCTGAGTGGCTCAGTTGGTTAGGCGTCCACTCTTGATTTTGGCTCAGGTCATGATCTCAGTGTTGTAAGATCGAGTCCTGCATTGGGCTCCATGCTCTGGGCAGAATCTGCTTGAGATTTTCTCTCTCCTTCTCCTTCTGCCCCTCTCCCTGCTCTCTCTCTCTTTCTCTCTAAAATAAATTAATAAAAGTAAATAAATAAAATCTTTAAAAAATACATAACACTTGAACATCCATTATTACATTTTAGATTTACTTGACAGAACAGTAATTCCTATATAAAAAGTAAGTTTTATTATTTAATTATTATTTTATTTTATTTTAATTCCAGTATATTTAACATACTATGTTATATTAGTATTAGGTGTACAATATAGTGATTCAACAATTCTATATATTACTCAGTGCTCATCATGATAAGAGTACTTTGAGTTCCCTTCACCTATTTCACCCATCTTCACTCACCTCTCCTCTTGTTTCTTCTCTCTAGTTAAGAGTCTGTTTTTTGGTTTGCCTGTTGTTTCTCCTTAGATCATTTGTTTTGTTTTTTAAATTCCACCTAAGAGTGAAATCAGATGGTATTTGTCTTTCTCTGACTGACTTATTTTGCTTATCATTATACTCTCTAGCTCCACCCATGTTGTTGCAAGGGGCAAGATTTCATTATTTGTTATGGCTGAGTAATATTCCATTGTGTAGATATGCCACCCCTTCTTTATCCATTCATCCACCAATGGACACTTGGGCTGTTTACATAATTTGGCTATTATAGATAATGCTCCAATAAACATAGGGATACATATATCCTTTTGAATTAGTGCTTTGGTATTTTTTGGGTAAATACCCAGTAGTGAAGATTACTGTATTGTAGGGTAGTTCTATTTTTAATTTTTAAGGAACCTTCATACTGTTTTCCGCAGTGGCTGAACCAGTTTGCATTCCCTCCAAGAGTGCATGAGGGTTCCTTTTCTCCACATCTTTGCTAATATTTGTTGTTTCTTGTATTTTTTTTTTTAATTTTAGCCATTCTAACAGTTGTGAATGAGTAAGTTTCACTTTTAAGAAAATCTCTAGAAAGAGAATGGCCTTCAACATTGGGACCATGAGCTTGAAAATATTGTCATCTAGAGCTTAACAGTAGAGATGCTTTCTTCTAAAAGGAAGTACTTGAATGTGGTTAGACAAGTGTTCAATAATTGAGGTAAATATATTTTAAAAGGGAATAACAAACTACATATCTTACTGTAGAAATGTATTTACAACATATTTTTCCTGAGTATGAAATTAAGTATGATATCATGAAAAAAAAGTTTTTGTTTTGATTCTTATGCAATGTTAAATAAAACTGATATAAATTTGAGGCCACACCATTATATGGTTCTTTACATCTAGATTTTTAATTTCATCGTAAGGTGTTTACACTTTACTCTTCAGTGGCTGGAAGTACCTACAGTGTTTGAGGACTAAGGTGATTGTTTCATGAAAATTGCGCTGAAATTATTGCAAAATATGAATGTGAAGATGCATGCCAAGACAGTCCTTGATAATAGTACGTATTTTTTGGTTGACTCAATTGTTTTCTAGCATTACCTGATTTACCAGAGTGCCTAGGTTTCACTGACTTTAGTTAGCTACCTCAGGGTGACAGGTTACGGTGTTACTGATTCGCTCTATGATGAAAACGTTGACATTTTGATTGTGTTATACTATTGTCTCTCTTTAAACATTCTCATGAGAAAAAGTGGAATTTTGTCTCTAATTTGTAGAATATTCTGCATCGTTGGTATTTCTTCCATGGGGTTTTAGAAATAAGTTCGCAATGTGAGTCCTGAAATACAGCCATTGGCTCCTCTTCTTATTGGCCTCTCTTGCATCCCTGTGGAGTTAGTCAGAAACATGCACATGCAGCCTTCAGTGTTCTATCAAGTTTAGGGGGTATTAGAGCTGATTCAAGGCAAATTTCAGACTGAATAGGAAACTTGCCTCTAGACTGCCTAGGGATTCACAGAAACGTCAATTCTGTTTGACAAATAGCTACTCTGATCTCCTAAGTTGTGCAAAGAATGACCATAATATTCTAAAAATTTGTCCTTAGAAGAATCTATTTCAGTGAAAGTGCCATTCTGAAAAATGGCTGCCAATAATGCTAGAGAAACTCCACCTTTGTGTGGAATGTGCGCATTACTTCTTTTAGAAAGAAATGAAGTGGGGTGGGTGTTGAATGTGTAATATGAGGTTTCCAGGAAATGGAAATTCAACATGAACTTTGTCTGCAGGCGGCATAGGAATATCTACCCGGAATGTATATTACAGGCTTCAGGATTCTCAGAAGCTCATGGAAGAAGAGTGAGTGTAGTTACTAGTGGGGGGAAACCTGTTAAATTTTTATTCTAAGAAATCTAGTAATTGATAATATGTTTAAATACCAGTGAAAGTTTAAACACATGAAGTTTATGTATTTACCAAATAAGTAAACTGTTTTTGTTGTCTGACTATGATAATTAAAAAGCCTATTGGGGCACCTGGGTGGCTCATTTGGTTAAGGATCTGCCTTTGGCTTAGGTCATGATCTCTTGGGGTCCTGGGATCAAGTCCCTTGCCGGCTCCCTGCTCAGTGGGGAGTCTGCTTCTCTCTCTTCCTCTCCCTCCACCCCTCCCCCCCGCTCGTGCACACTCTATCAAATAAATACATAAATAAAATTATTTTTAAAAGCCTATTAGTTAAAGAAATATAATTATAAATAAATATAACATATAGTGTGGCCTTTCTCTCTCTCTCTCTCTCTCTCTGTTTTGTCTCTCTGTCACCGTCTCTATGTCTCTCTCTATATATGTGTGTGCTTTTTCTCTAATTTCTTTCTTTTTTGGTGGGAGGCAGAAAACAAAAAGATTTAAAGACTATCAACTCAGAAATTGTCACTAGTTTAAATATTTCCTTTCCTTTATATCCTTTTCTCTTTGTTTCTGCATAATTATACATACATGGAGAGAATTCTATAGTACAGTGTATCTTTATCACTTCACCTATCATCAACATTTAAGGAGGTTATGCTATCTGTCCAGCACTATTCTAAGCATTTTGCATGTACTAACTCATAATCAAAATAATCATTGACAGTAGGGCTATTATTATCTTGTTCCAACAATGAAGAAACTAAATGTACAGATGCTTAAATAACAAAGATAGAAGTGGTAAAATGTAATTCAAACCAGGGAGTCTGATTCTAGAACACAAACTCTTGACTGATATATTCTGCTTTTCAATTCTGTGCTCTGTATTTTTCTGCATAATAAAATATACTTTGCTATTAGCTACTGGTAATGGTTGCCTAATATTTCATGACGTGATATTATTTCTACATGTGAGTGGAGGTAAATTTAGCATTACTTCCTATTAATTTGCATAAGGCTTTTGACTTTCTCTTTTTTAATAGAAAAAAAAGGTGGAATTAAAATTTTTTTTTCTTTCACAATGAATTTGCATATTTAGAAATGGTCACTAAGAGTGTTTTTTTTTTTTTCATTATTAAGTTCACCTTACAAATTAAGAAAAAAAAATTCTACTGTAAATGTTCCTTGATGAACTAAGGACATATTGCCTTCAAGTTTTTGTTGCCTTTTCATTGTAGAAGGCAGCTATCAACTTGGAATGGCCTTATCTGTGAGGAGAAGTGCAGATTCCAAAACTGCAGTTGCTTTAATGGCAAATCTCAAGTGAATCTGCTATTGAAGTCACTGTCTTTGCACATAAAGAATACAAGATATTTCTGAGATGAGAAAATTCTGTTTTCTTACCTTGAGAAAATTCTCTTTGTTGTTTTCATATTCAATACTCATAAGTTGTGCTTAGCAAAAAATAAAAAATAAATAATTTTTAAAAAAATTCACACTCATATGTCACAAGCTTAAAATGTTTACTTCAGTTATTTCATCAACTATAAGATCTTACATTCATACTAACAATTTCCATTTTTGATCACAATTCTCATTTAGATGATCTCAGTTTGCTTAAATACACACTTTGAAACTTTCATTTCACAAACTATTTTTTTTTTCCTTTGCTATGGCAAAAATCCATCAGGTGTTTCCGTAAGAAAGAAATATACATGCCTAAATATGATATATATACTTATTTGTCTGCTTGTGTCTTTATATATACAGGCTGCATGTTTGTGTCTTCCCCAAAATTTATGTTGAAAACTAACCCTCAATGTGATTGTTTTAGAAAGTGAGGCATTTGGGAGACGATTAGGTCATGAGGGTAGAGCACTCATGAATGAGATGAATACATTTATAAAAGAGTCTACAGAGTTCCCTTGCCCCTTACACCTTGTGAAGTTATAGTGAGAAGACACTGTCTATGAATCAGGAAGGAGGCCCTCACCAGATACCAAATCTTTGATTTTCCAGGCTTCAGAACTGTGAGAAATAAATGTTTGTTGTTTGAACCACCCAGTCTATTGCATTTTGTTAAAGTAAGCCCAGACAGACTAAGAAAATATCAATATCCACTTATACCCATATCCATAACTATATCTGTAATTCTATATTCTATCTATATTTGTACAGATAGGTAGATAGATCGATTGATCGATGGATAGATAGCTGGTAATTGAATAAATCAGAAATCACCAGGATTTTTTATCATAATACAACTAGACCAAAGAACAAATTTATAGTACTGTAATGACATTTTCCACAGCATAGATCATTTGATATATATATTTTTTGCCTTTTTAAAACAGAGACTATTGTATTGGAAAAGGAAAGTGATTTAGACAACTAGACTTAATCATCAGAATCCATTCCACTGCCACATAAGAGAAATTCAACTCAAATTGATTTACATAAATAATGGAATATATTGGCTATATATTAAAGACTTATTTATTTATTTTAGAGAAAGAGAGAGAGAATGTGCGAGTGAAAGTGGGGGGAGGGACAGACGGAGAGAGAGAGGGAGGGAGAGAATCTCCAAGAGATTCTGTGCTGAGCAGGGAGCTGGATGCAGGCCCCAATCCCACCACTATGAGATCATGACCTTAGTTGAAATCTAGAGTTGGTCGTTTAACTGACAGCCACCCAGGCACCGCTTGGCTTATATAAATGAAAAATCCAAGGGTAGGTTTGATTCCAGGAGTGGCCAGATTATCATTATTACCTTATGTTGTAAGGATTTAGCCCATTCCTATCTCCCCACCTGCATCTCTTGTCTATGCCTTCATTTAGGTTAGCTTCAATGTCAAACAGCAATTCTCCAAACTTAGTGGCCCCTGACAGGTCCTTACAGGCTTTATAGCTAATGATTATACTAAAAAAAGAGATTTCCCTTCCAAGAACTTCCAATAAATGCTGGAATTGAGTCTCATTCATTCTCTGGAGTCATTTTCAAATCCCTGAAACAGATAAATGGAATTCACTCATTGGCTAGGCCCAAGTTACTAAAGCTGACATGGGGTTGCCCCCATGGATGGAGATGAGGAAAGAGTATTTTCAAAGAAAAACTGATTTGAAGAAAGTAGAACAAAAGCCTTGCAAGCAAAATTAGGTACACTTGGCATAACATATAAAAAGGATAAATAGCTTTCTGGTAGAAGAAGAATATCTTGAGCATGAGGTTTGACTGAAATTTCGAACAAACTTGTGTGTTGAAAATGGTAGAATCTGTAAAACTATTATTTAGAAATAGCAAGCAGATTAATATCTACCAACATGTTCTACAGTTTGAGACCAAAGGGATCATTTAGTGGGATTATGATTAGGAAGGAAAAAATTTGAGGACCTTGATAGGCTCTGAGGAAAGTAATGCTCAGGTTGATAATATACCTAGTTTTCCATATTAAAGGACTCACTACAAGGCTACTTTTAGAATGTTTTGTTTTATTTATATCTCAAGAAAGAAATTGGTTTATCATTTTCCTGCCAAAGTTTATGCTTACTAATGCATAAGACTGTGTGTAGTCTTTGCTAGATGCTTCTTATACAAGATAAAGGAGATTTTTAATGAAAGACTAGTGGAAATTTTATGGCAAATAGTGATGCCTTGGGGTCTTTATGACAAAGTGTATCCCAGTGGGTAAGAGAAACTTCCTCAATTTTGCATGTAACTCAGAACTGGTGAAGAATCTCAATGTCTGGTGGATCTTAGAGCAATAATCCAGAACACATCACTTGTGGACCAGACAATGAACATCATCATCAGGGAAACATGAGGAAACTTCACTTGGCTCAGGGAAAAGCAGAATATAGAAGAAGCTGCTTGGTGGTTACATTGACAATTAGGTTTATGAATACATGCAGGTCCTCTGAAAGACTTATGAGAAGACTGGATTATGTTTCAGTAAATGAAAGATCATATGGCCAAAGATGAAAGTGAGAATAAGAACATGGGAGAATCAACATGATGTTACTTCATTGATTAGAACTCACTGGGGTGTTTGGTAATATTTATAATAATGTATAATATCAATTTAAAAAAGATATTTGTTGGCATCTTGGCCATATACAATCAAATTTTCCTACAAATACAATTCCAAAAAAAATCACTTTCAAATTATGACTGTATTTACTTGTAAGTAAGATCTAGAAGTATCTGTTTAGTTTTTTGAGTATGGAGCTTCTTCAAAAAACTAAAAATAGGATTACCCTACGAGCCAGCATGTGCACTACTAGGTATTTACTCAAAGGATAAAAATAAATAATGATTTGAAAGGGAACATGCACTCTAATGTTTATAGCAGCAATAGTCAAATAATAGAAAGAGTCCAAATGTCCATCAACTGATGAATGGATAAAGAAGATATGGTGTATAGATATACAAAGGAATATTACTCAGCCATAAAAAATAATTAAATCTTGCCATTTGCAATGATGTGGAGGGAGCGAGAAAGTATAATGCTAAGGGAAATAAGTCAGTCAGGGAAAAACAAATACCATATGATTTCTCTTATATGTGGAATTTAAGAACGTAAACAGATGAACATAGGGGAAGGGAGAAAAAAAAAGTGGGAGAGAGGGAGGCAAACCATAAAGGACTCTTAACTATAGAGAACAAATAGGGTTGTTGGAGGAAAGGTGGGTGAGCGGATGGGCTAAATGGGTGATGGGTGTTGAGGGCATTTGTGAAGAGCATGGGGTGTTATATGTCTGTGATGAATCACTAAATTCTACTCCTGAAACCAATATTACAATATTGTTAACTAACTAGAATTTAAATAAAGACTTGGAACATAAAAACCCAAAAGAACTTAGTAAAAGAAAACTTAAAAAAAAAAGGAAAATTGTTTTATACTAAAGAGTTGTATTCCCTTTTTATATTTGTACAAGTATTTATGTGAGTAAAAAATATAAAAATTCTAAAATTAAGGGAAAAATTGAAAAATTTATATAATTGTTTAAACTGTGAGATTTTTCTATTACAATAATTTTGAAAATTTTATTGAATATATACTTTAAATTTTATGTAGTTGAATATTTAGTAACACCTCATTTGGGGTTATAAAATTATTTTCAAATAAAATAAATAACAAAAGCCTTCTTCTTTCTTAAAATTACCCAGTTTATTTCAATATTAATACATTTCTTTACATCTTTGATGGGAGGTGATAAATTTTTATGCTATTTACAAATAAGAGCTTTGAGGTTTGTAATTATGACTGAATTGTAGAATAGAGTTGGTACTTTAGAATTACATAAATTTTAGAACAACCAAATTCCAACAGTACTCCCAGTGTTCATTAAATCACAATTTTTGCTGTTAGGTAATTTGGTCAGGCGCATGGGCCATCTGTTGAATTGAGTACAAGCTATGTAATCTGCTTGGATCATCTTTTTGTTTTATATAGTTTATCTCACTTATTTAATTACTACATGCTTGCAGATTTTTGTGGTTTGCAATATGCTCCTTCAATGAAGTTCTGTCCATATTGCATTCCTTATTCATTGAAAAGCAACTAGCATTTCTTGTTGATTAACAGTCTGCTTTGCTTATCATTTAGTGGTAGAATGATAGCACTGGATTATTTCTCTTTTTACAAACTTTATTATGTGTTTATTGTTGACAAGAAATGTATGTATTTCATTAAAATTGTTCAATATTTCCTTTCTTCCCCTGCTCAGAAATTTTGAGCATCCTATGGATATTAACATAGCTTTCTTCACTTCTTTTCTCATCTTCTGAGATATTTTAAAATTGGAAGTGTTGGAAAATGTGGAATTCTGTCCCTCTCTCTCTCAGAAAAAGTTACGACCACCCTGATATTCAACAACTATTACAAATGATACAAATTTAATCTCTTGTAGATTATTATTATAGCCATCATCTAGAGATCTTTCAGATGATCCTTCTAATCCATATTGATTCCTATTTTCTAGTTTTCCATGAAGAGCTGAGATTGTATCTGCTTGCTTTTCTCACATGAATGCATTTATGTAATGTGGAAAATGGACCATCATAATTTCTATTATATGGTATCAGCACATTATTTTCTAAAAGTTCTGTAAGTTAAAACATTTTGCATTTTATGCTCTTAGATGACTTTAAAAAATACCCAATTCAACTA
Organism: Phoca vitulina; assembly: GCF_004348235.1. Lineage (NCBI taxonomy): Eukaryota > Metazoa > Chordata > Mammalia > Carnivora > Phocidae > Phoca > Phoca vitulina. Next base: position 6,516,706 of record NW_022589732.1, read on the forward strand.
TTTACTTGTTTGGTGGCCCTATTATGTATTGTATAATAAAGTGTTCTTTATTTTTTTTAAATTCTTCTGAAACCATTAAAATCTCTGTACTGCTTTCCATGTATAGAAGCACTTTTTAGGCATCATAGAATCCCTCTAGTTTACTGTACTAAATTCCTTAAATTTGAATATGTGTTTAAACTATTTAGAACTGGATAATGGGGATTTCACATTATCCCCCATGGCAAACCAAGCTACTGGTTATTCCCCCCTTCCTTTTTTTGGTTTGCTTTTCTATAATTGATTGTCATAATTCTACCATGTTAGGAATTCATTTGATCTCATGTCTTTAAATTTGGATCATGTTGGCTTTCAATTCTTAAAACATCAAGAGATTTCTATTGTTGCAGAACAACACTTCCACAAGCACAACCACGAAGCTGAATAACAGCTGTTTGAGGTATTTGGGAGCAACCTCATGGCACAAAAGCCATGAGGTTTCAAGATCACAGAGAGAAAAAAAGCACATGCACATTAGGGTGAGCCAGAGATTTTCTGCTGACTTTCCCACGCAGGCTTGTTCTAATTCCCAAGCCACACTTGGCAAGAGTTATGTATATGCAATTTGTATGTTTTTTTCTTTATGTATATTGCCTTCAATAGAAAAATAAATATATTAATCACATTACTCACTCATCTGAGTAAATTATGTACTGAGACTAATCATATTTAACTTTATTATTCTTTTGGCTTTTCATCTCTATGACACCTTATGTGATAGGTGGTTTTTGAAACTCAACAGTTTCTGCACATGGTCTTGATTCATTTGATGTCAAAGGCTTATTTTAGTGTGTTTTTTGAAAAACAAACTGTCTACTGGATACTGTCTACTTTTATAAGTCTTTGCACCACCATTAACTGATAAGCACAGTTTAGAGAGACCAGGGCTTAATTTATAGCTATTTCATTTTTTCCAAAAGAAAGAGAAAGAAAGAAAGAAGAAAGAAAGAAAGAAAGAAAGAAAGAAAGAAAGAAAGAAAGAAAGAAAGAAAGAAAGAAAGAAAGAAA
>NW_022589732.1:6517762-6713461 GCF_004348235.1 Phoca vitulina
AAAGAAAGAAAGAAAGAAAGAAAGAAAGAAAGAAAGAAAGAAAGAAAAAGTAGGGGGAATTAATGATAGTTCAGCTTCCTGAGTGTTGTCATTGAGGCTGAGGAAATTCTTCACCTGCTCTACCCTTCCCCTGGTCCTGGGTAAGAGCACCTCATCTGAGAATTTAATAAAACTGGGCAGGTAATCATACTTGGATGTGAAATGTGCTGTCATAATGGAATAATGTTATATGCATTATATTAGCATTGACATTGCTTTGATATTACTTAATTCAGGAAATAAACCAAAAAGATAATGAAATTGAGTAATTTGGCTAATCACCTTATATATAGTTTTCTGTGTTCTTTAGGCTGATAACTGCATCTAACTTCTGGTTTAAATTGAGCATGCTTGAATTCTGGCTTAGAAGTGGCTATTAATTCTGATTACATAAGTATAATATATTTCTAAAAGAATTTTTCCATGTTGAGGTATTCAGAGATGAGCTCTGCAAAGACTGAAAGGCTCTTGCACACTCGCTGTCCCATCAAAAAGCCAACAATTGATTATTAACAAAAGGAGCATGTTTCTCAAAGTTAAAATGACTGCCACTAGAAGCGTAGTATCTAATTACTATTCCCCAATCAGCTGTTTCAGTTTGGATTGATCATGTTCACAGATGATGATGGTTTATTTTCTAGCTCAGAATGAAGAATGTTCAGGTCTGAGAACTGAAGCCATTATTATTCACATACTTTTGATCCAGGAAATTCTTGCCCAAAAAGGTAAAAATAAGGCTATAACCTTCACTGTACTGCATTATTGTACAAAAGTGATGAAACTAATTTATCTAACCAAATTGTTTGTTTATCTGAGCAATTAGATATTAATCCAGCAATTTACTTACTAAGAATTACTTCAAGGCCTCTGTCTTACTGTGTTCAATAATAATACTAAACCATTATATCACAAACTTTACCCAATCTCAATAAATAATCTCTTTAAAGGACAACTTGAGCTCAGATTCCAAAACCATATAAACATTCATCCATAATTTCCCCCTGTAAGCCTCTCTTGAAGTAGTGTTCTCCTTTACTGTGTCATGGTCAATAAACTTTGCATTGGTAACACATTAGTACACTGGTCTTTCGAGAGAGATTTTTTTTTTTTTAAGATTTTATTTATTTATTTGACAGAGAGAGACACAGTGAGAGAAGGAACACAAGTAGGGGGAGTGGGAGAGGGAGAAGCAAGCTTCCTGCTGAGCAGAGAGCCCGATGTGGGGCTCGATCCCAGGCCCCTGTGACCATGACCTGAGCCAAAGGCAGACGCTTAACGACTGAGCCACCGAGGCGCCCTCGAGAGAGATTTTAACAGGGATTTCTTTCACCAAGTCACCAGGCTGGTTATAAAGTTGGAGTTCAAACATACCTGAAATACAAGCCACAAGTTTAATTTTCCTGACAAGTATTTTTCAATTCATGGGGAACCATGGTAGAGAGATGGCGCTAGTCATCTTTGATTACAGAGATAGTTTACAGGATCTGTTAACACTGGGTCTTAGTTTCAGCTCCCCACCTTTAGTATTCTTCAAGATTCTTTAAGATAAGAATGCAGTGTGATCATTCAGCTCTTGTCCATATCTTCTGGAAATGTTAAGCATTTACTACTCTAGATCTGATATCAGAAAGACATGTTTTATTCACGTCTATGGAAAGCCTACACTGTGCCTGATACATTGTTGTACTCTGTAATACTTGTTGAATTAATGAAAATATTAACTGATTAATGGCTTTTAGAATTTCCTTCACTTCTGGCAACCTGTGGATTTAATTCAATTTCTTCCAGAAGTAAACATCCCATCAATATAAACTAAATTATATGTATTATTTTTTAAAAATATTTTATTTATTTATTTGACAGAGAAAGAGAGCACAAGCAGGGGGAACAGCAGGCATAGGGAGAAGGAGAAGCAGGCTCCCTGCTGAGCAGGGCTCTATCCCAGGACCCTGAGACCATGACCTGAGCTGAAGGCAGATGCTTAACAACTGAGCCACCCAAGTGCCCCACTAAATTATATGTATTATTTTATCCACGTTGTCTAGGTGTTTATAGGGTGAGAGTTTCTGTTTCAATCTCATTGGTCTTCTCATAATATCGAATACTAGTTCATTCAGTGCATTAAGTCAAAATCTGGAAAAGAAGCTGGTAAGAGAGCACAGTCTGAAAGAATGATTGAAACCTGAAAGAACTGTTTAAATTTCTGAATGGTATGAAATTTTAGCCTTGATTTCAATAAATTTAGTTACTCTATTTGTTCCCAAGCAGATGGTGAAGCTTATGAAGAAAATAAAATAAGCTCTAGAGAAATAAGAGTTACATTTTATTTGTACTTCCGATTATAGCATTAAATTAGTGACCCAATATTAAAGGTCTTATTCAGAGACTTTCTCAGATTCATTTTTGTGCATCAGAAGTCTTGTTATAAAATAAATACTAAGTATTCATTTTATATGTTCAGTGATTAAGGATAATCTTTCTGTTTTTCTTATCCTCTTCATTCCTTCTTCCTATTAGAGAATAATTTTCTATTGAAAGAGTATATCAGTTTAAGTCTATGATAGAAGGACAGTATTGTTAGGAGATGTCTTATTTATCTTATAAATATTCCACTTTGAAAAATATGAACAAATTAATTGTACTAGCTTAGGAGGACCTTGACCATAAAGATCCATTGCCTTTCCTCTAATTAGCTTCCCCCTAGCCTTGATCATTGAAAGGGGAAAAGACAGGGGGAGGGATTCTAAGAAGAATAGTTTATTGATGTATATCTAAAGTTCACCTGAAAGATAAAAACTATTTCTTATTATTTCCTTTTGTGCTGTAAATACAGGCTTGATAATCTACAATTACACTGCAATTATACTGCACCTACCCAATTGTTTGAGATGTTGGAGTTGTATTCAAAGTTTGGGAACCTGCTGTGTATTTAGTATGATATTGATTTCCATTTCTATCTTTTCTGTTACACACAGCCTTTCAAAATTTTTACTTCATGATTCACTTATTATCTGGGTTCAACAGTGGAAGCTCTACTTCTGCTACAATACATGTGGCAGACTGTTTTACTTCACCTGTTAGGCTTAACTGACAACAATATAAAGGAACAGCTAGAGAATGTTGAATGTATGGGACAGGACAATAAAATGATTTATACAAATGATGCAAAGGAATGGAGAGAGAAGATTATGTGAAAAGGGGGCTTGAGTAAGATAGTAAGAATGACCAAATCCATATCCATTAGTTAGGTACATTTTGATATAAACTTTTATGCCTCAAACAAAATAAGTCTTAATATTGATTATCTTTTTATTTCTGGAATATTTGGTATTATAAATAAAAACTATAAGGCAGTGATTATTTTTTGAAAAAAAATTATAACTAATTTCAGTTATTATAGTCCAAATATGCCAGTATTCTTACACTTTCTTGTAATCCTGAAAGGAAATTTAAGTGTTTAGTTACCCATAACTTATACACAGTTTAATTAATTTATAAATCTAACTCCTGATTTTTAGCAGTAAAGCCAATATACAACATATCCAATCAAGTTATTTTTATAGCACTAAATTATCAAAAATGCCATTATTTATCCAACAACCAAATTAAGAGCCAACAAAAAGTTTGGTGGCCTCCTCTAATAATTTAAATTATCTATGATACATATATAGCAATAAAAAAAGAATCCTGAGGTTCACTATGACACACCACTATTTCTTTAATGTATTGATATAACACCATTTTAAACAATTATAGCTTCAAGTTATACTTTGAAAGAAACCAGAAACCATTCAATGTGAGTGACTTTCTGCCTCATGCTGAGTTTGTTTTTTTTTAGTAAAGATTTTACTTATTTATTTTGAGAGAGAGAGAGCACAGGCAGAAGGGGCAGAGGGAGAAAGAGAATCTCAAGCAGACTCTATGCTGAGTGCAGAGTCCCACATGGGGCTCAATCTCACAACCCTGAGATCATGACCTGAGCCAAAAGCAAGATTCCCACACTTAACTGACTGTGCCACCCAGGTGCCCACTGAATATGACTTTTTAAAATTTCTTTAAAGTACCTTAAAATGGCAAGAAAAAATTCTATCCACTGAATCTCTCTCCATGTCTGTCTAGTCCCTTGACAAGTAGCCAGCCCAACAGATGGTTTGGGAAACTGCACATCCTCCCCATGATCTCCATAAACTACTTATGTCAAAGTTGTTTCAAGTTAATTATCTAGCTAGGTTGCACCTAAGCATCACCAAAACAGAAATTCTTGCAATTCTACTTCGCTTTATTATTAGATATCTTCCACTAATTCACATACTAGTGTCTAAAATTAATTTATACCTATTGAGTAACATATGTACAAACTGTTCTCTGTTTTCTAATATAAAATCAGAATGTGAAGTGTCATACCTTTTGGCAACACTGACGTATATAATGTTCATTGGATTCCAGTCTTCATCCAAGTTATGATTTCTTTCATTCTTTCACTATTCAAATACCCTGAAGTCAAATTTTCCCCATAACTATGGACACATTCCATTAATACCATTGATGTTTGAAATGAAAAACATTAAAAATAAATCCTTTATTTGGAAATAAAATTAGGCTGATGATTACCAACTTTTATGTCTTAATCATTTAGCAAAATGATTTTCTCAGTGTTTGTGTCCTTTAAGGCTTAAGAAAGCAATTGACAAGAAATAGGCACATTAAAAGGCCTTATGTTAAAAGTTACTCATATAAATTATGATACCCTATTTACATTTTGTCAGGAGGTTAATTAATCATTAATTTCCAGCCCTCATTTCAATATAATGGTATAGAGATCAATTTATATCAAGATGAGTTATAAAGGCAATTATCTAAAACCATTTAGATAATATAGAGTCCAAATATTTATACTAATTAACATTACTACTACAAAAATCACTATTAACAAAATTACTAATCACTTAAATATTCTAACTGAGACCTAATTATTAGGTAGTTTTCAATAATAATGGTGAATAAGACATAATAAAAACTCTCTTTCTCTGGAAAATAAATTGATAAATTATTAAGATAAAAAAAAGAATGAATAGAGACTCTTGAAATCAAAAAACTTTCAGGGAGAGAGAAGCAGTCAATGAAAGCTGATACCATGTAGTCCATAATAGGATTATTCTGTTTCCTCAATCTTGGATTTGTTTTCATGCCTGTACAATACTGTTTTGATTCTCATACCTTTAGAATATAGTTTAAAATAAGAATGTGTGATTGGCCAGCTTTGTTCTTCCTCAGGATTGCTTTGGCTATTCAGGGTATTTTGTGGTTCCATACAGATTTCAGGATTGCCTTTTCTATTTCTGTAAAGAATGTAATTGGAATTTTGGTAGAGAGTATATTAAATTTGTAGGTAGCTTGGAGTAGTATGGAAAGTTTGACAAGCTTGTCCCTTGGAGAAACTTGCGACTTTTTTGTTGTTATTGAGTGGGCTGGACGGAAAAGGAGCTGTTGACAAGATTTCCCAATCTCCAGGGAAGATTTCAGCAGGCCCTAGTTGTGTGCAAAATTAGAACTTTGGCCATTAGGCAGCAGCTATTAAAGTACAGAGATAAAACCCTTTCAGAGAAAGACTTGGAGATGGGCATTTTGCCTGTTCCCTATGTGCTGAGCCCTGGGTGGATAGCTATTTGAGAACTGCTTCTTTATTTGCTATAGTCTTGTAGAATTCATGAATGGAAGTCCTGTAGGCTATCAGACCTGATGATCTGAAGACCAGTCCCTCATGCAATAGCCATAAAAGCTTGGGGTACAGACATGTGTACAAGCTATTTCCAGGGAGATACTGGTGACTTGAAGTGGGTTGGAGGAAGAAGTCAGTGGAGGTGAAAGGCTTTCCCAGTCTCTGGGGAGAATTGTAGCCTGCCCCTAGTTATAGATGAAATTAGAAGCCTGGTTCTCAGGCAGCAACTTTTAAAGTATGCATAAAAACCCTTTCAAGGAAACACTGAGAGATGAGTCTTTTTACCTGTCCCCTTTGACTGAAACCTGGGGCGATAGCTATATTTAGTTCTTGCTTGCTTTTTTTTTTTTTTTTTGCATTTTTTTATTTTATTATGTTATGTTAATCACCTTACATTACATCATTAGTTTTTGATGTAGTGTTCCATGATTCATTGTTTGCGTATAATACCCAGTGTTCCATGCAGAACATGTCCTCTTTAATACCCATCACCGGGCTAACCCATCCCCCCACTCCCCTCCCCTCTAGAACCCTGTTTTTTCTCAGAGTCCATAGGAGGGAGAGACGAACCATGAGAGACTATGGACTCTTGCTTGCCTGTTAAGAAACACTTTGTTTTTGTGAGTCTCATAGATGCAAGTCTCACTGGCTTTCGGAGCGTGGTGTTCTGAGGGCCTGCCTTGCAGGTGGTAGTGTCTAAAATTGGGGCACTAGATGTGAAATAGAGAGCCCAGAAGTAAACCCACATATATACATATGGTCAGTTAATTTACTAAAAAGGAGCCCAGAATACACAATATGAAAATGATAGTTTCTTCAAAAAATAATGTTGGGAAAAATGGACAGCGTATGCAAAAGAGTGAAATCAGATCTTCTATTATAAATAAAATCAACTCAAAATGGATTAAGACCTGAACATAACACCTGAAACTTCAAAACTGCTAGAGGGAAACATAGAAGGTAAGCTCCTTGACATTGGTCTTTGCAATAAGTTTTTGGAGTTGACACAAAAGCAAAAAACAAAACAAAACAAAAAACAAACACCCCCCCCACAAAAACACAACAAACAAACAACCCCCCCACACAAAAACACAAAAAACAAGAACAAAAATAAACAAATGGGAATACATTAAACTAAAAAGCGTCTGTACTGCAAAGGAAACATAAATAAAATGACAAGTCAACATACGGAATGGAAGAAAATATTTGCAAACTACATATCCATTATGGGGTCAATACCCAAAATATAAAAGAACTTACACGACTCAGTACCAAAGAAGCAAACAATCCAATTTTAAGAAGGGAAAAGACCTGAATAGACATTTCTTAAAAGAAGACATGCAAATCAACATCACTAATCATCAGGGAAATACAAATGAAAACCACCGTGAGATATCTGCTCACACGTGTTAGGATGGTTATTAGCAAAAAGACAAGAGATAAGAAATGATGATGATGTGGAGAGAAGGAAATTCTTACACACTGTCTGTGGGAATGTGAACTGGTAGAGCCACTGTGGAAAACAGTATGAAGGTTATTTAAAAAATTAAAAATAAATCTACCATAGGATCCAAATATTCCATTTCTGGTTTTATATCCAAAAGAAACAAAATCATTATCCCAAAGAAGTGTCTCATGTTTATTGCAGCATTATTTATAATAAACAAAGTATGGCTCTGTGTCCATTGACGGATGAATGGATAAAGAAATTGTGGTGTGTGAGTGTGTGTGTGTGTGTGAGTGTATATATATGTATGTATACGTATGTGTGTATATGTATATAAATACAGCATGTGTATATATGTACATACACATATACGTATGTGTGTTTGTGTATACACGCACAAACAAAAACCGAGTTTATTAACCTGCTAGGCAAGGGAATACATACCAGTAAAGAATTCATGCTATGAAATATTATTCAGCCTTAAAAAGAATGAAATCTTTCCTTTTTGTGTGTGTGATTACTTGGATGAAACTGGCATTTGGAGGGCATTTTGCTAAGCAAAAGAGGCCAGACAAAGAAAAAAAAAATACTGCATGATACCACTTATATGTGGAATCTGGAAAAAAAAAAAAAAAAGTAAAGCTGACATACAAATAGGGAAACAGAGAGTTGAATGGTGGTTGCCAGGGGCTTGGGGGTAGAGAAAATAGGGAAATGTGGGTAAAAGGTACAAACTTAGTGATAACTTGAATAAGGTCTGAGGATCTAATGTACAAGATGGTACAAGACTGGCAACACTGTATTGCATAATTGAAATTTGCAAGGGAATAGAACATAAATGTTCTCACCAAAAAAAAAAAAAACAAAAACAAAAGCAAAAAACAAGGTAAATATGTGATGGATGTGTTAATCAACTCAATGAAGGGGGTCATTTCACAATGAATATTTCGAATCATCGCATTGTACACTTCAAATATCTTACAATTTTATTTTCATTTATACTTCAAAAAAGTTGAAAAGAAGTTATCAATATTGGCTCATCAATTGTGATGAATGTACCACACTAGTGCAAAGTGTTAATAGTAGGATCAACTGTGAACTGTGTGCAAGGAGTGGGGGAGATAAATATGGGGATTCTCTCTCCTTGCCACTCAATTTTCCCATAAACCAAAACTTGCTCTGTAAAAATAAAATATATTAAAGACAATATATATGAAAAATGATGGATAAATAATTATGGTGTAAAATTTTTTTTGAAGCTGTTATTTTAAGACAGTAGGAAAACTGTTGAGATTTTGAGAAAGAGAAAGCAGATGGTAGAAATAGGGTAGAGGAGACACAAATCTAAGACAACAGCCACAGTACTCAGCTTCCTGAGGGAGTCACCAGAGAAGCTCAAATCTGGCAAAAATTATACAAAGATCAAAGATGGACGTGAGTAGTGAGAACCATATTTGCAAATTGCTGCAGGTGCAATCCTCTCACTTTTCTTCACAGAACTAACAGCTGGCGATTGTGGCCTCTGCTTTTAGGTAAAGTCTGGAAAACATTTTAGAAGAAGTTGCACTCTACCTGAGAAATCTAAGAAAGGATATTAATTCCTGTGAAAAGAGACAGAGAAAAACCTTAGAGACCAAGCGTCTTATGGAGATGTGGAGAGGGAAGAAGGAGAGAGAATAAGTCATTCTCCTAAAGTGAAATGAGCTAACATATTCCTTCAATGTTTTACCAGAGCAGTTTTGGGGATTTTAGTTGTCTGCTTCTGTCTGCTGTCTGATCCACACTCCCTCCAGGGTAGCTGGGCTATCAACACTTGTATTTAGGAGAGAAGCCTGTTAGAGAAATACACTTGTCACAACTACAGCAATAGGTTGCATTAGGCGTCTGTACTAACGAAGGGGATCATACTTTCATAAATCTGGATGGAAAAGCAATAAAAAATACATATTTGAAGAAAACCAACCACATGAACAAAAACGACTGAGCTGAACAAACAGAAAACTTACTTTCAAATAAATCATTAGAGGGTTGGAAAATAACCTTTAAAATTTATATTAGGTATTCACAGAAATTGAGAAAAAATGTTTTATACATTAAATACAAAGAGGCTACAATAAAAATAAGCAAAGTAAAAGGAACGTTTTTGGAAATTAGACTATGACTACTGATATGAAAAATTCACAGGATAAAATGAATAATAAAATGTTTTAAGATGAATATGAAATGAGTCATGTGGGGAAAATTGAAAATAGATCTGAAAGTACATAGAAAACCAGTTGATATGTGATCAACTAATATTTGGCAGGGGAGCTAAGAATACTCAATGGACAAAAGACAGTCTCTTCAATAAATGGTGCTGGGAAAATTAAATGAATCTAGACCCCTATCTTATATGACTCACAAAAACTAACTTGAAATAAATTAAAGACATAAATGTAAGACCTGAAGTTATAAAAACCCTAGAAGAAAACATAGAGACAGAACTTCTTAACATGGGTCTTGACAATGATTTTTTGGATATGACTCCTAAAGCACAAGAAACAAAATAAGGATTACATCAAACTCAAAAGCTTCTGCACAATGAAAGAAATGATCAACACAATAAAAAGGCAACCTACATAATGGGAGGAAATATTGTAAAGCATACATCTGATAAGGGGTTAATGTTCAAAATGTATAAGGAACTCATACAACTCAACAGCAAAATATCAAATATCCAAAATAAATAGACATTTTCCCAAAGAAGATACTCAAATGGCCAAAAAGGTATGTGAAAAGGTGCTCAACTTCACTAATGGTTAGGGAAATGCAAATCAAAATCATGATGAGATATACCTCACATCTGTTAGAATGGCTATCATCAAAAAGATAAGGGATAACAAATACTGGTGAGAATGTAAAGAAAAAGGGAATGCTTGTGCACTGTTGGTGGGAAGGTAAACGGGTACAGCCACTAAAGAAGACAGTCTGGACATTCCTCAAAAAATTAAAAATAGGACTATCATATGATCCAGCAGTTCCACTGCTGAGTATATATACAAATGAAATAAAATCATTATCCTGAAGAGATACGTACACCACCATGTTTACTGCAGCATTATTTAAAATACCCAAGACATGGAAACAACCTGTGTCCATCAGTGGATGGATGAATAAAGAAAAAAATGTATGTATGTATACACACATATACACACACACACACACATACACACAGGAGTATCATTCAGCTACAAAAATGTAGGAACTCCTGCTATTTGTGACAACATGGTGAATCTTGAGGGTACTATGCTAAGTGAAATAAGCCAGAAAAAATAAATATTGCATGATGTCACTTACTTGTGGAATCTAAAAAAAACCCCAAACTCATAGACATCAGATTTATGGATGCCAGAGTGGGGAGGGGGAAGGGGGAATTGGGTGAAGGTGGTCAAAGGGTACAACTTCCAGTTTAAGATAAATAAGTTCTAAAAATTAATGTGCAATATGACTATAGTTAACAATATTGTATTGTATATTTGAAATTGGCTAAGAGAGTAAATCTAAAAGTACTTATCACAAGGAAAAAAATATATCAATGAGAGGTAATGGTGTTAAGTAAATTTATTGTGGTAATTGTTTTTCAATATACATATATCAAATCATTATGTTGTACATCTTAAATTTGTAAGATGTTATATGCCAATTATAGCTCAATAAAACTGTGGGAAAAAAGAAAATCAGTTTATTATTTACCGGAAAAGAATCAAAGAAAAATCCATAAAGCACTATATTAATATATCAAGACTTCCTTAAAAATGAGAATAAATAAAATTGAATTGCAAAAACAAAAAAAAGGAGAAAAATTCACAAAACTGAAGAAAGATACTGTGTTTGATTCAAAGTATAAAACCATACGATAAATTAAAAAAACCCACCTAGAATATCAACTTTGTAAAATTTCAGAAACAAAATAAAAAAATAAAATACTAAAAATATTAGTACATAGATTTTTTTAACATTTATATTTTGAGTTATAGATGTATAAACCCAACAAATATAAAGTTTAAATGGTTAACATTTGACAAATATAACAAAAATAATCACACCTGGCATAAAATTTCTATTATTTATTTATTTATTATTTTTATTTTTTGGAGAGCAGGGAGAGGGAGAGGGAGAGAGAGAATCTTAAGCAGGCTCCACGCCCAGCATAGATCCTGATGCAGGGCTCTATCTCATAACCCTGAGATCATGACCTGAGTGGAAATCAAGAGTAAGACGCTCAACCAACTGAACCACCCACATGCCCCTCTATTATTTTAAAAAACCTAATATAAAAGTCAAATGCACGTGATGCTACCATTTTCTTTACTGTATTTTTTTCTTTTTATGTATTTGAATTGCCTTTAAAAACTGTGCATGGGTCAAACTCACATTTTTCACTGAAATCATATGGGGTAACGTTTACAGCCAATTCCATTATCAGCCCATATCCTAACCCATGCTCCTGAGGACTCCTATCACCAACCTCTCTGGACCCAGGAGCTTTTTCTGGAACCTGTGGAGGAGTGCTAAACGTCAGGCTGTTATTGTGAATTAACACTTCCTGGTAGCAGCCCTCAGTAAATGATTCTCGAGAATCAGTCTTTACCACAGGTATGATAATTCCAGTGTATATGTTTAATAACATTCCCAAAGTTTTCAATTGGGATAAACTCCAGTTGCCTGTGGTGACAGCAGGCTTAATAATGCACCCTCACTGGCTGCCTTCTCTTTCAGGTACCACTCCCTGGTTCCCCTCCTTGAGCCTCCTATATAAACTAGGACTATTCAAATCTCTGCCTCAGGGTCTTTTGGAAAAACTCAAATTTAGATGGGATTTGTTTTCAGAAGACTTGAAAAAATATAGTGATATACCACTGTGTGTTTTGATGAACATCTAAAGTAATGGATCCCTTCTTACAATGAAAGAACTTTATAAGTGTCAGTAAAGTCCCTGACTAGAGTTTTAATGAAAGACCAAATATATATGATTTCAAATCCTTAAAGATGACACAAGCAGAAGACACTGGCTTAAGAATTAGATTGTATGCTGTTACCACACTTCAAGAAGTCCTTCTAGAGAAAGGCCTCTGAATTTTTCTTGGACTCTTTCAAAATTTTTAAAACTTCTTTTCATTGGGGGCATCTGGGTGGCTCAATCAGTTAAGCCTCTGACTGGACTCTTGATTTTGGCTCAGGTCATAATCTCAGGGTCCTGAGATTGAGCTCCTAGTTGGGCCCTGTGCTCAGCAGTCTATTGTCTATCTCCCTCCCCCTCGGCCCCTAGCCCCGCTCCCACTCATGCTCTCTCTCTAAAATAAATAAAATCTTTTTTTAAAAGATTTTATTTATTTATTTGACAGAGAGAAAGAGAGAGTGAGAGAGCACAAGCAAGGGGGGCGAAGAGGGAGAGGGAGAAGCAGGCCTCCCGCGGAGCAGGGAGCCTAATGCAGGGCTAGATCCCAGGACCCTGAGATCATGACCTGAGCCAAAGGGAGACAATTTAACTGCCTGAGCCACCCAGGCACCCCTAAAATAAATAAAATCTTAAAAAAAATAAAACATCATTGCTAATGGGGCAGTATTGATAGTTAAATAGTTCATTGAAATAACTTCTAAATTTTGCTCAAGAGATGTGCCATTAATTTGAATCTTCTTTGTTTTTGCTGGCAAGTTATTAATTATGGTCAAATTTTCCTTGCAGAAATAGAATGTAAGTCATGAACATTTTAAACATATGTTATATCTTAGTCACTTTTACTTAAATTATATATATGCTTGAGTTTGAAATCCTAAGTTTTCATAACAGAACTAATAAAATGCCCCAGTTGAATAATTTTCTATCAAAATAATGATATATTCAGTTATGTTTCTGATCAGGTAAATGTATACTAAATTCAAAAGAAGTATCAGTCATGAATAACTTGATTTGTGTTTGTTTTGGTTATAAACAGAATACAACATAATTACATATAAATTTCCCAAAATATTTAACAGTATATTTTTGACATGCATATCATTTCCCTGATATTTTAACACTTAAAAGTCATCACTATTTAACACATTTTAATTTCTGTCATTAAGACTGATTGTATTCCTGTAAATTGCCTTTCCCCATAATTTTAAAGGACTCAATTTATTCATAAGTATGTTAAACAGTGTGTAATGTTTAAGTTTGAGGAAAAAAAGACTCATTTATCAGAAAAAAATATGAAGATGACTTAACCTAGATATCTAAAGTTGCTGGTAGAGGATTTCTTTTTTTCAAGACAGTCATCTGGCCACATGTTTAGATGTTTTTCTCTTATTATTTCTTCCTGGTATTTAAGGAGCTATTTTAATTAAAACAATCAGGGGGTGCCTGGGTGGCTCAGTCCTTAAGCGTCTGCCTTCAGCTCAGGTCATGATCCCAGGGTCGTGGGATCGAGCCCCGCATCGGGCTCCCTGCTCAGCGGGAAGCCTGCTTCTCCCTCCCCCACTCACCCTGCTTGTGTTCCCTCTCTCACTGTGTCTCTCTCTGTCAAATAAATAAATCAAAAATCTTAAAAAAAATAAATAAGACAATCAGGTTTTTCTCCATTTAAAGAAAAAATACATATTTTACTTCTGAATGTTGTTACCTATTTAATTTTTTCTGGTTTTCATGGAAATATGTATAAAACTTTAATGACAAATTAAAAAGATGATTGTACATGGGGAAAAAGGACGTGTACACCCCTGGATGAGTAGTCATTTTTTCTATGTATTTAAAGGACTCCTAGTCAGAAATTTCATAGGATTGTGAAGCAATACGAAAAATATTTGAGTAATTTGGAGAGATTATATGTCTGAGAATATCCAGGAAAATACTTGGAGAAAGCATTGCTTAGCACATACTTGTTCAGTCAGATGATAATATATATGTATTATAAGGGTACTTGATTTTATATATATATAGCCTTTCTCTCTCTCTCTCTCTCTCCTGTCTCCCCCTCCTTCTTTTTTTTTTCTCTCTCTTCCTCCCTCTCTCAATTCCCCTTAATTTGTGGCAGTTATGTTCTTTAAAGTTGCTGCAGACACTGAATTAATGAATATTAAACCGTTGTTTCTAGGAAAAATACAGGATTAGGTTCCTGTGAGTCCCTGGTTATATTTTTGTCAACCAATCAAAACTTAACCTTATTTTATGTGTCTTTCTGTTTAAAGACGCCATATTTAATATACATTATTGATTCATTAAAACTGAACTCACAGCCAAACAGCATATAACTCCTCACACATGAACAAAACTTATCTAACACATCTTTTCTCTATAAGAGTCATCAGAATTTCTTGTGCTTAGGAACACTAGACAGCCTTTCAGTGCTATGGTTGGGGGCCATTTTAAACAGCAAAATCACTGACAAAAAAGTAAAAAATGTAAAATGCGTGCCACAAAGTACACCATGAAAAGGACACTTGTTTTCAGAGATGAAACAAGGAGGTAGAGGGTCTCCTCATTTGAACTAAGCTGGGCATATGCATGAAGCGCAATTCAAAATTTGCATCACCTGTGCCTGTCTGCAAGTGTTGATTTTCGAGAGTAGGCAAATTTACAAATATGGAATCTGTATATAATGAAGATCACCTGTATGTGTGTATAACTAGGTATAATTTCATTTTTTCTAAAACATTTTTTCTATAATATACATACTGTCTTAAAATGCAAATTTTCTGTGTGTGTGTAAGTCAAAACCAGTGGAACAACAGGCAAGTTTATATGGTTCTTATAAATATTTGCCTTTTTATTTTTGCAAAATGAAGAATACAACCACAAAATTAATTCAAAAAGAAAAGTTTTAGTTGTCAAAAAATTCACTCACAAATACAGTAGAATAAACATTATATTTTTTCTTATTATATCTATCTTAATAATAGTGATACATGATCATAGAAATACACATTTGAATTCAATAGAGGTAATTCAATATTAAAAATAGCCCTACTTACTTTTACGCCTACATCCTACTAAAAGTCCAATTTTGAGCTCCTTTTTTATTTTTGTTCACAAAAACAATATGCATTTTGGAATGTTTTTGATTAAATAAAATTTAACTGCTTTCAATTCTGAAATGAACATCAAACTACATAAAGTATGCATTCTAATTTAGCAAATAAATTATTACTATTTCCTTGTGGATAGTTTTTTGGGGGTATCTTATTTGAAACACATGTACTTTTCCAATGTGTTTATAGGCTTTATGTATATCTACTCCCAAAGTCAAAGATAAGATATATGGTAGGTATGTAGTAACATCTCCTTGTGTTTTCATTTTGTATATATTTTTTAGTTACAAATGAGCCTCGCAATCTTGTTTTCTCTATTTTCATTGGGTTTTGTAAAGTGTCTATTTAGTCTCTTTCTCATTTTTCTATTCCTTATTTATTCTGAGAAATTTTTTATACATTCTGGATTCTGGACATTTTATCAGTTTTGTGAGTTTTACCTATCTTTTCTCATTTGTTCTCATTATGAAGTCATTTGAGGAAAAGAAGTTCTCATTTTAATATAATTGAATTTGTTAATTATTTTTTGTAAACAATGTTTTTGGTATCTTATTTAAGACATATGCCCTCCTGAGGTCATGATGTTTCTATAATATTTTCTGGAAATGTATTTATTAATTTACCTATCACAATGGTCTATTATTTGCTGAAAATTGAATTTTGCTATGTTATTTTATGAGAGAGAGATTCAAATTAATTTTTTTTCTGTATGGAAGCACAATTTTTCAAGCACCAATTATGAAAAGAACATTTTTTTCTCAATTTTCCTGGGAAGGTATTTTTTACATAAATCTGATACTTCTGTACAAGTGGATCTGTTTTTGAAATCTCTAAGTTTTCATCTTTCTATTTGTATAATACTTCATTATTACCACAATGCTTATCAAGTTTAGATTTCTAATAAGTCTAATAATTGTTTGGGCAAATTCTCCACTGCGTGCTTCTATTATCTTTTCTTTAATAGGTTTTTATTTAAATTCTTTTGCTATTCTTAGCCATATGCTATCCATTTAACTTTAGAATTGATGCACCAAGTCATATAATAATTTACTAAGCAGTACATTTGTTTTTTGTGTCTGTTTTATTTTACAATATATTTTAAAAAGAAAGTAACTTTAATAAATAAAAAAGTTGTACAACACCGTTACAGGAAAAATTTTAAAACTTCAGCGAGATACATTAAATGAATGAAGATATACAACTTGTTAGTGGATTGAAATTATTAAATTATTTTAAAGTTGTAATTATTGTAAGGCAAATACACTTGCAACAACCATCTTCATCAAGAAACAGAACTATGCCAGCAAGTCCAGAAGTCCCTTATGTGTCCAAATCCAATCCCAGTCACCTCTTTTCCATCTATCCAAGGTAAACACTCTTTTATTATGGTAAAAACTAAGTGTTTTTTTGATAGTTTTGTCATACAAATGACATTACTAGTCAAATAATTTAGTCTTTCTCACTTTTTAACTTTTTTTTTTTTAAGATATTTATTTTCCAGAGAGAGACAGATACAGAGCATAAACAGGGGGAGTGGCAGGCAAAGGGAGAAACAGACTCCCGTGCTGAGCAAGGAGCCTGATGTGGGACTTGATCCCAGAACCCTGGGATCATTCCCTGAGCTGAAGGCAGATGCTTAACCAACTGAGCCACCCAGGCTTCTCCTTAACTTTTTTTAAATGCCTTTCAAAGCTCTTTTAATTTACAACCCCCCCATCCCTTTCTTTATTATAAGTTGTGCATGTTGAAGAACCTGTTCTTACCTGTAACATATGATTTCCCACAGTCTGGATTTTGCTTATTGCATATTCATGGTGAAATTCAACATGTTCCTCAGTCCCTTCTATTCAGTGCAGACTGTATGCTGGATACAGACGGCTGATCAGACTTGAATTTGTTCCCTTTGGCAAAATTATCTCATTGCTCTGTTTTCACATGGAGAGTCATGAAGATGTAAACGCTGCTGCCCCGGCTTTCATCATCTTCCCATAATCTTATTCCAACGTGCATTCGATGCTATTTTAGAAGACACACTTCCATTTATTTTTTTAAATTTCTGAGTATAGTTGACATGCAGTGTTACATTAGTTTCAGGTGTACAACAAGTATAGCTACCATCTGTCACCATACAACACTATTGCAATACTATTAACTATATTCTCTATGCTGTGCCTTTTATTCCTGTGTCTTAGTCATTCCATAACTGGAAGCTTATATCTCCTGCTCCGCTTCAACGATTTTGCCCATCCCTCCACCCAGAAGATACACCTTTGATTTCTCTTTCTGCTTCTAAATTTTTTCACACATATAAAAATACTATTACAAATACCCATACTAAATTTGTATTAATTCTAATAAATCTTATGATTTAATTTTTTTCTCCATACATAATATCATCTGTAAATTAACAGTTTTATTTTTACCATTCCAGATATTTTTCCTTCTATTTATTTTTCTTACCTTATTACATTGGTTAGACTTCTTGTATGATATAGAATAGAATGGGGACATGGGACATTCTTGCTTTTTTCCTATTTGAAAGCACAGCTTTCAATATTTCACCATAAAATACAATAGTTTCCATAGATCTTATGCAGACACATTATATTAGATCACAGAAATTTCTTTCTATTCCTAATGTGCTCAGAAACCTCTTTGCTCTTTCAAATAGATGTTTAATGTTATCAGGTAAGTATTGCAACCTATCAGGTAATTACATGATTTCACTCATTTATCTGCTGATACTCATTATATTGATTTTCAAATGTTAAAACAACTTAACATTCATGAGTTAAGCCCAGCTTGATATGATATACTGTTTATGGACTGGTGTATTAATGTTGCTAGTAATTTGTTTAAGATTTTTGTATATATGTCCATAAGACAGATTAATTTGCTTTCTGTGATGGCAAAACAGGTATCATGTAGAAATTTCTTTTTACTACATTATTGGATTCCTAGTTTTCCTCAATCTTTGATGAATTTTTAAATATATGTATGCTCAACTTTAGGTAGTAATTTAAATGTGTATTTCCCCATCTCACTTAAATAATTTAACTGGAATTAAAATTCTACATTTGAAAGAATTTTTCTTCAGAACTTGAAGGGTTGTTTTTTTTGTTGTTGTTTGTTTGTTTTGTCTTTTAGCTTTTAATGTTGCTTCTGAGATATTTGCTGCAAATTTTGGTATTTGTTGGGATCTGAGATATTCAAGAAAGTAGGACAATATTTACACTTTTACCTAGAGGTAATATTTTACCAAATTGAAACATCACATTTGTTTTCAGGACTTGGTTTCCTTTAGAGTGGGACAGGGTTGTTTTTGGAAAGCATAACACAGAGACCTTCAAATATATCTGTAATTACTTATTTCACAGACAAAAATATTTGAAACAAAAATAAGAACAAGTTAAAATATGTGAAATATAGTTTGTATTATTCTTTGTACTCTCCTGTATGTGGAACAAACACAAATACATAAAATTTGTGTGCATGTGTCAACATCCTTGATGACAGAAAAACACATACATTTCTTTGTATTTATTTTTTGACACAATTATTTCACTTTACAGTTGTTTTTTTTTCAAGTTTTTTTTTCAATTACAGTAAGGCACATTCACAAAGTAAATATTTTCAGGAGACAATACCAAACAGTGAATGAATGTGTTGATGAGACAAGAGAAGTTTAATAAATTTGAAGAGGAGATAGGAATGGCAGAAGCCTAACATGCAGAAATATGTTTGTATGCCATCAATTTTACTAGAATTTATTAAAATTTAAAGTCTTACTGCTAACTTATTCATTTTTTAATTTTTAAGGTTACAATATACAATTTTATTTAATTTTTTAATTTAAATTCAATTAACATATAATGTATTACTGGTTTCAGAGTTAGAGGTCAGTAATTCATCAATCTTTTTTTTTTAAAGAATTTATTTATTTATTTGAGGGAGAAAGAGCATGCATCAGTGGAGGGGAGAGGCAAAGGGAGAGGGAAAAGCAGGCTCCTTATGGGGAGCCTGACGTGGGGCTTGATCCCAGGGATCTGGGATCATGACATGGGCCAAAGGCTGACACTTAACTGACTGAACCACTCTGGTGCCCTCATCAGTCTTATATAACACCCAGTAATCATTACATCAGGTACCCTCCTTAATGACCATTACCCAGTTACCCCATCCCCCCACCCCTCTCCTCTCCAGCAACCCTCAGTTTGTTTCCTATAATTAAGAGTCTCTTATGGTTTGTCTCCCCCTCTGATTTTGTCTTCTTTTTTTTTCCCTCTCTTCCCCTATGATCCTCTGTTTTGTTTCTTAAATTCCACATATCATCAAGATCATATGATAATTGCCTTTCTCTGATTGACTATTTCACTTAGCCTAATACCCTCTAGTTCCATCCATGTCACTGCAAATGGCAAGATTTCATTTTTGATGACTGTGTAGTATTCCAGTGTGTGTGTGTGTGTGTGTGTGTGTGTGTGTGTGTGTGTATACATACATATATATATATATATATATATATATATATATATACTTCTTTATCCATTCATCTGTCGATGGACATCTAGGTTCTTTCCATAGTTTGACCCTTGTGGACACTGCTGCTACAAACATTGGGGTGTAGGTGCCCCATTGGATCACTACATTTGTATCTTTGTGGTAAATCCCTAGTAGCACAATTGCTGGGTCATAGGGTAGCTCTATTTTCAACCCTTTCAGGAACCTCCATGTTGTTTTCTAGAGTGGCTGCACCAGCTTGCATTCCCACCAACAATGTAAAAGGGTTCCCCTTCCTCCTCATCCTGGCCAACATCTGTCATTTCCTGAGTGGTTAATTTTAGCCATTCTGACTGGTGTGAAGTGGTATCTCACTGAGGTTTTGATTTGGATTTACCTGATGCTGAGTGATGTTGAGCACTTTCTCATGGGTCTGTTGGCCATTTGGATGTCTTCTTTAGAGAAATGTCTGTTCATGTCTTCTGCCCATTTCCTGATTGAATTATTTGTTCTTTGGATGTTGAGTTTGATAAGTTCTTTATAGATTTTGGATACTAGCCCTTTATCTGATATGTCACTTGCAAATATCTTCTCCCATTTTATCAGTTGTCTTTTGGTTTTGTCAATTGTTTCCTTTGCTGTGCAAAAGCTTTTTATCCTGAGGAAGTCCCAATAGTTCAATTTTGCCTTTGTTTCCCTTGCCTTTAGGTGTGTCTAACAAGAATTTATTAAACGTAAAAATTTGTCTGTTTTGTGAATACATTTGGTAGGATAAATTTTCACTAGTGATATGTTCCCTGGATTTTTCTCTTTTAGTACCATAGATAAATGACAGAGAAATAAAAAAATGCATACTCATGAATGGACTGGAAAAGCTTCTTTTATTATTTATATTTTGGTTTATCAACTGTTGTATCTTGGTGCAGCTACAAAACTTCCAAATTTAAACTATTCTTCTTCAATATGTTATGCAAAAAGTAATCTACTCTTCACATGAAATATAACAACAAGGATTTGTGCCACTGTACTCATTAGATGTTTTGGGAAATTGTTCAATTTAGCAAGTGGTCAAGTTTTCTAGTGATTATTTTTCCATTAAAAATACATTAATCTGTTGTTTTGTATTTATAATGATGTATATGGATTCTCCATATGTTCTGCTATTTGATGAATCCATACAATCTTGCTGCTTTTTTGTCACTTAGAGTTAATAATTACTAGTCCTATCTTCACAATCCTACTTTAGGGCTATTTCTCAGTCTTCTATGTTGCCTTGTCTTTGAAAGATGTGACCAGTGGGTCATCAACCTTTTATCTTTCTTTTTTTTTAAAGTTTTTTTAAATTTTTGTTTAATTATTTTGATAACATTTACATTAGTAAGCATTATTAGTACATTAGTAAACACAACATTTATATCAGTAAAATACACTATATGAATACAACTAAATGGCATTAATACTGGGCAAAGATAAAACCACCACTAATGCAGCCTGCTGAGAGAGAAATGACAATAGTGTTCTTTGTAAATCCTATTAACAGGAACTTAGATTCCTTGATATGACATTAGAAACTCTAAAAATCCCCACAGGTCCAGTTTTAGTTATTCTCATTACAATGCTAGTGTGGTCTTTACAAGACTTTACTATGTACATTTCACAAGTACCCATTAACATAAGTATAATTTTAGCAAACAATGAAGTAGTTTATGCAGTGGCAAGATGAAAAGTGGTTTAATGACAACCAATAATCAATATTGAACTCATGAATAGATAAGTGTGTTTAAGAGAATGATGTGAAGTCTTTACTATAAGTTATTTACCATTTATAATTTTTTTTCCTTTTCCACATTAAGACATATTCATTTGCAGCATACACATCTTGCCATAGTGTTAATGGTGGCATCATTAAAGATACAATAAATGCATGCATTTGAAGAAACTGAAAAAACAAATGTTCAGAAA
Organism: Phoca vitulina; assembly: GCF_004348235.1. NCBI lineage: Eukaryota > Metazoa > Chordata > Mammalia > Carnivora > Phocidae > Phoca > Phoca vitulina. The sequence goes on from NW_022589732.1 coordinate 6,539,476, forward strand.
GTTATTTGATTCAGAAAGATATCACTGCAGCTACAAGCCTATCAATCAACTAGGTGAGAAATTAAAATAAAAGCATGAAGAAAATGAATAATAGAGTACTTACTACTTTCTCATTCTAAAACGTAATTAATATACAATGACCCAATGACGTAAAGAAAGGCATAATTGCCCAGTCACCCCATCCCTCCCACCCCACCCCCCACTCCAGCAACCCTCAGTTTGTTTCCTGAGATTAAGAATTCCTCATATCAGTGAGGTCATATGATACACAAAGATCATTGATTTTTGATGTGGTGATCCACGATCCATTGTTTTCATATAACACCCAGTGCTCCATGCAGTACGTGCCCTCCTTAATACCCATCACCGGGCTAACCCATCTCCCCACCCCCTCCCCTCTAGAACCCTCAGTTTGTTTCTCAGAGTCCATAGTCTCTCATGGTTCATCTCTCCCTCCGATTTCCCCCCCTTCATTTTCCCTTCCTTCTCCTAATGTCCTCCATGCTATTCCTTATGTTCCACAAATAAGTGAAACCATATGATAATTGACTTTCTCTGCTTGATTTATTTCACTTAGCATAATCTCCTCCAGTCCCATCCATGTTGATGTAAAAGTTGGGTATTCATCCTTTCTGATGGCTGAGTAATACAAATAATCAAGTCAAAAAAATGGGCAGAAGACATGAAAAGACACTTCTCTGAAGAAGACATACAAATGGCTAACAGACACATGACAAAATGTTCATCATCATTAGCCATCAGGGAAATTCAAATCAAAACCACATTGAGATACCACCTTACACCAGTTAGAATGGCAAAAATGGACAGGGAAAGAAACAACAAATGTTGGAGAGGTTGTGGAGAAAGGGGAACCCTCTTACACTGTTGGTGGGAATGCAAGTTGGTACAGCCACTTTGGAAAACAGTGTGGAGGTGCCTCAAAAAATTAAAAATAGAGCTACCCTATGACCCAGGAATTGCACTCCTGGGTATTTACCCCAAAGACACAGATGTAGTGAAAAGAAGGGCCATATGCACCCCATTGTTCATAGCAGCAATATCCACAATAGCCAAACTGTGGAAAGAGCCGAGATGCCCTTCAACAGATGAATGGATAAAGAAGATGTGGTATATATATACAATAAAATACTGCTTTACTTATGACGTCCTCAAGAGACAATTCTTTTTATTTTGCAACCTCTATTTGAAACTAGAAGCATGGGATGACTTTTGTTTTATTCTCCCATATACTTTCATATAATATTTTGTGCTTTTACTTTTTTTTTTCATTTTCTACTCCTACAAAATATATATCATCTTTGACTAATACCTTATTTTCTTTCTTGTTGTCATACTATACCTACATCCATATTTCTTGTAGGTCTGGAATTTAGGTTATGATTGTACAATCTCTGATGTGTCCTAAATGAATATATACCTCTTACGCCATTGGAGTTTATTGATAGATCTAATCTACTTTAGTAGCCCATATTGGTCGTCTCATTTTTGCTCTTACCCTCATGAATTATTTCACTTCTAAAATCTTAAGCATAAAATCCTACATTGTGTACCAAATTTCCTTTGTCCTTCTTCTTCATAGTCTCTCTCAGTATACCTATTCTCAAATGCATTATGACTTCTAATCCAGGAATAAAAAATATTTTATCAATATTCTACCAATTAATAGTGGCTGATTGGAGCACTGTACCTAGGATTCTGAGCCTGAGGTCAGGGCTCAGCAGGAAAGACTTGTGATCAATTACCTGTGTTTAAAATAAAGCATGGTTGCATGTGTGCCAGATACTTATAAGTCCTCCAACATTTCCTATTTGGTTAAACTATCATTCTTTGAATGCACCTTCTCATTACATAGTATGTAAGTAAGAAGATCTTAGTTATCAGTGCTATTATTTTACAAGTTCCATCTGCTACCCTACCCCTTGGCCTTTTGTTCTCCCCACCAAATGGTCAATTTTCTATTTGCAAGCTTATAAACTTTGTGATATAAATTTCAAAGTGTATATATTGGTTATATTATACACTTCCACTTGAACCTAAACAAGCTTGTGACTGTTTTGATTGATCATGTACCGTAAAAGTCACATTGTTATGTGACTTCTGGATCAGGTCATAAAATGCAAGACTTATTTCACCTACTTTCTCTCTCTCTCACTCTCTCACGCTCTCTCTCTCTCTTTCCATCCCCCACCATCTCCCTCTCTGTGCTTGTCCGTGAAACCAACCATCATGTTATAAGAAGTCCACAGAGGGAAAAGAAACATCTAGGTGTTCTAGCTGATAGTCTAAGCTAAGATGTTAGTGTTATAGATGGCATCAATCACTAGATATGTATGTGAGTAAGCAGTTAAAGTTGTGGTGTGTGGCTTATTGAGTGGCTTGAAATGTGACTATTTCAAATTGAGATGTGCTTTAAGTGCCAAATACACATTCAGGTTTAAAGATTTAGTAGGACAAAAAGGGAAAGTATTTAATTAATATTTTAATATTGATTACATGATGAAATAGCATTTTGAATATATTGGGTTAAATAAAATATTATTACATTAATTTTACCTATTTCTTTTATTTTTCTTTTAAAGATGTATTTATTTATTTGAGAGAGAGAGAGAGGGCATACATGTGCAGAAGGGCAGAGTGGGAGGAAGAAGAGGGAAAGAATCCCAAGCAGACTCTGCACTGAGCCCACATCCCTACCCTGGGGCTTGATCTCACAACCCTGAGATCATGACCTGAGCCTAAACCAAGAGTTGGACATTCAACCTACTGAGCCACCCAGGCACTTCAAATTTTATATGTTTCTTTTTACTTTTTCTTTAGTGTAGAAACTACAAAAATTAAGATTACATATGTGGATTGCTATATATTTCTCTTAGACAACACTGCTTTAGATGATTCCACCTCTCAGCCTTTGAGATGTCCCAGCTGAGGCTGTTACTCTGCTGAGCCCTGCCCAAACTGCAGATTTGTGAGTAAAATAAATGTTTGCATACATTTTACTCACAAATCTGCAACACACTTCCTTCTTCTTCCTCAGGAATGAGTGTCTTAGCTGTCTTTCAACATTTGCATTTCTCTATGTTTTTTAATGAGTTTGTTATTTTAAAGGTCCCCCCTAAATTTTTCAGAATTTAGCTTAATTTTTATTTTCCTAAGACCTTTGAGGAAATAGTTGCTCTCACTGAAGCCATTAATCACAGCTCCAAGTAGAAAGATTTAGTTTTAGTGTTGTGGTTATGTGATACAAAAAATATTTTCAGTGATGTTTTGTGTGTTTAACAAGAAGGTAGATAAGATCATTGTTATGTATAAGATTTTTTGATTAAATTAAGAATGTTTTTAAAGACCCTATGTGCTTATTTCAATCAAACCATTAATTTACTTGGAATAAGATATATTTTAATTTTTGCTGATAATTTTAAATAAACTTTCAGCTTATTGTATTGGGGAATTTTAAATGCCAGTTAATACAGTGTAATATTAGTTCAGATTTTAACACAGGGTAGGGTATCTGAATTGCAGAATAGAGATAAAAGCTTAAAGAAAGACTAAAGGGCTTTTTTTTAATATATAGGAATAATAGAATATAGAGGCAAAACCAAGAATTGTATGGTGAGTGCCTAGTTTGCAATTAGAAGATCTAATTAAAATGTACAGTCAATATTCTTTGAAACATTTAGGAAGAGAATTTTCTCTTTTATCAATTTTCTTAGACTTGGGATTTAAATACAGATATCAAATTTGTATGTCCAGAGGTAGACAATGCATCTTTATAAATCAAAAGTAAATTTTGACAGTTAATCCTATTAACATTTGGGTTATTGATTAAAATGACCCTTTAACTTAGGGGTTACTTTGGGATTGCATCCAGGTCTTTTAATATTTTATGAGTAAAATGTCAACATAAATTGCCCTCTTAAATGTGGAAATACATGATGATAGATAATAAATATACCCTACGCAGATAGATTAACCTCATTAGGAGACCAGTACTAAATTGAAGAATCTTACTTTAATAAAGTTGGCCGAAAATATTTTTTGCAAAAAATGGCCATTGGAAAAGTTTGCTTTAGTAATATTTGAACTCAGCATAAAATTGACTTATTTGGTAATTTTTAGAGTAAACTTAAATAAGTGGTATACCTCTCAAAAAGATACCATGTTGTTCTTTCACTTTGAAAATTTAAGCAATTAATAAATATTACAATTTATAACTAAGTTTGCAACATTTCACATTTTAATAACCAAATAATTTTAAATGTCCAAATTAGTACAGTTAAAAATAAAACTATAGTAAACTATCCAAGAAAAATAAAAGTATACATATTTTTTCCTATTCATTTCTCAATCCCAGTACTGATAATATTGTATTTGGAGTCTTAGGGGCACACGGCTGTAAACCTTGTTGTCCCTTAAAGCTCAGTAACAGTGACTCATGAGCCATAATGGGAGATTTCAAAACATCATGTGTTCAAAAACAAAGAGTACCTAGACCAAGGACAAGGAAACACATAAAGAATCAGAATAAAATAATATGCCTTATCTATAAGTATATATAGAATTATAACAGCAATGTCCACAATAGCCAAAATATGGAAAGAGCCCAAATGTCCATCGACAGATGAATGGATAAAGAAGATGTGGTATATATCTACAAAGGAATATTCCTCAGCCATTAAAAAGAATGAAATCTTGCCACTTGCAACTATGTGGATGGAATGAGAGTGTATTATGCTAAGCGAAATAAGTCATCCAGAAAAAGGCAAATATCATATAATTTCACTCATAAAAGGAATTTAAGAAACAAAACAGATGAACATAGGGGAAGGGAGGGAAAAATAAAATAAGATGAAAATTGAGAGGGAAGCAAACCATAAGAGATGGTGAACTCAACCCCCAACCTGAGGGTTGCTGTAGGGGAGGGGGTGGGGGAATGAGGTACTGGGTGAGGGACATTAGGGAGGGCATGTGATGTAATGAGCACTGGGTGTTATATGCAACTGATGAATAACTAAATTCCACCTCTGAAACTAATAAAAAAAGAATTATATATATTAAATAATTATGTATATTAAAATTTCCAGGGGTGCTTGAGTGGCTCAGTCAGTTAAGTGTTTGACTTCAGTTCAGGTCATAATCTCAGTTTCCTGGAATTGAGCACTGTGTCAGCCCTGTGTCAGCTTCTGTGCTCAGCCTGGGCTCAGCTCCGCTTCTCCCTCTCCTTCTCCTTCTGCCTTTCCCCCTGCTTGTGCTCTCTCTGTCTCTCTCTAATATAAATAAATAAAATCTTCAAAATAAAAATAAAATAAAATTTCCAAAAATGGCAATGAAATAAAAAATACCCATTTTTTTGGTTTGTTTTTTGTTTTTAAGTTTTTATTTAAATTCCAGTTAGTATACAGTGTAATGTTAGTTTCAGGTGTACAATTTAGTGATTCAACACTTTCATACAACACCAGGTGCTCATCACAACAAGTGCACTCCTTAATCCCCATCACTTATTTAACCCATCCTTCTGCCCATCTCCCTTCTGATAACCATCAGTTCTCTATAGTTAAGAGTCTGTTTCTTGGTTTGCCTCTCTCTCTCTTTTTTCCCCTTGTCCATTTGTTTGGTTTCTTAAATTCCACATAAGAGTGAAATCATGGTATTTATCTTTCTCTGACTGACTCATTCACTTAGCATAATACTCTCTAGTTCCATCTATGTAATTGCAAATGGCAAGATTTCATTTTTTATAGCTGAATAATATTCCATTTTATATATATTCCCCCTCTTCTTTATCCATTCCTCAGTCAATGGGCACCTGGGCTATTTCCATAATTTGGCTATTGTGGATAATACTGCTATAAACATTAGGGTGCATGTATACCTTTGAATTAATATTTTTGTATTTGGGGGGGAATACCTAGTAGTGTAATAGCTGGATCATAGGGTAGTTCTATTTTTAACTTTTTGAAGAACCTCCATACTGTTTTACATAGTGGCTACACCAGTTTGCATTCCCACCAACAATGCATGAAGTTTCTTTTCTTTCCACATCCTTGCCAACACCTATTGCTTTTGGTGTTGTGATTTTAGGCATTCTGATAGGTGTGAGGTGATATCTCATTGTAGTTTTGATTTGCATTTCCCTAATGATCAGTGATGTTGAGCATCTTTTCATGTGTCTGTATGTCTTCTTTGGGAAAATGTCTATTCATGTTTTCTACCCATTTTTAATTGAATTATTTTGGGGGTGTTGAGTTTGATAAGTTCTTTATATATTTTGGATACTAAGCCTTTATCAGATATGTTTTTTTTTTTTTTTTTTGCATTCCATAGGTTGCCTTTTAGTTTTGCTGATCATTTCCTTTGGTGTGCAGAAGCTTTTTATTTTCATAAAGTCCCAATAGTTTATTTTTGTCTATGTTTCCTTTATGTCTATGGTCAGGAACAAGACAGGGGTGTCCATTCTCACCACTGTTATTTAACATGGTACTGGAAGTCCTAGCCACAGCAATCACAAAACAAAAAGAAATAAAAGGCACCCAAATCAGCAAAGAAGAAGTCAAACTTTCACTATTTGCAGATGACATGATAATTTATATTAAAAACCCAAAAGACTTCACCAAAAAATGGCTAAGACTGACACACAAATTCAGTAAAGTCATAGGATACAAAATCAGTATACAAAAATCTGTTGCATTTCTATACACCAATAATGAAGCAGCAGAAAGAGAAATGAAGGAATCAATCCCATTTACAATTGCACCAAAAACTGTAAGATACCTAGGAATAAACCTAACCAAAGAGGTGAAAGACCTGTACTCTGAAAACTATAAAACACTGATGAAAAAATTTGAAGATGACACAAAGAAATGGAAAGACATTCCATACTCATGGGTTGGAAGAACAAATATTGTTTTTTTTGTTTTGTTTTATTTAAATTCAATTAGCCAACTTATAGTACGTCATTAGTTTTTGATGTAGTGTTCAATGATTCATTAGTTGCATATAACACCCAGTGTTCATCACATCACAAATATTGTTAAAATATCTATATTACCCAAAGCAATCTACACATTTAATGCAATCCTTATCACAATACCAACAGCATTTTTTTTCACAGAGCTAGCACAAAGAATCCTGAAATTTGTATGGGACCACAAAACACCCTGAATAGCCAAAGCAACCTTGGAAAAGAAAAGCAAAGCAGGAGGCATCAAAATTCTGGACTTCAAGTTGTATTACAAAGCTGTAGTGATCAAAACAGTATGGTACTGGCACAAAGATGGACACATAGATCAATGGAAAAATGCCCATCATTTTTAAATATTCATGAAGTAGTCACAAAGATTGATGACATCTTGGCTATCAATTTTTTTTTAAATCTTAATAAATTTCCCAAATGAGGAAATCATGTACACTATTCTAATTATAATTTACTAAAATTTAAAAAACAAGAATAAAAAATAAGTGAAATAACTAGTGACTTTGAGAGTATTTATCTAATGATAAACAATACTATGTATATATATTAATAAATTTGAGATACCAACATAAAGCTGTTGATTTTTTTTTTTGGTAAAATATCAATCTATAAGAGACTATAAAGTTAAAAAGATAGAAAAGTAAGTCAAATATCTATTACAAAAATAATGGCAAGTCCATGAAGTTTTATGGGCAAATATATTAAATAATTTAATATATATTTATTGAGCACCAATTATGTTCTCAAGGATACTCTGGATGCTAGATGTGTAAAGAAGAGAGGGGGATAAATATTTTCTGGTCTGATGGAGCTTACAGTCTATTGTAGGAGTGAAATATTTGAAAGAATAATCACAATAATCAGTGTGTAATTTCTAACAGTATTAGTGATTTTGGAAGGAAAAAAAAAAAAGAAATGAGATCCTTCATAAACCTCTAAGAAATGTATTTGGCTTAGAATCATGGTGGAAGGGTTTTGAAGTCTTCCCTGAAATGTGAGATTAGAACTGAGATGTATAGGATGAACAGGAGTTCATAAGTATATATGAAGATCAAGTATATAAACAAGATACATAGATAGATGATAGATACAGAGAGAGGGAGAGACAAAGGTAGAGAACTTTAACATACCTGGTGTATGGTGAGTGCACATACATATTAGTTACTGTTATTATTAGGTAATTTATGCCAGTTATACTTAAAATATATTTGTTTTTTACATACATATAGTTTTTGGGTAAATACTTGTTTAATTCTGGAATAATCATTTTATGAGGCAGGGAGGGAAATGAATTTTCTGGGTTAATAATCAAATGGCAATGTGGCAATATACTTAATTTCAGTTTAATAAAAAAAAAAAAAACCTTAGCTTTGTATGTAATAACTGTGCTTAAGCCAGGATCAGATATGAAGTGAGATATATTTTTGGTACATCATGTTAACTTCTATTTTTCAAATCTATTTTCAGTAATCCATACTTTGAGTATTAGGGAAAATTCTTTCTTGCTTTCAATGGTGTATTGGTAGCAAAATTTTCAGAAAACCTGATTTTAATATGAAAATTATACTTCACCTTTCATTTACAGGTTGTTTTGTTTTAATGTTGTTTTTTTTGCTATGTATCTAGTTATATGAGGAACTAATCAAATCAAAGTATTAAGAGGAATTTCTTTTTAAATTAGGTTTTAGAAGTTCCCACCAGAGCATAGACAAATATTCCAGGAAAGGAAAGGCAGTGTGAAATAAGAACAAATGAAAACTGTCTGTGTGACTTTGTTTTTGAGCGAGCTTAAGAAAATGGAGGCATATTGACAGAAGACAAATTACTTCATAATTGCGTCTAGAAATAGCTTCTTTTAATGTAGTAAACAAATGTCATTCTGCTAGACACATCAGAAAATAGTCTCAAATAGAATGAATAAAATAAAAACGAAGGAGTTGACAAGCTTGAGAGATGATTGAGCATTTCTCTGAAATAATTTTTAAAAAGAAGTGAAAATAAGGCAACTGGAATTTCACATCTTAGGAGGAATGTCTTGGTGCTGCTCAAGATGGAGCAGCCCATTCTGCCTTTCAACAAATCCTTTCCAGATATTAACTTGGAGTTATGATTTACAAAATAACATTACAAATGATTTATGCTACAACTAAAGTTAGTTGTATATTTTTAACTAGAGCATCATTCTATTTTACTCAAATGGAAGTAATTTCAATTTCCCGTTATTATCTTAGGCTATGATGCATGCCGTAATTAGTGCCTATGGCCCATGCACATATTTCAGAAGAGAAAGATATTTAGAACCACCACTTTTGTCCCACCCTTGGACAGAGATAGGGGATGGGCTAGGGAATCCATTAAAGCCAGAAACATTAAAAAATGCTTTCCTTGGGGCACCTGGTTCAGTCGGTTAAGTGCTGATTTTGGCTCTGGTCCTGATCTCAGGGTTGTGAGATCAGAACCCCGCATTAAGTTCAGTACTGGGCATGGAGCCTGCTTAAGATTCTCTCTCTCCCTCTCCCTCTGCCCCTTTTCCCTCGCTCATGCAGCACACACACCCTCTCTGTCTCTTGCTCAAAAAAAAACCTTTCCTAATAAGTTCACCTAGACTAATGAAGTAAACTTATGTCTTCCTCTATAGTCTTTTTCATGTACATTTGCAAATTAATCTTCATGGAGAATTTTTTATTACAACCTTGACTGTGCTCAAAATTTTCTATAACACTAATTGTATATGGGCTAAAATCGGGATAGTTTTGTTTGGTGAACTTTCTACGTCATGCACCAAAGTAGAAAAAGTTGGACTGGCAGTAATGAGACCAAAAGTGTGGGAATTCACAATGCCTGGCTAACTAAGATATAATAAACACAGTTCTCCTTGGGAGAGGCTGGTTGAAAAGCAAAGAAGGAGTGACCAGAAAACTGGGCCTTCTTTTAGGTTTCTGGGCTAAAAACAGACAGATCCTAATTGTGGCTCAACGTTATCTCCCAGGGGACTTAACTTAAGTTAGTCATAAATCCTTAACAGTCACGTACCCCTGCCTGCAAGTCACGAACATAGATAGTTCTAATCACACAATGCCCATAAATGTCACGTCCCTACTTATTGAAATTATATTCCTTTCTAATCTTGATTCTTTGATGTAACCATAACATGCATAATAAAAATGGAAGTAGAGTTTGACTCGGGGCCTTTGACTACTAGAGTGTCTGGTCCACAGGCCCTCTCCTTTCTCCTACTTAGGTGTCTGGAGTAATCTTTTCATTTGCCATCTCAGGGTTTGCTGGCCAAACCCAACACAAAAGCAAATAAAACAAGACAAAACAAAAACAAAGTGAGAAACCTGAAATTGTAAATCCATGAAGATCCATGGAGGTAAGAATATTTATTTAAGAGTACGGTTAGCATTCAGTCCTTGATGGTGAAGCAGAAATGGAAATAGAGGCAGGAATAAGGTTAGATACCAACTACTGCAGTAAGAAATGCCAGACTTTAGATGAAAACAAACAAACAAACAAACAACAAAACAAATTTGCTGGATCAGTATACAGTCAAGGCCAAGGGGAGAAAATAAAAAAAATAAAGGTGGGAAACAAAGAGAATATGGCTGACCTGAATTCATAACATGGGTGGCAGTTCTTGCAGGTGGTACATTAGAAGGACTGAGACTCTGATCCTTTGGACTTCTCATCTTCTGTCTTGAAGGAGTTGCTATCTAAATCCTGCATCCCAGAGCCATCATTAAAGAAGGTTCTTAATCTATCTTTATTTATTTTATTTTATTTTATTTTTAAAGATTTTATTTATTTATTTGACAGAGAGAGATATAGCGAGAGAGGGAACACAAGCAGGGGGAGTGGGAGAGGGAAAAGCAGGCTTCCTGCGGAGTAGGGATCCCGACGTGGGGCTCGATCCCAGGACCCTGGGATCATGACCTGAACCAAAGGCAGACGCTTAATGCCTGAGCCACCCAGGCGCCCCAATCTATATTTTTTAGATATAATCGATACATATCATTATAATAGTTCAGGTGTACAACATAATAATTCAGTATTTGTATATATTATGAAATGATCACCACAGTAAGTCTAATTAACATCCATCACCATACATAGTCATAGCATTTTCTTTTCTTGTGATGAGAACTTTTAAGCTCTACTCTTTTAGCAACTTTCAAATATGCAATATCATTATTAACTGTAGTCACTATGCTGAACAATAGATCCCCATGGCTTATTTATTTTATAACTGGAAGTTTGTATTTTTTTTTTTTTTTTTTGACAGAGAGAGAACACGGGCAGGGGGAGTGGCAGGCAGAGGGAGAGGGAGAAGCAGGCTCCTCACTGAGCAGGGAGCCTGACACAGGGCTCAATCCCACGATCCTGGGTTCATGACCTGAGGTGAAGGCAGATGCTTAACTGACTGAGCCACCAGGTGCTCCAGAAGTTTGTAGCTTTTGACCCCCTTCACTTCTATTCCTCATTTGATTATCAAGTCTCACCATCTACTACTTCCTATGTGAAATTCTACATTGCCGAACCTGTCTGCTCTGCACACACGGAATATACTTTGTAATTCTCTGTTTTCTTCTTTTATTTGTTCACACTAAATTTCACTTTGATTTTTCTTTCTCCTGTGTCTTCTTAGTTTATCCTGTGGATCTTTTGACTCTCACCTTAAATCCTACCTCATTTGTGATACCTTCCTGAAACTGTAGATCAATCACACAGTTTCCTCCATTTCCAAAACTAAAGAGCTCATCATCTATACTATTCACTGGACAGAAAACTGTGTATGCTTCATATTGCTTGCATTATTTCTGTTATTTAACTTGTTTTAGATTATCTTTTTTGTCTAATCTTACTATAGGCATTTGGAAGGCAGAAGACATGATTTTGCTGGATAGCACCCAACGCATTAGCAAAGGCTAAGTCAAAAATCAAAATCAGGGGGCACCTGGATGTCTCAGTCAGTTAAGTGTCTGCCTTCAATTCAGGTCATTATCTCAGGGTCTCGGGCTCCCTGATCAGCAGGAAGTCTGCTTCTCCCTGTCTTTCCCCCAACTCGTACTCTCTCTCAAATAAATAAAAAATCTTAAAAAAAGAAATAAAAGTTGGACAGTTAATATATGCTAGGCTCTATGCTATGTACTGTTGTTAAAACAAGAGATGAAATCTGTGGATGCTTTAAAGAAGCTTGATGATTTTTCTGGAAGAAGAAAAGATTTGTATTAATATTTTAGAGAGAACATGAAGTAGGGCTTATGGGGTTGGTGTTGGGGGAAAGGGGATTTCCTAGATAAAATTAGGTCTACATTAAGACTTTAGTAGGCATTAGCAAAAGAAAGAATAAAGGACGAGTGTTCTAGCAGAAGATTGCTGTGAGAAAAAGTCTAGTGGTTAGTCAGGATGAAATTCATTCATTCACGGGATTTACACCGTTTGTTGTGAAAAACATACTCAGCTGGTGGTTATTGAGGAGAGTGATGAGCTGATTTGCTTTCAGGATGTTATTCCATTAATCAAGACCAAGGACTGACTTTTAATTATTTGTCATAAAACCTAAATTCTGACATCTGATGTTCAGGTCCTTCCATAGACTGACTTCAAATTATTGCTTATCCACTATAATCCACAATGGTCTCTTTTATTTCAGCTAGGAAAATATACTCACTGTCTCCAGGTTTGTTGCATATTTTTATCCTCTCTACTTTTCTACAGTAAATAACTACAAAGGAAGGTAGATCATGATAAATATATAAAAGTATTATAAATTTGCTGCTTTGAGAGTTCTGAGGAAGTAGACATTTTTGCAAACTTGAAGGGATAGCAAAGACTTGATAGGAATTACAGTACTTTGTATGGTCCTTAAAAATCAGTCTTGTGTGTGACTTTTTAAAATGAATATTAAAAATGTGTTTACACATGCATTTAATTACTCTGGGCCATAAACACTGATGATTTTTTAAAATATTTTTTGTCTTTGTTCTCCTAAAAAGGGATATTTCTCATGCCTTTGACTTTATTTCTGAGAGTCTAGTGTTGGTCATAAAGTAGTAGATGAATAAACATTTGCTAATTGGTTTATCAGATCTAGAAAAATAAATATTGAAAAGAAGAAAGCACAGTTGTGATGAACCATACCACATAACCTTTGAAATTAGCATTATTCTTCAGTTAATTGGGCTATTGAGATAAGTTACACTGTCTCTTCAGCCATACTAAACATTACCAATTTAATAATTTGATAAAGAGTAATGTCATCTGGGGAGTGCAGGATTTTAAAATGGTGACACTGCGGGGCGCCTGGGTGGCTCAGTCGGTTAAGCGACTGCCTTCGGCTCAGGTCATGATCCTGGAGTCCCGGGATTGAGTCCCACGTGGGGCTCTCTGCTCGGCAGGGAGACTGCTTCTCCCTCTGACCCTCCCCCCTCTCATTCTCTCTCTCTCTATCATTCTCCCTCTCTCAAAAATAAATTAAATTAAAAAAAAAATGGTGACACTGCAAAAGAGAAAACAATAGATATTTTGTACAAATTTGTAATTTTGTTTCTGCCTATTGTAGAATAAAAGAAAAATAGTAGGAAAGTTTAATGGAGCATACACTATTCACTCTTATTTTACTTGCAATTGGTTTTTGTTTGTTTGTTTTTCTGGGGTTGGTGCTAGCAGGGAAAGAGAAACAACAGCTTAATATGTCTGTGAAAGTCAGTGTAAATGGAAATTGTGAGTTCCCAACTATTACAATGCAAGTAGATCTACTTGGGATTGAAATAACAACATAAAGTTTCAATCCCTTGGGAAAAATTACACCAGGCAGACTGATTGAGTGGAAACTATCCAATAAACTGTTCATGGACTTTATAATCAGTGAACTATATAAAAGAGACTCAATTTTCTGAATTGCATGTCAAGAACTAAATTTACATGATGTAGCCACTTGAAGTAAACACAACTAAGCATGCTGGTACATGAACCCCTTGGGGAGAAATTGAGTATCACTAAGCAACTGCCTGACCTCCCAGACAGAGTATTTTATGCGACTGAGTGAATATTACTGCTTAGTGGGGGAAAAAATGTAATGGCGCTTACATAATTATTGTCTTTCTTTAACAAAAATATAATAGTTCCACTATTGCTAGCTGCACCAATTTGAACAATAAAAGTTCCTAGAAAACAGATATAACAGTCTTCCAGTAATGTCAGACTAAGTAAATCAGATCAACTCTGCCTTAGAGAACAACTAGAAAAGCCAGATAAGATATACCCATATATCAATTGAAAAGCAATGGGGTACTAATAAATTCACAAAGAATTACCAAGTGTGGTAGATTACTTGTGATATTTGTACCATTTACAAGGTGACTCTTGGTTCTTCCCATCAGAATGTAGAGTCTTTTTCCCACCCCTTATCTGTGCTGGTCTTGGGACTTGCTTTGGCCAAAGTAATTTGGCAGATGTGGCAGCATGCCAGTTCTGAATCTAAATTTCAAAAGAGATTTCAAGCTTCTATTCTCTCTCTTGGAACTCTGCCACCATGGACTATAGCAAGGCCAGGATATCCTGCCAGAGGATGAGATAACACATGGAACAGAGCTGAGCCTGCCCAGGCAAGGACATCCTAGACCATCCTAGACCAACCAGCCCTGGCAAGGACATCCTAGACCATCCTAGACCAACCAGCCCTCTGTCACCCATCCATAATCCACAGGTTTCCCCAGCCAAGAACAGCCACATCTGGCCCAGATAAGAACCATTCAAGGAATCCGTTTGTTGTGAGAAATAATACATAAGAATTGTTGTAACCCCCCTCAAAATCAATAAGATACCCTAAATCGTCTGGTCCCAGGAATTCAGCTAGATAAGGATCAAAACATTCTAAACACCTACGAACTGAAAGGGAGATCAAAGAAAAGAATAGTAGCAACTCTCTGAACAGAAAAGCGACCACTTTCTGGAAGATAGGACATGCGGAGAAGTGAATCTGAGGTGATATTCAGGAAGATGGATGGCAGGGTAGGGGGCCTCCATCAGCCGCTACCAGCAAGTGATAGAGCAGCGGAGCACAAAATCAGAACTTTTAGAAGTTGGCTCCACTGAGGGATGTCGCTCCAGTGGCTAAGCGGGGGGTGGAACCCTCGCTGGGACAGTGTGGTCTCAGGACCCTCAGGGTCACAGGAAGATCAGGGGTGCCTGAGTGCGGCAGAGCTCCCAGGTATCAGAGCAGGAAAGCCAGCTGCAGAGATGGAGCTGAGGAGAGGGCTCTCAGCTCGGGGTTGCCATAAACCATGATCCAGGGCACAGTCGGGCCACTGCTCCTCCACAGGGACCCAACAAGTCGCAGATCCAGGGAGACTCCCCTTCCTCCCCTGGAAGGAGTGGCGCGGGGTGCACCACAGGACTCTGCTGGGTTTGCAGACTCCACATGGGGTCGTGTGCCAGAGATAGAAAATGCGGGGTCACAGGCCGGGTGAGCACGGACTGCGGCTGGAGACCGGGGAGACAGGAGTGATCAACTGCTTTTCTCTGGGGGCTCACTGAGGAGTGGGGCTCCGAGTTCTCAGCTACTCACGGTGGAGATTGAGAGGTCGCCATTTTCACTCTCATCATCCAAAGCTGTACGGAAAGCTTGCAGGGAACAAAAGCTCCCGAGAACAAACCCAAGCAGATTACTTAGCCCGGACCTGGCAAGGGCGGGGTAATTCCGCCTCTGGCAAAGACATTTGAGAACCACTGCAACAGGCCCCTCCCTGAGAAGATCAGCAAGAACAGCCAGCCAAGACCGAGTTTACTGATCAATGAGAATGGCAGAACTCTAGCACTAGGGGAATAATGCACATGGAATTCATGTTTTTTTTCCCATGAATATTTAGTCTTTCAAAGGTAATTTTTTTAATTTTCTTTTTTCTTTTTCTTTTTTTGAATTTTTCTTCTTCCCCTTTTCACCAACATCTTATCAATCCCTTTTTTAAAAAAAAAAATTTTATTTTTCATTTTTAGAGTCATAGTCTATCTCTTCATAGTAGTTAACTTTATTTTTGGTATATATATATATAAGTTGTTCTCTCTTTAAAATTTTGGGGTAAGTTTCTTCTAACAGACCAAAATATACCCTAAATCTCCAGTGTATGGCTTTATTCTAGTCTGCCTGATCACATTCTAGCCCTTTTTTTTAATTTTAAATCCTGTTCTTTCTTTTTTCAACCAACTTCTTATCTTATCAATTCCTTTTATAAAATCCTTTATAATTTTCATCTTTATACTCATATTCCATCCCTTCAGTGTATTTACCATTATCTTTGTACACATATAAGCTTTTCTTTCTTTAAAATTTTAGGAGGCACTTTCTTCTAACAGACCAAAAAATGCGCAAAATCTAGTGTGTGGCACTGATCTATGCACCAGCCTGATCATATTTGATCATATTCTGTTTTTTTTTGTTGTTTGTTTGTTTGTTTTTATCTTTTTCTTTTTTTCTTTTTTCTTTTTTTCACTTTCTTTTCCCCTGGTTTCAGGTCTCTTCTGATTTATTTAGTGTATATTTTTTTGGGGTAGTTGTTACCCTGTTAGCATTTATTCTCTCATTCATCTATTCTCCTCTGGACAAAATGACAATACGGAAAAAATCACCTCAAAAATGAAAACAAGAGGCAGTACCGACTGCCAGGGACTTAATCAATATGGACATTAGTACGATGTCGGAACTAGAGTTCAGAATGACAATTTTACAGATACTAGCTGGGCTTGAAAAAAGCATGGAAGTTATTAGAGAAACCCTTTCTGGAGAAATAAAAGAACTAAAATCTAACCAAGTTGAAATAAAAAAGGCTATTAATGAGGTGCAACAAAAAGTGGAGGCTCTAACTGCTAGGATAAATGAGGCAGGAGAGAAAATTAGTGATGTAGAAGACCAAATGATGGAAAATGAAAAAGCTGAGAAAAAGAGAGATTAAACAACTACTGGATCACGAGGGCAGAATTCAAGAGATAAGTGATACTATAAGATGAAGCAATATTAGAATAATTGGGATCCCAGAAGAAGAAGAGAGAGGGGAGGCAGAAGATATATTGGAGCAAATTATAGCAGAGAATTTCCCTAATTTGGGGAAGGAAACAGGCATCAAAATTCAGGAGGCACAGGGGCGCCTGGGTGGCTCAGTTGGTTAAGCAACTGCCTTCGGCTCAGGTCATGGTCCTGGAGTCCCGGGATCGAGTCCCGCATCGGGCTCCCTGCTCGGCAGGGAGTCTGCTTCTCCCTCTGACCCTCCTCCCTCTCATGCTCTCTGTCTCTCATTCTCTCTCTCTCAAATAAATAAAATAAAATCTTTAAAAAAAAAAAAAAAATTCAGGAGGCACAGAGAATCCCCCTCAAAATCAATAAGAAAGGGTAAACACCCCAACATCTAGTAGTAAAACTTACAAGTCTCAGAGACAAAGAGAAAATCCTGAAAGCAGCTCAGGACAAGAGATCTGTAACCTACAATGGTAGAAACATTAGATTAGCAACAGACCTATCCACAGAGACCTGGCAGGCCAGAAAGGACTGGCATGATCTATTCAGAGCACTAAATGAGAAAAATATGCAGCCAAGAATACTATATCCAGCTAGTCTGTCATTGAAAATAGAAGGAGAGATAAAAAGCTTCCAGGACAAACAAAAATTAAAGGAATTTGCAAATACGAAACCAGCCCTACAAGAAATATTGAAAGGGGTCCTCTAAGCAAAGAGAGAGCCTAAAAGTAACATAGAACAGAAAGGAACACAGATAATACATAGTAACAGTCACTTTATAGGCAATACAATGGCACTAAATTCATATGTTTCAATAGTTACCCTGAATGTAAATGGGCTAAATGCCCCAATCAAAAGACACAGGGTATCAGATTGGATTAAAAAAAACAAGACCCATTGATATGCTGTCTGCAAGAGACTCATTTTAGACCCAAAGACACACACAAATTGCAAGTGAGGGGGTGGAAAATAATTTAACATGCTAATGGACACCAAAAGAAAGCTGGGGTGTCATTTCTTATATCAGACAAATTAGATTTTAAACCAAAGACTATAATAAGAGATGAGGAAGGACACTATATCACACTTAAAGTGTCTATCCAACAAGAAGATCTAACAACTGTAAATATCTATGCCCCTAACATGGGAGCAGACAATTATATAAGCCAATTAATAACATAAGCAAAGAAACACATCGACAACAATACAGTAATAGTGGGGGACTTTAACATTCCCCTCACTGAAATGGACAGATCATCTAAGCAAAAGATCAACAAGGAAATAAAGACTTTAAATGACACACTGGACCAAATGGACTTCACAGATATATTCAGAACATTTCATTGCAAAAAACAGAATACACATTCTTCTCTAGTGCCCATGGAATATTCTCCAGAACAGATCACATCCTAGGTCACAAATCTGGTCTCAACAAAATAATAATCAGCAAAGAAGTCAGACTCTCACTCTTTGCAGATGATATGACACTTATGTGGAAAACCCAAAAGACTCCACCCCCAAAACTGCTAGAACTCATACAGGAATTCAGTAAAGTGGCAGGATATAAAATCAATGCACAGAAATCAGTGGCATTCCTATACACCAACAACAAGACAGAAGAAAGAGAAATTAAGGAGTCCATCGCATTTACAATTGCACTCAAAACCATAAGCTACCTAGGAATAAATGTCACCAAAGAGGCAAAGAATCTGTATTCAGAAAACTATAAAATACTCATGAAAGAAATGGAGGAAGACACAAAGAAATGGAAAAACATTCCATGCTCATGGATTGGAAGAAGAACTATTGTGAAGATGTCAATGCTACCTAGAGCAATCTACACATTTAATGCAATCCCTATCAAAATATCTTCCACTTTTTTCAAAGAAATGGAATAAATAATCCTAAAATTTGTATGGAACCAGAAAAGACCCTGAATAGCCAGAGGAATATTGAAAAAGAAATGCAAAGCTGCTGGCATCACAATTCCGGACTTCAAGCTCTATTACAAAGCTGTCATCATCAAGACAGTATGGTACTGGCACAAAAACAGACACATAGATCAATGGAACAGAATAGAGAGCCCACAGGCAGTGAAGCAGCTGCCTTCATTCAGGTCATGATCCCGGGGTCCTGGGATAGAGCCCCACATTGGGCTCACTGCTTGGCGGGAGGCCTGCTTCTCCCCCTCCCACTCCCCCTGCTTGTGTTCCTTTTTTCGTTCCTTGTGTCTCTCTTTGTCAAATAAATAAATAAAATTTAAAAAAAAAAAAAAGAATAGAGAGCCCAGAAATGGACCCTCAACGCTGTGGTCAATTAATCTTTGACAAAGCAGGAAAGAATGTCCAGTGGAAAAAAGACAGTGTCTTCAACAGAATGGTGTTGGGAAAATTGGACAGCCACATGCAGAAGAATGAAACTGGACCATTTCCTTACACCACACACAAAAATAGACTCAAAATGGTTGAAAGACCTCAGTGTGAGACAGGAGTCCATCAAAATCCTAAAGGAGAACATAGGCAGCAACCTCTTCGACCTCAGCCGCAGCAACTTCTTCCTAGAAACATCGCCAAAGGCAAGGGAAGCAAGGGCAAAAATGAACTATTGGGACTTCATCAAGATAAAAAGCTTTTGCACAGCAAAGGAAACAGTCAACAAAACCAAAAGACAACTGACAGAATGGGAGGAGATATTTGCAAATGCCATATCAGATAAAGGGCTAGTATCCAAAATCTATAAAGAACTTATCAAACTCAACACCCAAAGAACAAATGATCCAATCAAGAAATGGGCAGAAGACATGAACAGACATTTCTGCAAGGAAGACATACAAATGGCCAACAGACCCATGAAAAAGTGTTCGACATCACTTGGCATCAGGGAAATCCAAATCAAAACCTCAATGAGATACCACCTCACACCAGTCAGAATGGCTAAAATTAACAAGTTAGGAAATGACAGATGTTGGCGGGGATGCAGAGAAAGGGGAACCCTCCTACACTGTTGGTGGGAATGCAAGCTGCTGCAGCCACTCTGGAAAACAGTACACAGGTTCCTCAAAACGTTGAAAATAGAGCTACCATATGACCCAGCAATTGCACTACTGGGTATTTACCCCAAAGATACAAATGTAGTGATCTGAAGGGGTATGTGTACCCCGATATTTATAGCAGCAGTATCCACAGTAGTCAAACTATGGAAAGAGCCAAGTTGTCCATCGCCATATGAATGGATAAAGAAGATGTGGTATATATATATACAATGGAATATTATGCAGCCATCAAAAGAAATGAAATCTTGCCATTTTCAACAACGTGGTTGGAACTGGAAGGTATTATGCTGAGCGAAATAAGTCAATCAGAGAAAGACATGTATCATATGATCTCACTGATATGAGGAATTCTTAATCTCAGGAAACAAACTGAGGGTTGCTGGAGTGGTGGGGGTTAGGAGGGATGGGGTGGCTGGGTGATAGACATTGGGGAGGGTGTGTTCTATGGTGAGCGCTGTGAATTGTGTAAGGCTATTGACTCATAGACCTGTACCTCTGAAACAAATAATACAGTATATGTTAAAAAAAAAAAAAAAGAAGAAGAGGAAGATAGCAAGAATGGAAAAATGAAGGGGGGCGGAATCGGAGGGGGAGATGAACCATGAGAGACTATGGACTCTGAGAAACAAACTGAGGGTTCTAGAGGGGACTGGGATGGGGAATGTGTTAGCCTGGTGATGGGTATTAAAGAGGGCACGTACCGAATGGAGCAACAAACAATGAATCATGGAACACTACGTCAAAAACTAATGATGTAATGTATGGTGATTAACATAATAAAATTAAAATAAAAAAAATTTTAATGTTCATTACATATCTAACCTCATATCATTACTTTCCCTTTTGTTGTATGAAAAATAATAAACATGTGCCTTTCCTTCTTAAAGAAAATAAATAAGTAAATAAAAATAAAGTGAATTGGAGACTTATCCTGAACAGATTGAGAATGCAGGCAGTAATATTCTGAAATGGTAATGTATGCAATTTGTTCCATTTACACACAATTCTATCTCATTGATCATATTTTTTTGATGTGAGATAAAATGCACAAAAGAGAATTAATAGATATGAATATGAGCATATCCTTCATAAACACAATATGCCAAATTTCAAATTCTGTTAACGCTAATTATTAGTAACATAATTTGGCAACTAATCAAGCTTTGTGACATTTGTTTATTTTGTGATATTTCTTGTGTTTTACTGTTATTTTTTGGGAGGCAGATTCTTAATAAAAGGAAAATAAACAAATTTTCAAGAGTCTTTGTTTATTTATTTCCTGGTTCAGTATAGGGATTTGGAGTGAGATTGGCTCTGGTAGATATAGCTTGCTTATATTCTTTGAGATTAGATGTTATTTTCAATGTTCATAAACATGAGAAAACCCAATCCCTAAGATTATTGTTTTAATTTACTTATCACAAAGACATTATGAGCTTCCATTATGGAACAGGGGTTTGAGTATTTGCAAAAATATATGTTTTCTGTTGTTGCTTTGATGTTAAGAGTAATTACATTGTAAACTTCTTGATGGCAAGAAGTGCGTATTCTTGGAACAATTTTATGATAATTTTTATAGATAGTAGTTATCACTAAAAAGTTGTAAATAAGTTAATCTGAGTCTTTCAGATATTGAAAGGTATTAGTTTTTTTTCTGAAAACAAAAATCTTTATTAGAGTAGCAATCTTATAATCATTATACTGTCAAACATGGGAGACATTCTATTTTAGGAACATAGATAATAAGCATGAATAATGATATACAAAAATAAATGAAATACATATAAAATAAAATAGACTACTTAGTGTATGTATTCTAATGTATAAACATACATTTTTTGAAAAGATTTTATTTATTTATTTATTTATTTGAGAGAGAGAGAGTACAACTGGGGAAGGGAGCAGATTGAGAGGGACAAGCAGACTCGCGCTGAGCTTAGAGCCTGACTCGGGGCTAGGTTTCATAACCTGAGATCATGACCTGAGCTGAAATCAAGAGTCAGACATTCAACCAACTGAGACACTCAGGTGCCTCTAAACATACACTTTATTGTATGTTTAAATAAGAATGCTAAAATAGTATGAATACTTGTCACAGCACTACATCTGGAGAGTAGTGATTGGTAATACATACCAGAGGTTTTCAACATTACTGCCAAGGCATGTTGGATAGGTGTGTGAGAGAAGGATGGAAATAAAATGCACTGAGATTGTGCCTAGTTTGCAGACTGACTTACGTTACAGCTCGTGGCAATATAGTCTTACTGACAGGAATGTATTTTGAATGGGCATGGCACATGTTGATAAAAAGAAATAGAAATCACAGAGGGTGTTGGATCATCATAGGTGAGTTACTTTTGGAAGATATCAAAAGAAAATGGCATTTCCACTGGGTTTTATAATCCACGAAAGACTAGATGTTTAGGTGAAAAGAATTAATTAATGGTGTTTCCTGTCAATTCATAGATGCAAGATGATTAAAAAGCTTGTAGATCTTTTCAAAAGAATCAGAGAACTCATGCAAGTAAATTAAGGTACACCTTGGAAGGTTTTTTGAGACTTAATTATGGAAGGCTTGGGATTTCAAACCAAGCAGTTTAGGTTTTTTTATGTTTTTATTTTTATTTTTTTATTATGTTATGTTACTTCATACAGTACTTCATTAGTTTTTGATGTAGTGTTCCATGATTCATTGTTTGCGTATAACACCCAGTGCTCCATGCAGTAGGTGCTCTCCTTAATACCCATCACCAGGGTAACCCATCCCCCCACCCCCCTCCCCTCTAAAACCCTCAGATTGTTTCTCAGAGTCCATAAACTCTCATGGTTCATCTCTCCCTCCGATTCCTCCCCTTCATTTTTCCCTTCCTTCTCCTAATGTCCTTCATGCTATTCCTTATGTTCCACATGTAAGTGAAACCATATGACAATTGTCTTTCTCTGCTTGACTTATTTCACTTAGCATTATCCCCTCCAGTCCCATCCATGTTGATGTAAAAGTTGGGTATTCATCCTTTCTGATGGCTGAGTAATATTCCATTGTATATATGGACCACATCTTCTTTATCCATTCATCTGTTGAAAGATGTCTCAGCTCCTTCCACAGTTTGGCTATTGTGGACATTGCTGCTATGAACATTGGGGTGCATGTGCCCCTTTGGATCACTACATCTGTATCTTTGGGGTAAATACCCAGTAGTGCAATTGCTGGGTCATGGGGTAGCTCTATTTTTAAATTTTTGAGGAACCTCCACACTGTTTTCCAAAGTGGCTGTACCAACTTGCATTCCCATCAACAGTGTAAGAGGGTTCCCCTTTCTCCATATCCTCTCCAACATTTGTTGTTTCTTGCCTTGTCAATTTTTGCCATTCTAACTGGTGTAAGGTGGTATCTCAGTGTGGTTTTGATTTGAATTTCCCTGATGGCTAATGATATTGAATATTTTTTCATGTGTCTGTTAGCCATTTTTATGTCTTCTTTGGAGAAGTGTCTGTTCATGTCTTCTGCCCATTTTTTGACTTGATTATTTGTTTTTTGGGTGTTGAGTTTGAGAAGTTCTTTATAGATCTTGGATACCAGCCCTTTACTTGTAGTGTCATTTGCAAATATCTTCTCCCATTCTGTGGGTTGCCTCTTTGTTTTGTTGACTGTTTCCTTTGCTGTGCAGAAGCTTTTTATCTTGATGAAGTCCCAAAAGTTCATTTTTGCTTTTGTTTCACTTGCCTTTGGAGATGTATCTTGAAAGAAGTTGCTGTGGCCAATGTCAAATTACTGCCTATGTTCTCCTCTAGGATTTTGATGGATTCCTGTCTCACATTGAGGTCTTTCATCCATTTTGAGTTTATCTTTGTGTATGGTGTTAGAGAATGGTCGAGTTTCATTATTCTGCATGTGGCTGTCCAATTTTCCCAGCACCATTTATTGAAGAGACTGTCTTTCTTCCATTGCATATTTTTTCCTGCTTTGTTGAAGATTATTTGACCATAGAGTTTGTGATGTCTCTATATCTATATTATCTATATTCTAAATAATTATAGTCACAGATATAACTTTGTCTGAAATTTTAACAACTATTAAAATACATTGTATATCATTGATATTTCACCTGTAATGTTCAACATTTCTAAAAGATTTAGCTTTTGCATTTTGGATGTAATGAAGTATCATTGTGCAGTATTTCATTATTCAAGAACAGATCAAACATGCAGCCACTTCAAATGAAAAGGGAAATGAAAGGAAGACTGCTAAAGATTTTGAAATAAGCTGAGATTGAAAATCAAGTATTGAATTTACAAAATATTTTAAAAATATTGTCAAGTTAGTATGCAGAAAAGAATTGTAAATGTTATGAAGCAGATATGAATCAGTAATGTAATCTAGTAGTGAAATTTGGGTCATTTAATTCTGGAAACAAAATTAATTTTCCTTGAAGGAAAGTATGGAAGGTACCTCTGAGTTTCTAAAATTTACAATGATGTGAGATTAGAAATACTGAATGTTGATATATAATAATTTGGAGTTGGGAAAGTCTTTCTTGAGATTGACTTAAATAACATCTTTTAGTATTACATATACTCTGTTATTGCTCATGCTGTTCCCTTATCTGAAATTTTCTTCTACTTTTCTCTATTATCAAACTCTGGTCTATACTTCTAGCACCCTGAAAAAACTGCAACTCTGAAACCACCTCTGATGCCACAATAATACTTAATGTCCTCTTTTAAAAAAGTATTTCCTAACATTTCATGATAGGGTTTATTTCCTTCTACCTGATACCTGTGTAGTAATGATGATAGGCTTTTTATGTTTTTTACTACTCAATAAGTATTGGATAAATTGAATTAGATGGATCAGCACATCCAGTTAGGCAGACTGAGAATCTGGGTTCTAGACACACTAACCTGGAAGCTTTCCATGATTCTCCTAATACATGCCTAACTACAGCAAGGCTTTGATGGTCCCCAAATGCAGAATCAAATTCTATCATTAATGTGTATATGATCAGATGATCTAAAAGGGTTACTTAAGCTCTCTTGCATCACTTTCTGCTTTACACTGACGTGCAAATATAAGTGATCAGAGGAGCCCTTGTACATGTTAGTATAGGAATCCTAGAAGGAAAAGTTGGGACACATTTGTTCACTTATTTCTGGAGGCATGTGAGGGATACACACACACACACACACTTATAAATATATATATCAAGTATATATATTAAATATAAACATGTAATATAAATAAATATATAGTAATATGTAATAAATAAAATAAATAAATAAATAAATAAATAAATAAATAAATATATATATATATATATATATATATAAATTATGCTCTCATATAAGTTAAGGCATAAATAGGTGGTTCTAAGTTCATATGAGTCCAATCAAAGAGGTCCTAAAAAGGTATCTGAATCCAAAAAGTATACTTATCAATTGACTAATGGGTTAACATATTTTATCTGTTTTACTGCTGGTAAAAGATCAACAGAGGAACATACAATATATGTGTGTATACATGTGAAAAACTGAATAATGCAGCATTTATTAAAATATTTTGAAAAATATTTTTCCTTTCCTCCCTGTGTGAGATGACTTAATATTCTAAAGTCCAGTTTCATCTTTTTGCATGTAAAGAGATATTTTTGTTTTCATCTTTTCTCCCTTAACTATAGGAAGCAAAACACTATTGATTACTAATCCATATAAGTTGTACAATTATTTTTCCTAAAAAGCTTTTGTCAGTGAACTACTCATTTTAAAATATTTAACTTTTTTCCCTTTAAATGTAATACAGAGTTGGTTTGAGAGGTGGTTAACTGAGTTTGTTTTGCCAGTAGTTTTGGTGTAACATATGTTGGGTTGTTACTTCAGGTGTTTCCTTTTATAGCTCATTCTCAGAACTCCTGTTCTCTCCTTACCTATGAATTTCAGTGGCTGCACTTGCTAGATTGTCCCTGTTTGAGGTGTGGAACAGTGGTCAAGCCAACTCAGAGTCTCCATCAGATTTTATAACCTTGGTGGCTGGAATTACTTTATGATTCTATGCCCAAAAGCTCTGGGGATTTGGAAGGGGTGAGAGGAGAGCACGAAAACGTGATGTCTCTCTATATTAGTTTCCATAGTAACAGCAGAATTGTTCTTATTAAGGTATGACTTGGCTCAAACTGATTCTTGAGACTGTGCTTTTTCTTGAGAAATGTGAAGTAAGCTACATTACATGGAGCTGTGTGTACCTGATTATCTCATTGTTTTTTTTTTTCCTGGGAGAAGAGTTCTTTTATTCATTTTTGCTTTGCCATATTGGTTGACAAGACCTCTATTTAACTGGAGATTCATTTTGTGGATGACAAAGAAAAATCCACCTGGCAAACACCATTCCAGGCTCCATTGTCTTGTTTTGGAATAAATAATTTGGGTATATTATTAATAATAACAGCACAGAAACCTGGTATTAATTAAAAGGAAACACTTTTTTCCTCTTTAATGCTCTGGCCCAGAAGTGACACTTCTGCTTATTACTTGTTCAAGAAGACTAATCACATGGCTTTGCCTAACTTCAAAATGCAGATAAATGAAAGATATACACAAAATATTTGGTGAGCATTACTATATTTATTTAAAAATACTAAATCAATTTTGAGGAATTATGTAGGGTTACTTGTTTTGCCAGATGTTGAGACTTAGGAAACTATAGTACTACAACTGATTAGTACTATAGTAATATAACAGAAAATTCCAAAAATATTAGAACATGAACATATGGAGTAAAAGACATTAAAATCTAATATGGTAAAGATGATGTTACAGGGCAGTGGGGAAAGAATTATGTTTTCAATAAGTGGTGTTGGATACATTGAATATTCATATGAAAAAAAAAGAAAAAAAAACTATGATCTCTACCTCACACAGCACAATGAAGTCAACTTTAGGTACCTTCAGGATTAACATGTGTAGGTAATATAGTAAATCTTTTAAAAGAAAACATAGGGAAATCACCTCAAGAATTTGGACTGTTCAAAAGTTTCTCAAAAAGGACATTTCCAAACATTCAAGAAAAAAATGAATAAATTACATTAAAATTAACAACTTCACTTTTTTAAGACATAATTTAGAGAGTGAAAAGGCAAACCACAGTGTATGAAAAAAACTACTTTGCAATAAACATATCTACAAATGTCTCACATATTTTACATATTTATAGATTTCTACAACAGAGAAAAGGAAGACAACCCAATAAGGAAACAGAAAATAAGACTTATTTGAATAGACACTTTGTGAAGGAAGATAACCAAATGGCCAATAAACATATCAAAAGATGCTCAACTTAGTTAGTTAAGGAAATTGAAATCAAAAATTACATGAGACACTGCTACACACACAGCAAAATGGCCAAAATGAAGAAGATATGCCAAGTTTTAGCCCAGAAACAGATGTAGATTAATGGGAACACTAATATAAACTGGTAAACTCATTAAAAAAAAAAAAACAACTCTTTACCAATATCATTTGAAAGTAACCATATTCAGATCCACTGAACTAGGATTCTAGTCCTTGATATAAACTCTTTAGAAATAAGTTTATATACTTACCAAAATACATTTTCAATACTGCTCATAGGCAGCACTACACTTAAAACCTCCAAGCTAGGCGCACCTGAGTGGCTCAGTTGTTTAAACATCTGACTTCGGCTCAAGTCATGATCTCAGGGTCCTGGGATCCAGCCCCACTTGGGCTCCACACTCAGCAAGGAGTCTGCTTCTCTCCCTCTCCCTTTGCTCCTCCCCCTGCTCATACTCTCTCTCTCTCTCTATCTCAAATAAATAAATAAAAATTAAAAAAAAAAAAGCTCTAAGCTAGAAACAAACTAAATGTTGATTACATGTAGCATAGATCAGGGGTCAGTAATTTTTTTCTTGTGGAAGGCCAGAGAGTAAATTATTTAGGACATATGCAGGACATGTGGTCTCTGTCACAACTTCTCAACTTCTCTGTAGTGCAAAAGTAACCACAGAAAATACATAAATGGGTATGCCTGCGTTTCAGTAAAACTTTAGTGACAAAGTGGCAGGCCAGATTTGGCCTATGGGGCACAGTTTCCCTACCTGTGGCCTATATAAATAACTTCTGGTGCATTTAAACAATGGAATGTTACAGACCATTGTTACAGACCAATGTTACAGGCCAATGATAATGACACACTGCTGCTACATGCATCAACGTGGATGAAGCTTAGGTTTTTTTGAGTAATAGAAGCCCACCACACATATATACAAATTGTAGAATTCTACTTATAAATTGACCATCTATGGTGTTAAAAGTCAAAAGAGTGGTTACCTTTGTTTGGAAGTGGGGGGTGGGCAGATGTGGCATAGTGACTGAAGGAAAGTATAAACACGGGAGATGAGAAGGAGCTCTGGAGAGCTAATGTGTTCTGTTTGAATTGGCTTCTGGTTAAATGTGCATATTGACTTTGAGAAATTCATTGAGCTATGTATTTGTGATCAGTACATGCTGCTTCATCTACATTATACTTCAATAAATACTATTTTATCAATTCCATAGGAAAAAGATGGTCTTAGGAAAATTGATTATCACATCTCCTTAATCAAGCACTGGTAGGCTTTTGTGTTTCTCATGTGCTAACTTAAATCTGTTTTATATGTTAGAGAAATGACAGGGGATTAAATTATATTTAAGTGGAGACCATAAAACTAATTTCTATAAAAAATTAAAGAATAATATTCAGTCACATGTGCATAAATAGATTTCTTAATATTAAAATAAGTATTGTATTAAAATATGATGCATCCTAATACCCCAAAATAGTAAATTGGTTAAGTAAATGATACGATTCCATTTGAATAAATATGATAGAAACATTAAATTAAGGTTTGGAAATTTAAAAATAAAACACAAATATTTAGGAAAGTTAGATTTAAAAAAAGCAAATCGATTTAATTTTTTTTTATAATTACGATCATAAAAAGAACAGTAAAACAAACCTGCTAAGGAAATAGTTTGGAGTTAAAAAAGTTATTTGTGGCTTATGAAACCATTTATTTTTCCTTCTACTCTTTGGAATTTTTTCAGTCTTCTATAATGATTATGCATTATCTTTATAACTTTAAAATAAACTATTAAATATATATTCCCTCATTCTCTTCATTTTATTTTTTTATCTCTATTTAGAAATCAAATAGTTTTTATCACAGCTGCATTATGTAGGAGAATTCAAACCAGTAAATATTTATTAAACACCTCTGTGTTAGTGCAACATGTAATACAAAGTACCTAATACAAATATGCACACTCAGAGAATACTTTACTTAGTAGTTCAAGTAAGTTAAAAGTTAAATGAAGGGCTTGAAGAAAATGTCAGAAAATTTATTTTATGTTTTACCAAGCATAGTGTGAAATATAGATTTTGTTTCCTTTTCATATAAATCTTGATTTGTAATTTAATCATAAAATTATTTTAAGAAAATAGTTTGAGGGGCGCCTGGGTGGCTCAGTCATTAAGCATCTGCCTTCGGCTCGGGTCATGATCCCAGGGTCCTGGGATCGAGCCCCACATCGGGCTCCCTGCTCTGTGGGAAGCCTTCTCCCTCTCCCACTCCCCCTGCTTGTGTTCCCTCTCTCGCTGTGTCTCTCTCTGTCAAATAAATAAATACAATCTTTAAAAAAAAAAAAAAAGAAAATAGTTTGAAAGATCATTTTTTCTGCATGATTATGTCAACTTCCACATGTATTACTAGTGATAGTTAACATTAGGTGGCACTGTTTTCCTTTTGCAAAGAAAAAAAAACCAAAAAAACAATTTTTTTTGTTCCATGCCAGCCTATAATGGAATCTTAAAGATTTATAAAGAAAGACATTTAATTAAAATGCCGCAGATGTTTTAGAAATGTATTGTCCACCAAAAATTTTACATACTAGTGTTCTATTCCCAGTAGTATTTGTTATATAAAGAGGAATATGAAACCATGTAACAGGTTATGAATCAAGCATCCAATGAATATACTTCAAATTGTATTTCTGTATGTTCATTCTGGTTTGCCTTCACAAGGTTTATACATTTCACAAAATTTTACCTTGTAATCTGAAGTCCTTCTAGTGATGAGGGAGAAAATTGTCTTCTCAATAGAGGTATGAAATTTAAGTTAGAATGGCATTGTTATATTCTTATCTACGTTAGTAATTACTGTGTTTGCTTCAGTATCTAAAATCAACATTTTTTGTTCACTTTCTTACTATTGTTCTATGAAAGTAGTTATTATGCTTTTTCAAAGTTAACTTAGAAATTATATGTGTTATAAATGCAGTATAAATGACTAACATTTGATATGCTCGAATACTGTTCTAAGATCTTAAATGTGTGAGCAGCAGATAATTGGGGAAACACACACACACCATCACATCATTAACCAGTTAAGCACACACTGAAAAACAAAGCTAAGTTTTTGCTATTCTCTCAATGTTTATCATCTTTCACCAGTACCATTGTAGTCACTTTTTAAATGATTGTCTTTTCAAATCAGCCTTTACCCTAAATGCCATCGTGTTTCTTCTAAAACACAAATCTTCAAAGGCTCTTCACCACTTAGAACACTTAATTACTTCTTTTGTCATTTGTCCCCAGCTATCATTCATCAGATTTCCAAGTGCATTCCCATCATTTTCTTTGTTACATCATGATAATTATAGTTCTTTGTAGCTTTCTGACTCTTCAATCTTACTTTTTGCACATTCTGAGCATTCTCTACTTCAAATAATTTATTCCTCTTTTTCATTCTGTACATCAAAACGTCACCTAAATTGTCAACCAGTACACATAAGTTAAGGTACTTCCCTTTCTGTCCTATGGTTGTATTTCTTTAGTGCACATACCGCATTGCTCTGGAATTGTCATGTATCTTCTCTCTAGTAGATTCCAAGGGACTTGAAAGCAGGGACCAGGGATCCAGGAGGTTCAACACAGAAAGGAGCCGTGCAATATAACTGTGAAGAGTTTTTGGCATCAGATGCCTGCTTTTAAATCGCAGTTCAGCAGTTATAACTGTGGGACTTCAGCCAAATAATTTAACTTTTTGGAGTACACGCTTTTTATCTGTACAATGGAAATAATAATAAGATCTAACTAATAGAATTGGTGTATAAATGAGTTAATATTTAGGCCTGGAACATTGTAAAGTTTCCATAAATATTGATGGTTACTGTTACAGTAGATACCGAAATAATACTGATAGTATGGATAAATTAATATTGAGGTCACACTGCCTTGTAATCACAAACATTGTGAGAGACATTAGTATACATGTTGTGAAACGACTGCTCCCATGATGGATCTTTGACTTGAAACGTGTTGTTTGGCCATTGTTGAGTTAGTTTTCAATATTTTACATTGGGAGAGTTTACATTAACATCAGGATTTTCTGATTTTTTTTTCTTTTAAGTCTTGGAAAATTTGGCAACTTTTAACCCTATTCCCAATTGACAAAAATAAGCTTGAACAGAATTACAGTAAGTTCCCTTTATGTTGAAGATATATTCCTCGCTTTGCTGCAATCTGAGTCTTCCCAGCCCTGGGGCCATCATTTGTCATACTTAGCACTTGAATATTATTTTTAAAAAGCTTTATCAATATATAATTCATGTACTAAACAATTCACCCATTTAAAGCATACACTTCAATCCTTTTAATATCTTCATAGAGTAATGCACTCATCATCACAATCAACTTTAGAACATTTTCATTACCTTCTCAAAAAGCTCACATACCTTACTTGTCAATCCCAGTCCACCTGTCTCCCAGCCCTAGACAACCACTAATGTACTTTCTGTCCCCATGAATCTGCCTATTCTAGATGTTTGATATAAATGGACTTACATGTGGTTCTTCCTGAGTGGCTTCCTTCACTTAGCATAGTGCTTTCAAGGTTCATTCATGTTATAGCATGTATCAGTACTCAATTTTCTTGTATTATTGAATACTATTCCATTGTATGAACATACCAAATTTTATTTATTTTTTTGTCAGTTGATGGGCATTTGGGTTGTTTCCATTTTTTGATAATGCTGTTACAGAAATAAATGTAAAAGTTTTTGTGTGGACATATGTTTTCATTTCTCTTAGATATATACCTAGGAGTGAAATTGCTGGGTCACATGGTAACTCTATGATTAAATATTTGAAGAATCACTAAATTATTTTTCCAAGTGGTCACATCATTTCACACTCCAACCACCTGCATAAGGGTTCCAATTTCTCCACATCTTGGCCGAAACTTGTTATTATCTGTCTTTTTTATTCTATTCAACATGGTGGTTGTGAAGTTGTATTTCATTGTGGTTTTGAAGTGCATGTGCCTAATGGCTAATGATAATGTGCATCACTTCAAGTGTTTATTAGCCATTTGTATATCTTCTATGAAGAAGTGTCTATTCAGATCCTTTGTCCGTTTTTAATTGGGTTGTTTATCTCTTTATTATGAAGTTGTAATGGTTGTTTATGTACTCTGGATACAAATCTTTTATAAGATACATGATTTTAAAAAATATTCACCCACTCTGTGAATTATCCTTTGACTTTATTGATGATTTTATTAGAAGAAAAAAAGTTTTCCTTTTGAAAATATTCATTTTAACTTTTTTTTCTTTTCTCATTCATGGTTTTGGTGTCATATATAAGAAACCATGACCTAATCCAAGATCCTGAAGATTTACACACACACACACACGTTTTCTTCTATTGTTTTATAATTAACCTCTTACATTTAAGTCTTTGGTAAATTTTGAATTAATTTTCATATGAGATAGGGGTACAACTACCTTTATTCCTGTGGTTATCCATTTGTCCCAGAAACATTGTTGAAGAGACTATTCTTTCCCCATTTAACTGTCTTGGAACTTTTGTCAAAAATCAACTGCCCCAAAATACAAGGGTTTATTCCAGACACTCAATCTTATTCCATTGATCTTTATGCTTATCCTGACCTAAATTCCACACTGTTTGATTACTGTAGCTTTGTGGTAAGTTTTGTAATAAGAAATGTTTGTTTTTCTCCTTTGTCCTTCTTTTTCAAGGTTGTTTAGGCTATTCTGGATCTCTTGACTTTTCCTATGAGTTTTAGCATTAGCTTATCAATTTCTACAAAGAAATCAGCTGGGATTTTGATGAGGATTGCACTGAATCTGTATATCAATTGTGGAGTATTGCTATTTCATAATATTGTCTTCTACTCAATGAATATGATGTACATTTCTAAGTATCCTTTAATTTCTTTCCACAGTATTGTATAGTTTTCAAAGTGTAAGTTTTGCATGCCTTTTGTTTAATTTATTTCTAAGTATTTTATTTTTTGATTCTATTGTAAAGGAAATTTTAATTTCCTTTTCAGTTTGCTTATTGATAGTAGAT
Source organism: Phoca vitulina (assembly GCF_004348235.1). NCBI lineage: Eukaryota > Metazoa > Chordata > Mammalia > Carnivora > Phocidae > Phoca > Phoca vitulina. The sequence continues at coordinate 6,572,948 of NW_022589732.1, forward strand.
ATAAACAATTGATTTTTGTATATTAAACATGTATTCTGCAACCTTGCTGAACTCATTTATTATGTCTACTAATTTTTGTGGATTCCTTAGAATTATCTATTCACAAGATTATGTCATCTGCAAATACGATTTTATTTCTTCTTTTCCAATACGGATGCCTTTTATTTTATTTCTTGCCTGATCATTCTGACTGAAACTTTTAGGGTAATGATGAATAGAAGTAGTAAGAGGGGACATCCTTGCTTTATTCCTAATTTTAGGAGGAAAGTATTCAGTCTTTCACCATTAAATATGTTTGGTGTGGGTTTTTTTTTTTTTTTAATAGATGTTCTTTATCACATTGATGAAGTCTCCTATTTCTAGCTTATTGAGTGTTTTTATTATGAAGAGGTGTTAAATTTTGTCATTTTTTTTTCTGACTATTGAGATGTTCATGTAACTTTTGTCTTTTATTCTACTGATGTGGTTTATTATATTAATTGATTTTGAGTGTCATTTTTTATAAAATGTTCAGAGGGAAGTAAAATATTTATTATATCATAGCTCAATCAAAGCAGGAAAAATGTTTCCCAAGTAGAAACAAATTTATAAGGAAATGAAAATAAATTATAAAAATGTGACACATCTGTCTAATTTTAAAGTCAGTGATCTTAATCCTTTGATGGAGAGCTAGTGAGAGTTCACAATGAACACTTCATTTCAGACATCGCTTTCCTTAAGATATGTTTGGAATGCATGAACAGGATTAAAGGTATGAATCACATGTCTGGGTTTCAGCAACACATAGGTCAGGTTACTATACTACACTTTTAAACAAAGGAGAATTTAGACAAGAGGCCTCTGACTTCATTAGGAATATTATCAATATATGAGGCCGTGTCGATAGAGTTCTAATAAAATGAACAAATCTTGAAGGATTCTTTAAGATTATGTCTTCTGCCCAAACATTCCCAAATTTTTAACAATAACTTAGATTGTATTACTACACATCTTTCTGCTATGCTGATAATTGTGGCAGCACCTTAGTATACAATGAAATATTATTCAGCCACAAAAAAAGTTGTAAATCTACCATTTGCAGCAACATGGGTGAAACCGGAGGACTTGTGCTAAGTGAAACTAACCCGGCAGAAAAAGACAAATACTTATCACTTACATATGGAATCTAAAAAAAAAAAAGTTGAACTCAAAGAAATAGCAGAATGTAAAATGGTGGTTACTAGTCCAGAAGGTGGAGATGATGGGGAGATGCTGGACCAAAAAAATGTATGTCTCATGTATATGATGAATAAGTTAATCAAATGTACAGTATGGTGACTATAGTTAATAATACTGTATTGTATACTTGAAATGTGCTAAAAAATAAATCTGAAAGGTTCTCACTACCAAAAAGAGAGAGGTAACTGTATGAGGTGTGGATGTGTTAATTAACTTGATGTGGTAATGATTTCACGAAGTATGTGTATATCAAATTATCACATTATACACTTTAAATATATACATACATATATATATAATTTTGTCAATTATACTCAAAAAAAGTTGGAGTGAAAAAAGACATCTATACACAACACTTAATTAGTATAAATGGGTTTTATAAGTAATTTTGTCACTGGTGAAATGAGTTTTCAGAGTATGAGGCTGATGAACCATTACTGTTTTGGATAAACACAGTTTCAGAAAATATTAGGTCCCAGAGTCTGATATCTTCTTTTTTTTTAAGTTTTTATTTAAATTTTGGTTAGTTAAAATACAGTGTAATATTAGTTCTAGGTATACAATCTTGTGGGATTCAACACTTCCATACAAGACCCGGTCCTCATCACAACACATGCACTGTGTAATCCCCATCACCTATTTAACCCATCCCCCCACCCACCTCCCCTCTGGTAACCCTCAGTTTCTTATCTATAGTTAAGAGTCTGTTTCTTAGTTTACCTTTCTCTCTCTCTTTTTTTCCTAATGATTGTTTGTTCTGTTTCTTAAATTCCACATATGAGTGAAATCATATGGTATTTATCTTTCTCTGACTGACTTGTTTTGCTTAGCATAATACTCTCTACCACATCTTCTTTATCCATTCAACAGTTGATGGATATTTGGGCTGCTATAAATACCAGGATGCATGTATCCCTTTGAATTAGCATTTTTGTATTCTTTGGGTAAATACCTAGTAGTGCAGTTGCTGGATCATAGGGTAGTTCTGTTTTTAACTTTTTGAGAAAACTCCATACTGTTTTACAGAGTGGCTGCTCCAATTTGCATTCCCACCAATAGTGCATGAGGGTTCCTTTCTCTACATCCTTACCAAGACCTGTTGTTTCTTATGTTGTTGATTTTAGCCATTCTGATAGGTGTGAGGTGATATAGTTTTGATTCGCATTTCCCTGATGATGAGTGACGTTGAGCATCTTTTCATGTGTCTGTTGGAAATCTGTATATTTTGGGGAAAAAATGTCTATTCAGGTCTTCTGCCAATTTTTTAACTGGATTATTTGTTTTTTGAGTGTTGAGGTTTTTTTTTCCTTTTTCAAATATATATATATATATATATATATATTTATATATATATATATATATAGTAAATATTTTCTCCCACTCTGTGGCTTGCCCTTTCATTTTCTTAATGATATTTTTAGAAGAACAGGAGTTTAATTATTATTATTATTATTATTATTGCTAAGTGAATTTTTAAGATTTTATTTTCACATATTCTTTCTTTTTAATTTAATTTAATTTTATTATGTTATGTTAGTCACCATACAATACATCATTAGTTTTTGATGTAGTGATCCACAATTCATTGTTTTCATATAACACCCAGTGCTCCATGCAGTACATGCCCTCCTTAATACCCATCACTGGGTAACACATCCCCCACCCCCCTCCCCTCTAGAACCCTCAGTTTGTTTCTCGGAGTCCATAGTCTCTCATGTTTCATCTCTCCTTCCAATTTCTCCCCCTTCATTTTTCCCTTCCTTCTCCTTTGCAGCTATCTTCTCCCATTCCAAAGATTGCCTTTAGTTTTGTTGATTGTATCCTTCACTGTGCAGAAGTTTTGATTTTGATGAAGTCCCAATAATTTCTTTTTGCTTTTGTTTCCCTTGCCTGAGGATATATATTCAGTAAGAAGTTGCTATGGCCAATGTCAAGAGGTTACTGCCTGTGTTCTTCTCTAGGATTGTAATGGTTTCCTGTCTCACATTTAGGTCTTTAATCCATTTTGAGTTTATTTTTGTGTATGGTGTAATAAAGAGGTCCAGCTTCATTTCTTTTTATGTTGTTATCCAGTTTTCCCAACACCATTTGTTGAGACTGTATTTTTCCCATTGGATATTCTTTCTTGCTTTGTCAAAGGTTAATTGAGCATGTAGTTGTCCATTCATTTCTGGGTTTTCTATTCTGTTCCATTGATCTATGTGTCTTTGTGCCAGTACCATACTGTTTTGATCACTATAGCTTTGTAACATAACTTGAAGTCTGGAATTGTGATGCCTCCAGCTTTGCTTTCCTTTTTCAAGGTTGCTTTGCTTATTTGGGGTATTTTGTGGTTCCATACAAATTTTAGTATTGCTTGTTCTAGTCTGTGAAAAATTCTCTTGGGTATTTTGATAGAGCTTGCATTAAATTTGTAGATTGTTTTGGGTAATATAGACATTTTAACAATATTTGTTCTTCCAATTCATGAGTGTGGAATATCTTTACATTTCTTTGTGTCTTCTTCAATTTCTTTCATCAGTGTTTTATAGTTTTCAGAATACATGTCTTTCACCTCTTTGGTTACGTTTATTCCTAGGTATTTTATGGGGTTTGGTGCAATTGTAAATGTAGTTAATTCCTTGGTTTTTCTGTCTGCTGCTTTATTATTGATGTATAGAAATGTAACAGATTTCTGTACATTGACTTTGTATCCTGTGACTTTACTGAATTTGTGTATCATTTCTAGTCATTTTTTGGTTGGGTGTTTTGGGTTTTCAAGTTGTCTGCAAATAGTGAATTTTTTATTTCTTCCTTGCTGATTTGAATGCATTTTATTTCTTTTTCTTGTGTGATTGTTGTGGCTAGGACTTCCAGTACCATGTTAAATAACAGTGGTGAGAGTGGACATACCTGTCTTTCTCCTGACCACAAAGGAAAAGCTCTCAATTCTTACAAGCACCACTGCATGTCTCCAGTCTGCAGGATTCAGTTCTACCACTTCATGGGTGTTTCTTTTGCCTAACCCCCATGTAGGGCTGGCTGGTCCTGCAGTCAAAATATTACTCTATATGCCTGGTGTGAGTCATTCATACAAGAAACCATTGGTGTCTCCTGATGACAGAGAGAACTACCCCAGGTTTATGACAATAGTGTGATGCTTTTATTCCTATTTGGTAATAAATGCACTTTGTCCAAACAAAACAAAACAAAACAAAACAAAACAAAACAACAAAACAAACCAAAAAGCAAAAACTTGCAGAAACTTTATGTTCTCATTTATTATCATTTCATTAGACTTATTTTTAATCATGTATTATTTGTTCTTTAGGTCTAACATGACTATAATAATCACATACTTTGCTCTGCAGATCTTACTGCTTATATTTTAGGCAGATTCCATGGGGATTCCATTGATTCTAGGTGAATAGCTCATCATTGTAAAATATCCTATTCATTTATATTTTCATTTAGTACCTTATTCTGTAGGTAATTATCATTTAATAACCACCACAAAACTAGCAGAAAGGAGAAGCTGTCCCAATACTTTCTAGTTGTGTGAGGATGGCAAAATCACTCTCTACTTTTTTCATATATAACTTTTACAGTGATATTATTCAGACCTGAACTTCCAACTTTTTTAGTCTATTTAGATGTCCCACAGTTACCTTGAATACAACATCTCTGGTATTGACCTCCTTTTCCTTTCTTAATATGTAGCTAATATTCCTTTACCTATAATTGCTAATATCACCAACATATATTCCATATGCTGAAGCCTAGAATCAGAAAAGAAATTCTAATATTATCCTCCACTCTCTAACTCTGTATCATCACATAAATCAAAAACCCTCATAGTTTTTGCCTTGAAGGACTTAATAAATCTATTCTTCTTTGTCATCTTTCCTGATACAGATATTACTTTATATATAAATGTATTTTATGTATGATTATTTTATATATAATTGGTATATCGATGCTTATATGTGTATATATTCCATATGTTCATATAATTGCTCCTCAGTGAATTGTTTATAGTCACAATAATGCTAGATATTCCATTTAACTTAGTGTCCCCTAATGTTTATATCTTCTTTAGCCATAGTGCAATTATTAAAACTAAGAAACTAACATTGGTACAATTCCACTAACCTACAGACTTACTTGGATTTTATAAGTTTTTCCATTAATGTCCTTTTCTTTTCTTGGATTCAATCTAGGATTTCACATTGTATTTAGTTGTCATGTTTTCTTAGTATCCTCCAATCTGTGACCGTTCTTCAATATCTATCTTTCATGACTTTGACACTTTTCAAGTGTACATGTCAGTTATTTTGTAGAATGTCCTTCTATTTGGATTTGCCTGTTTTTTCATGTAGACTGAGGTTTTGCATTTTTAAGCAAGTACACCACACAAGTGATGTGCCCTTAGTGTAATTATATTGAGGTTATATGACATGATGATGTCTTTTTACTAGTCATGTTAACCCCAGTAATTGGTTAAGATGGCCTTTGCAAGTTTCTTCACTATATAGTTACTATTTTCTTTATTGTGATTAATATATATATCTTAGGGGAGATACTTTGTGTCCATGAGGATATTCTATTTCTCTTAAAATTTTGACAACTAAAGTTTGCATTTTGAGTGAATCTTGCCTGCAACAGTTGTTACTGTGGTTTTCTTAGGATAAATTTTCATCTCCCTCATTCATTCCACATTCAATAATTAAAATTCTTCGATAGGGAAGAGTTGTCCCTCCTTCACCATTTATTTATTTTATTACTTATTTATACCAATATGGGTTCATGACTATTATTATGGGTTATAAATAAACACTATCATTATTTTGTTGTTTGTGACAAATTGTTTCAAATTTGTCCATTGGAAGTGGTTCAGACTGGCTATCGTGCACTTCCTTATTTTGGCATCACAATATTCTCAAGGATCATTGTAAACTTTTCCTCTCTGAACCCTGGGATTAATTGCTTCTCCAAGGAGTCATTGCTCATTTTATTTGAGAAAGTCATTTAGAAACCAATATCTAGAATGCCATTATACAAAACCCTCTGAGAAGACATGTTTTTGTATAGTCTTCTTTGTCTTTTGTGTTATATTATCTATTAAAATGTTGTTTTCCAATGTAACTTGGGTTGCATCCACCTCTTCTGGTGTAGTTATAATTATAAAATTATAAAATAGTTATTTGTTATATTTTTATATTTCATTTCAGTTTTCTCCACTATCTTGCATGGTTATTTTTTTAAAAAAATACATACAGTAAAATTCTATCTCTATGGTCTATAAATCTGTAAATTTTGCCATATGAAGAGTCATAAATCCACCAAACAATCATGATACAAATCAGTTCCATTACCTCAACAAATCTCTTTGTCTATTGTCTCTTCTTTGTGGTCAACATTTCCTCCAATGACCAATCTCTGGAAACCATTAATTTCTTTTCCATCCCTATAGTTTTGTCTTTTCCAGAATTTCTTATAAATAGAACTATATGATATCTTGCCTTTTGTGCTTAGCTTCTTAATTATTATTATTATTTTTATTTAAGTATAGTTGACACCCAATGTTACATTAGTTTCATGTGCACGACATAGTGATTCAACAAGTTGATGCCTTATGCTATGTTCACAAGTGTAGCTCCCATCTATCTCCATACATCACTATTAAAATATCATTGACTGTATTCCTTATGCTGTGCCTTTTATTCCCATGACTTATTCATTCTATAACTGGAAGGCTTCTTTTACTTAGCAAAATGCATTGGGAATTTTTGTTTTGTGGCATTTCAACAAGTGTGTAGTTGTAGCTACTTTGATTTTAATATATAATTTTTCTAATGATTAATTATGTCGAGCATATTTTCTTATATTTCTCTGTTATCATATATCTTTTTTGAAAATGTGTTTGTTTAGATCTTTTACCTAGTTTATTATCTCTTATCATTGATTTTTGAGTGTACTTACAAGTCTTTTCAGAAATGTGATTTATAATATTTTATCCCTGTCTGTGGCTTTTGGTTGCATTCTCTTAATAACATCTTTCACAGAGCAAAAGAGTTGAATAGTTAAAAGTACAATGTGTTATTTTTTTTATAGTTTAGCTTTTATTGTCATATTTCCAAAGTCTTTGTCTAACTCAAGGTCACAAATATTTTTCCAGTGTTTTCTTTGAGAAGATTTATAGTTTTAAGTGTATGTTTAAGCAATCTACAGTACCTCAAAAATACCTATGCCTAAAGTATGGATGATACAGAGAAACTAGTGTGTTGTGCAAGCTGGAGTGCCCTCATTGAGTGGAAGAATGGGTGAATCACTATCCCTCACATTGTTGCCATGGAAATACTATTCTGGAATGATGACATAATTTTATTTTGTGGGCTTGTGGGGTCCTGAAAAGATGACTTAAAGATTTTCCCAAACGTAGTAGAAATAAACTGAAGTATAAAAAGATGGGAATATTAATGTCTTCACATTGAGTTTGTAGATTGAGCTTCATAATTGTTCTAATTGTCCAATGCACTTAATGCAGTGCATTATAAATTGCATGTTGTCTATTGTCTCCCTCCCTATATCACCTCCCCCAAAGTTGTTTTTCCTTGAAGAATTACCTATGACTTATGAACTTTTTATTTAACATCTAGAAATTCACCTTGCTTATGTTAGACTCTATCTGAAATAATAATAGTTGAATGAATGAATTAATGGTGTTTATGAAAGTCCTTCTAAACTAAAACTGCTAAATGTCAGTATTTTAACATTTGAGAAAAACTCTATTATTTCATAAGTAATCACGTTCTGATCAATAGCTTAGGCTAATTTGCTTTTGGTTTCAAATGGACAGAGTTAAGAGATCAGTTTTTGAAAATAGATATCTTTTATAGAAATATTTCCTAAGAAACAAGCTTTAATGCTTGAAAGGATTTATGGGCTGTTCAATAGTGAAAAACAAATTGTCCTTCCCATAGTTATCCAAGGTAAAGTTGCTAATATATTGCTAATATATTGTTATGACAAAATCTTTGCCTTTGCTCTCCCACAATATGAAACCAAATTTGATCTACCCATTGTATGGGCTTGATGACTCTTCTTTTCACTTTCCACTCAATACATAAATTTGTGATTGTGAGGCCTCCTCTTTTCCTGAGAAAGAAAAGCAACTAAAATATTATTATACCTTGTATTATGCAATAGAGAATGTCTAATGCAATAGAGAATGCCTAATAAATTGCATGTAAATTAATCTTGATGAGCTAAATTATATTTTCCTCTGAAAAAGTATTTACTATGAAAAGTATAATTTTTTATTGAAGTATAGTTGACATACAATATTATATTAGTGTCAGGTGTATAATATAGTGATTTGACAATTATACACATTGTGAAATGCTCAACATGATAAGTACAGTTACCATCTGTCACCATACACATTATTATAATATTATTGACTATATTCCTTATGCTGTAAAAAGCACAATTTTTTGGAAAAAACACTGTCTGAAATCATGATAAAATTTACAATAGAAAAAATAACAGGAGTGCCTGGATGGCAAAGTCAGTTGAGTGGCCGACTTGGTTTCAGCTCAGGTCATGATCTTGGGGTTGTGGGATTGAGCCCCAAGTCAGGCTCTGCACTCAGTGGGGAGTCTACTTGAGATTATTTCTCCCCCTCTCCCTCTGCCCCTCTCCCCTACTCTCTCTCAAATATATAAATAAATCTTAAAAAGAAAAAAAAACACGAAATATACTATTCTGTATTTTTAAATATTCCTAAAATAAAATTAAAATAAAACCTAAAGCAATAGCAGGAAGGGAAAAATGAAGGGGGGGAAATCGGAGGGGGAGAGGAATCATGAGAGACTATGGACTCTGAGAAAAAAACTGAGGGTTCTAGAGGGGAGGGGGGTGGGGTGATGGGTTAGCCTGGTGATGGGTATTAAAGAGGGCATGTACTGAATGGAGCACTGGGTGTTATATGCAAACAATGAATCATGGAACACTACATCAAAAACTAATGATGTGATGTATGGTGATTAACATAACATAATAAAAAAAAAAGATAGCCATGGAGTTTTAAAATAACTTTAAAGTAATGGCACATGCTAGTTGTTCAGTAAAGATTGGCTCCTGAAAAAAACAACAACAACAACAAAAAAAAACCTAAAGCAATAAAGTACCCAAAGAATATATGATTAAGTATTTTAATATAACTGAAATAGATATCCTTTCAAAGGATGATACATGTTAAGACAGTAACAGATTTGACTATATATACATTAGAAGTTTTCATTCAGCAATAAAAAGTATCTTACATTAAAATGAAATACAAGTGATGTCAGAAATTCTACAAAAGTGGTACTACTTATGAATTATGGATACTGAAAGATATATTCTTTCTTTTCTATATTTCGTCCACATCTGATTGCCTAGATACCAATTTAAGAAAGTCATTTGAAGGCAGAAGATCTTGTTTATTTCCCTATTTATTCTATGATCTTTATTGCAGTTGAATAATAATATGTGTAGAAGAATTTTTCTGCTATTTTTATTTATAAAGAATAAATGATTTCTAATTAGTGAGGGCTTCTTAAATGCTGGGCAATGAAGCAGGTGAATTTATTTATTCAAGTTTCTGCTTTCCAAATAGAGAGCTACCTTTAGGAAAATAATGGATAAATACTTTGGGAGGAACAGTCATGATTGGGCCAAAGCTGCTATGGCAAAGTTAAACGGACAAATTTGGCCATTTGGGAAACTGAGATTAAGTAGGTTAAATAATCTGTGCAAGGTCACACAGATTGTAATTAGAAGGCCTGGGATTCGTCTTCAAGTTTTTCTTTAAAGCTGAAATTCTCATCGTTATGGCAACTTTGGACACACAATATTGAGCATTTAGTGGTCCCTGACACTTCAGTGAACTGAGAAAAGTACCCTTGAACAATTCTATCCTCAGCAATATAGTAAACTTGGATCAAATTGCCAAACCCACAACTTCTTTTAATCAAAACCTGTCCCTGTAATTTCTGAATTCAACTAGCTTAAGTGCTCATGCTTCACTCAGAAAGTGGGCTTTGGCTGATTGGTCATACTCCTTGTTATCAGGTCCTGTTGATCCAGGTCCAAAGCTGGATAGGATCTTCAAAATAAAATAATGACATCTGTTCAGAATTTGAGAATTGGCAAGTTTATGGAAGATTTGGAGATTTAGAGATTACTGAAGATTTCAGAGTAAAGTGTATATCCTGAACTGCATAGCTTTCTGCCAACTCATCCTTTCTTTTCCTTGCTCTTGCACAAATTTCTCCTCATAGTGGCTTTAGCCATACCTAGGCCCCTGGAACATATAAGCGACCCCTCCCACCACACCACACACACACACACACACGCACACACACACTCACTCACAGAAAAAATAAATAAATAATTTCTGTGAAAAGGAACAATGTGAATATAACAATTCTCAGTCCAATACCACAATCATTCCTGGAGACTGCTCTGCATGTCCTCACCCTGAAACCTAATGTTCTCCAGGTTCTAACATATTTTTCCTTGAGCATGGGAACAGATGTGAGGCATGGGAGTTGTAGTGGACATTTCTTATTTGCTATTTTTTCCACTCATTAGCAACACCCTAACTTGTTGCTTATTTGCTTTCCAAAAACTGTCCTTATTTTACTCTAATTGCTTTAGGAAAGGCATTCCCACATTGGGACTGGTCTAAGCACGGGATGTGCAAATGACCCAATTCAGACTGGTCAGAGCCAAAAAGACCAAAGGTAAGATGTTTCTGCTCTTAGGGAAGCATGTTGTCTCTTTTCTGCTAGATTTGATCCTAGAACAATATGCCTTTGAGATTTTTGCAGCCCTCTGAAAATGATTTGAAGAGAGAAATCTGATAATGGAGACATGACAGCGGACAGTAGACCCAAGAGAGAAAAAAATATGTTCTAGGATGTCATTGACACCTTTATCAAGCTACACCTGAGGCTGCCTGCTTATCCTTGGGCTTTTCAATTAAAGGAGACTTTGAATCTATTATTGGAATAAGCCAATTTTAGATAGATTTTCTGTTACTTGCTTAGAAACATACAAAACTATTTAGGAGAGAGGGTGGTATGAAATACTAGCCCGAAAATATTTTAAGCAAGCAAAATATAATCTCTGATTAGACATTGCAAAATATTTAAATGATAAATTATTTTAAATTATCTTTTTATATTTAATGATACAGATAATATAAATTAAACTGAAAATGGTAGAAAGTATGATATATTGCATAGATGATAACCTGCTAAAAAAAGTGACAAAATATATTGGGCTACAATGTTTAATAAGCTGATTTTTTACTGAGCAAGCATTATGTGTACTATGCTCTTTAAATTTCCCCAGTCATGCAGATTAATCTTTGCTCTTTTCTCTACCATCCCTTATGTCATTCCATGAAAACAGGCAAATTTGGCGAGGCCATTTATGGTTTTAAGTGTATTCAACCATGGCCTGCTCTAATATTTTGAGAAAGAAGATTGGGCATATTAATGTCACAAACAATAAACACATATTGCCAAGGCCCTTGAGTTGTCCTTGAATCTATTTTGTATTAGAACATTCTAACAGGCTAAGCAGTCAGAGAAGATATAATATCATATATAGCAAGCTGGAATCGATGCTTACCATTGTTCCCTACCACACTTGAATTACCCTTTTAGTTTTATACTTTCTGTATATCCACTAACCTTAAATCATCTCTCCCTCATCTCAGATTCCGAGCTGATATTCATATTATATCTGTAGGCACCTTACATGAACTAGACAAAAGTTTGGTAAAGATTTGGTAGACACTGGGTTTCACTTAGAAATGTTACTGTTCACCTATTTATGAATATATATTTTTCTAGGGGCTTTCTTGATGTTGTACACAATGTATTGCCTCATCTCTCTCTAATGCATCCTCTTAATTCTTTTTAATTTCCCTAAGATTTCCTCAGAAGCTTGTAGGACCAGTTTCAGGTTTAGATTTAATTATGGAAAAAGTGAAAAAAAAAGAGATCTACTTAGAGTATTGAAACAGTGTTTCAACAGAAAGCTGATTAATATGAACTGTTTTTTAAAAAGTGTTTTCCAAAACCTGTAAGAGTGATTATTATATATGTACAGATATAGTGATACAGGAATAATGCTTATATATAATATATTTAACAAATTAAATAACTTTGCCTTCTATTAAAAATAAACAAAAAGAGAGCAAGCTTGTTAAAACATTACAGACATGTTTTCTTCTCTAAAATATATCTCCCCAATTAACAATGAGCTTGAAATTTCCTTTGCAATTTGGTTTGAAGATGTCATGCAGAGTTAGAAATCTAAATATCATGAGGACAAAATTCAAACGTGGCAGAAAGTATTAATAATGTCTATCAGCTATTTGTGATTAGTTCTATTAGTCAAGAGGTGGTAGCATTTTTCTTTTTTTTTTTAAAGATTTTATTTATTTATTTGAGAGAGAGAGAATGAGAGACAGAGAGCATGAGAGGGAGGAGGGTCAGAGGGAGAAGCAGACTCCCTGCTGAGCAGGGAGCCCAATGCAGGACTCGATCCCAGGACTCTGGGATCATGACCTGAGCCGAAGGCAGTCGCTTAACCAACTGAGCCACCCAGGCGCCCTAAAGAGGTGGTAGCATTTTTCAACCGTTAACTCCCTTCAGTTACAAGTTTTTAACTACTATTGTGAAAAAAATACCTATAAGATGCCTGGAACGGAAATCAGATCCTTAACAGACTTTGAATACGTTAGAGACTGATAAAATCTTGCAGCATGCTCTGGCACTGTGGGGGAGCTACTCAGCTGGAAGGCTTTAAATTAGTGATGGCCAATCTACTCCTATAAAATATTTCTTGGAAGATATGGCTTCCAGCTCTGAAAGCAGCCAAGCTAAATGAAAGCACATTCTATGGACAGCCCTCTGGGTCTAAAGTATGCCAAGCTCAGCTTAATTAATAAATCTGATTTATAGACATTAGATATAAAGTTTATTCACAGCTGTGTGACGGATGTTTTGCAGAGACCATCTTTACATGGGCAATACTTCATTTTTTTCAGTGAGAAGAGTGAGTTCTTCATGGAAAGTGAAAAGAGATGTTTTATTTGATATGTGTTTTTCTGCCTTTTTCATTCTTGAGCCTGAAATACCATTTTTCTTCATTATATATTGCTGCATTAAGTGAAGAGAAAGATGTTGAAATAAAATGGAGGGGGCATATTTGTCAGCTCCACGAGAATTTCAGTGTGAGCTTAAGAATCATATTACACGTAAGTATTTGTAGATTATAATTATATAATTACACACTATATTTATATATAAAATCATGTACATAAGTATACAGAGATGAGGGTATGACACACATATGCACATACACATTCACACACATGCACACTAAAATGTTTTTTTTCCAACTAGCATCTGAAACTTTAGTGTTTTTCTTTATTATTAAATATTTGATGAATTCAAAATAAATTTTAAAATATACACAAAGTATGAAAAGTATTATAATAACCTCTATACCTACTACCCAAAATAAGAAATAGGACATTATGAAATCCTGCATATCTTTCTATAAAAATCTTTCTTTTCTCTACCCCAATAAGTACCTATCATTATGAAATTTTATTATTTCTTTGTATGTGGGGTGCGTTTGTGTGTGTGTGTGTATGGTTTTAGTACATGTGTATCTAAACACAATATGTTGTTTTATAATCTGCTGCTTTTAAAATTATTATGCATGCATATATAAACACATGTTTATAAATTTAATTAGATATTTTTCTTATCAGTTCTTTTTATAATCATTATTATGTTTCTAAGAGTCACTTATGTTGGATGCAGCTGTAATCCATTCATTTTTACTACTGTATAACATTCCACTTTGTGATTATACCCAAAAGTTAATCCATTAAAAAAAAGTTAATCTATTTTTCTTTGTGCAATAATGAACACTACTGTTTTTAGAATTATTGTACATGTATCTAGTGTTAGTTTCTGAGTCTTTGGGTGTATGAATGTTCATCTTTACTAGATAATGTCAAATATTTTCCAAAATATGTTTATAAATGTATACTTCCACCAGCCCTGAATGATAAAATTGTTCCTTTGGTTGTGCTTCAATTGCTTGGTATTGTCAGACTTTACTTTTTGATACTGTATAAAATGGAGAATATATTAATTTCTCTGTTTTATAAGATTGGTCTTCCATGCTACCAGACCATTTGTGCTTCTTCTTTTAAATGCCTATTTATACTTCCCTCTTTTTTTATATTTTTAAGTTTGTCTTTTTCTCATTGATTTGTAGGAATTGCTTTTATTCTTTATACTAACAAAAATGTCCATTTTACAGCTGCCAATCTCTTCTCCCAGTTTATGGTCCGTATTTTTCATTTAGGTTATGATGTTCTTTGACCCTCTTAGCTCTAGGTCTTATAGGGGTCCCAGCAAGACTAGACTAAGATCCTACTGATGCCGCCTAAACGGTGGAGTGGAGACAGGGATTGAGCAGGACAAGATATAATCTCATATCTGTATGCCTTTCAATCTCCTCTTGGCACCTCTCATTGGTTACAGCCAATGGGACAACAGAGGGCAAGGGAAACTGGGTGCTGACATTCACAGGATTAGACCTTGACAATGGAAAACAGAGGGTGAATCTGGAGTGAAGCATATGAGAATAACAGTACAGATTAGTATAATTTATTTCTACCAAGTAAATTGTAATAGTTTCAAGTTTAATTTTCCTGTTTTATTTTGCAAACTAAAAGTTTTCTGTGGAAATAAAATTATAAAAACAGAAATGATATTATTTTTTTCAAGTGTAGGATCTAGTGATTCATCAGTTACAAATGACACCCAGTGCTCATCACAAGTGCACTCCTTACTACCCAAGAAGTGATATATTTATCCATTAAACGATCCACTGTAAATAGTTAAAAAAAAAAAAAAAGTAGAGAAAATATTAGATCAGGAACTAATGAATATCAGTGTAAAACAATTCATAATTAGTTTAATTATGATTTTTGTGCTATATTATTTTTTTAAACTCTCCTATAATTTTTTCCAAAAAATTCAAAATGAAAAATGAAGAACAGACATAAAGTGAAATAATAAGCTGGATATATATTATTTATATTTTTTATACATTTCAAAGCCAAATTCTGAGCAAGAACTCTTTTCATGCACTTATCCTGATGCAATCACCACAGTCCAGGAATTTGACCTCTTAGTTTTCTTTTTTAATATCTCCATTCTACTCTACCTATTTCAAAATTCTACCAGCCTTTCTAGATTATTTAAAATAACCTCATGATATACATCTAGTCTCTAGAAACACTTCTTTCAATATTTCTTCAGCTAAAGTCAGAATAATCTCTTTTACAATCAAATATGGTGTCTTTTTATGTGTAAAATCCCTTTTTTACTGTAAATGCATTTTTGAAAGCTCAGGCACTTTAAAATATTTAACTCTTCCAGTGTGATATAGCTTCTGCTTATATATAATTTTAACCTTATCCATTCTCTCATAATTTTTATCTGTTTATTTCCTAATCTATTTTCAGTTCTTGGTTTAATATAGTTTTCTTGGAAAATCTTCCCTGATCTTTTAAATCTGAGTGATCCCAGAATATTGTATATTTTTTCTAGTATAATATTTATAACTTTTTATTATCATTACTTATCTTTCTTTCTGTAGTCTAACACTGTACTTTGTGAAAGTAGAGTAAAATTCTCTTTTTATCACTTTATATCCAACATCTTGTACATGTGCAAGATAAATTAGGTATAGTATACACAGTATATAATACATGTAGTATACAGCCAATAAATATTTATTGCTTTGATTCTAGTCTGGAGTGGCCTGATGAAGGGCCCACTCCATACCTATAGTCTTACTGCCTGCATATTCCTACTATTTCCACTGCTGTCCCTACTGCCATCAATGGCACTTGTACTTTGGTTGGCATAAATGTATAGAAGTTTCATTTGTCTGAAAAATGTCTCATAAAGGCTAAATGAGCAACACAAAATCACAGGACCGTTGGCACCCATGAGAAGAATTTGGATTTGTCCAACATGAGAAAAACAATGGGAGAAAATTAGCAGATAAACTGATTGACTTCCCTACTCACAGTGGATCATTCCAAGATACACCACTTTCATGTGCCTTCTCTGAAGGTAACCCACCAAGACTAAGCAAGCAGCTATATTGGTTGTGGAGACTGGGCTAGCTCGATAACATCCCCCTTAGTATTAGCTGTGCCCCCATCCATTGTTGTCTCCTCCCCTATCCTTGTAGAGTGTTAACATGTCACTTTTTTTGAGGCTTTTTTTTTTTCTAGGAAAAATACAGACTAGGACCTAGAGTGCCTTTGGTACCCAAAAAAAAAACCTCTCAGGACTTGATTTTGGAGTTGATTTTCCCACCTGAGAAATTGGTGTGTAGGTGAAAATAAGTAACTATAATTTAAAGAACAACTTGAAAGAAAAAAATAGTAGGGCTGAAAAAGAAACTAAACATGCAGTTTCAAAAGGTCTCCCATTTCAAATCCCTGAGAGAGAAAGCATACCTAAACTAAGTATGGGGATATTTGAGTTAACAAGCCTGAGAATATTTAGCCCTCTAAAACCACTTCTAGATAGTGGAAGCAAAAATAGAACTTCCTCTCTAGCCCCTGAAACTTACCCTAACTTACTAGAAACTTTGTAGGACCATTATTTTTCTTAAGATCTGCCCTCACTAACATTCATGGCTTTCAGACAAAAAAACAAAACAAAACAAACAAACAAAAATAGAGTCAAGTCTTAGAATAGTTACACTATTCAAGCTGTGCTCCAAGAAGAAATGGCCTACAAGCCAAGCAGTTGCTGGACTAGACAAGAGGTGGCAGAACATAAATGTGTGTGGGTTTTTAGGGGATTAGGCCAAAGGAAACAAAATATAGGAGTGTTTATAGGAGAATACATTGATATGGAAATGCCCATTGTTCGAAGAACTCAATATTATGTCAGGAGCACTTAGAATTTGTCCTATTAGTTTGTTGGAATGTCTCCTTGAAACTCGCACATGAACATGATATACAGAAAATTACATGATGCGTTGGAATGTCACTGAATTAATATATAAGAAGAATATCAGGACACTCAGAAAGATGTCTACATTAGAATTAATTTACTATGTAAGTGGCAGTATCCAGCATCTGATTGCACTCTTCCCCATGGTAAGAGAAGGGAACATCTTTACCAGAGGTCAATGTAGAATGCACAGGAAGGAAACACTGGCATGTTTGCGAAGCCCAGTGGTGACTATTTCATGCGTGCCATGATCAATAGCTTGGATGCTACCATAAGTGGTGATTTTGTGATTCTGGAATAACAGAGGCCAGGTGGCAGCATATTCACAAGATGAAAGATGGACATAATTATTGTAATGGGCAGATAACACGGTCATTAGGAAACCTTGATACACAGAAGTTGTGACCTCCATCGTGTTGCCACTCAATTCACTTTTCTGGCCTTTGCAAAAACCAGATGGATAATGGTGGAATTACAATCAACTAACATAAACTTAACAATCATAGATTGTTCTGTTAAAGTCTTTTATCTTTATCTGGCACTTGTTAAGTGGCTATGGATTTTCCAAAGCCTTTTCTCAACACCCATCAGTAGGGTAGATCCTAAGGAATTCACTTTTACCTATAAAATTTAGCACTGTACTTTCACTATCTTGTCTCCAGGCTATGTTAACTCTCCTGAGTTCTGTCATAATGTGGTGGAATGCATCTAAATTTTGATGCACTTATAAATCCTTTAGAGATGTTAAAATGCAGATTCTGATTCAGTAGTACTGGGGTGGGATCTGAGATTTTCAATTTCTAACAACTTCCCTGATAATAGCAATGTTAACTTAGCAAAGATATAGATAGGGATCTCGATCATCTTGACAACTGGGAGTATATCATGCTGGGCTTCTAGATTAGTTATATTATGCCGATCGAACCTGCTGAGCAAAAGCTCTCAAGTAACCCAGATGAGCTAATAAGATAAGTGCATTCCAAAATGTGGTAAATAAACCTTGTGGAAATTTAGAGTCCTAACCACCCAAAGTGTTTGGGTTTCAGTGGTTCTAAGGATTTTAATAGCTTCTCTAAGGACAGACAGATCTTTTGGCAAGGGGGTTATTGCAATGAGCTCATGACCACAGGATTCACTATCTTTGCTCGTTTGGTTAGTTGGTTTGCTTTAGTTTTTAATGATTGAATCCATCAAATGTGAGAGAGCCATTGTAGTATAAAAGTAGAATAACTCATTAACTTCTCGGCTAAGATGCCAGCTCCATACACACATCCTGAGAGATTCGTGTACTATGTTCCAAATTAAAAAAGGCATATGAACATAACCAATGCCTGATATATGGGCTATGTACACAACAGCTGGAATATATTTGTCTGGGAAGCTATGTATTCATGCAGAGTTCTCCCCTATCACCATTACAGCTATTGACCTATGCGTAGAGTTTGTTTTTTCCATCTCTAGCATCTTAGATTCTACGGTGTTGGAGGCATTGGTTCTCACAGTTGTAATGTTTTGGCCTATGCTATATTTTTGAGACTTCAAAACACAGTGTATAAATTTGACTATTTTAACCAGCAATTTGAATATTTTAATATTTTATCTTTATTATACTTTCTTGATTGCGTTAAATGACAATTTGATGTTCATCATTCATATATTTATAGAAATTAGAGGACATATTTTTGTTATGCTAGTTATTAAATAAATGCACCCTAGGACATGTACCATCTAATACAATAAAATGTACAAAGTCTTATTAATTATGGATGATTAATACCAGAACGTGAAATAAGGCCTAACCGAGGGTACAGTGTACATGACATAAATTCAGTTGAAGAGAAATTAAATCTGCACTAAAAAGGTGAGAGAAAAATATAGAACAGTTGGGAAGGTGGGACAAATGAAGAATATTTCAGATGGATAAAGAGAAAAGACAGAAAATACTTTTCCCATTGCTTGTACTCAAGCTTTATCAGATATACAGATGATGGATTTTACAAATAGAATTTCAATCTCTATGTGTTAACCAAGTTTTCTGTACAAATCCTTTACAATATTCTACCCTGATATGAAATTAATATCAAATAGAGTATCATTTATGGAGCAACAATGGATCCAACACAGTTTTTCTCTCCTCTAAATAGTCTGCTAGCTTAAGCAGCTCTATTATAATGCAAATAAGATTATTATAGTAATTTTGGATGAATATTTTCAAAAGCAGTTATGGCCTGTCAATAATGTTTATGATTACCCTAAATGCTTTAATGGCTCTCTTGAGATGCCAAAATGCAAGGAAAAATAAACAGCTTTTAGAATAGACATTAGTGAAAGCAAATAAAATCCTGTTAGTAGCTTGCATTGTATAAGCTCTTCAGTGTTTTAGGGATTCTTCAGGATCAAGAAAAGCAGTAAATATTTACCAACGTTATTTAAAAATTCCTTCCATCTTTTTCTTTGATCTTGATATATTTGGGGAAGAGGGTTATTAAATCTATTTCAAGGCAGTGCTTTGAGTAGGAATTAGAAAACTTGTTAGTAGTTACTACTGATAATATTAATTGATAATATCATTACCAATACAAATGAGAAAATCTACATGATATGCTTGCATAATTTACTGTGGATTTCCAAAATATTTGTAAAAAATTAAAATAGAAATGAAATTTAATGGTTATTGGCAGTTTAAAGAAAATATATAACATTTTAATTTTTAAGTTAAATATAATAGACACAAAATACGATTAGTGTTCTTATAAAAATGTTTATGAAACATTGTTTATTGCAACATGTTTTCATTTATAATCACGCTAAAAAACTCCTTTATGCATTAGTAAACTATTCTAAGAATGTGTTATTTAGCCCATTAGACAAATCATAGAGGAAGTAAAACTAAAAATTATTTATATGCATAGTGTTTTATATATTTGAAAATAGTTTATGTACTGGATACAACTGTACTCTTGTAATAAACCTATGAGATTTTATTTTCAATTAACTTAAGCAAAATATGTTAATATGATTTTTTAAATCAGTTTTTGTTTTCCTAACAAGTGTGATCTTATTTCCATTTCATGTTTTCTTTCTCTCTTTTTTTGATATTTTATTTATTTATTTATTTATTTATTTATTTATTTATTTATTTATGTTAGAGAGAGGGGGAGAGAGAGAGCGCATGCGAGGGGTGGTGGAGGGGCAATGGGGGAAGGAGAGGGACAAGCAGACTCCTTGTTCAGTGCTCAGTGCAGAGCCCCTTATGGGGTTTGATCTCATGACCCTGAGATCATGACTTTAGCTGAAACCAAGACTCCAGTGCTTAGCCAGCTGAGCCACCCAGGCACCCCTCATGCTTTTTTTTTAAACATTTCTCAGTGTGGCTTTTTGTCTGTACATTTTCTGTGTTGGATTCTCAAATTTATGTATTAATATAAACTACCTAGATTTTTGTTTTTTATGGGTTAAATTGTTGCAGTTATTGTAAATAAAGGCATTAATCCAATATTCAGTAACTGATGCAGAAAATAAGCAGACCTTAAAATAATTACATTGAAAATTCTTATATTAAAAGTATTACAGATCAAACATCAATATCTTACTAACTAGAATTTATAAGGTACATATCTAAAACAAAGATGTGGCAAATAAATATAAATACTGAGGCCAAGAATCATTGTCTTAAACTGACATTTTATAATGAAAAAGGATAAAATGTACACATCTGTTATAATTTCAAAACTTTATAGCAATAATTATTTTAACATTAAGATGAATAGAGTAAAAGTTCTAAATATACAGAATTGGGGAAAATACTCTCTTTTATTTAGTGTATTAGTTATATTTTTAATCACTCAGTGAGGTAAAAATATGAATGGTATTAAATATAAAATCTTAAAATCAGTTTAGATTCTTAAACAATATCAACCAGACTTATTAGCCTATCACACATACACATTTTAAAATAACATAGGCTATTTAAAAAAATAATTCCATATAGGGTCACAAAGAAAAAAATCTGGGTGTTCTAAAAAAATAAATTCTATGTGAATCAATCTCTGACAACAATAAAAATTGAGGGATAGTTACAAATATTAATAAAAATTTAAAAATAAACAAGATAAAACCTAAAGAGACAAAAATCCACAAAGAATGAACATATATTTGAGTCCTATTTTTCTTGGAAAAGGAGAGGATCATACTAGATATCTGCTTCCAACACTGGGAAGAATTATATAAGGTGAGGGAAGCTGATTAGAACGAATTGATATGATTGGGCATTCTTGCTGAGATATTGCTGTTATTGCGCACATACAAATAAAAGAGCACAGAGAGGGACAGTGTGGTCTTACGGGTGATGGCAATTACAGCATTGCAATTGGTATATGTTGCATTGCTCCTGCAATGAGTTTAGAGAGCTGTACTTGAGACACAAACATAAGCACAGACCTTGGATGAGACTAACATGGTTCCAGTTTGGTGGAAGCTATCGTGTATTCTATCAGAAATATTAGGAAATTGTTCATTTCTGAGTGTCCTTACTGAGAATTCTACAGATTCAGATAAAATAACTCTTCCATATCAAAGATCGCCAGGCAGAATTGATGGTAAGCTGCCTTCTGTTAGACTTTTACAGAAATGAAAACTATAGATTTAGATCCCAAAGTACTACGCATGTGTGAATGATCAGAGACAGATTATTAAACAACCATGTTAAAAATGTGTAAAGAATTTTTTTGTAATCTCATAGATGAGCAAATAATGATACAATCTAATTAATGAAAATTTTTTTTTTTAAAGATTTTATTTATTTATTTGACAGAGAGAGACACAGCGAGAGAGGGAACACAGGCAGGGGGAGTGAGAGAGGGAGAAGCAGGCTTCCTGCTGAGCTTCCCCCTGAGCAGGGTCCTGCGGGGCTGGATCCCAGGACCCCGGGATCATGACCTGAGCCGAAGGCAGATGCTTAACAACTGAGCCACCCAGACGCCCCTGAAAAGAAATTTAATATGCAACTACGTGAGGCTTCTTGAAAGTAGAAATGTTTGTTGAAATTAAAAAAAAAATGTATTAAGTAGAGATTAGACTCAGCTAAAGACAGAATTAATAAACTAAAAGATTGATCACAGCAATCTCCCTAGAAAACATTACAGAAAGACAAGAATATTCACTAATTATGTGCAAAACTATGGTCTTATAAATTCAGTGGATTTATAATTGATATTAACAACTGACGGGGCAAAACTTTTTTTGTTGTCTTTTGTCAGAGTATTCTTGGATTCTTTTCAATTTTTTTAAAGATTTATTTATTTATTTATTTGAGAGAAAGAGAGAGCACAAGTAGGGTGAGGGGCCGAGGGAGAAGCAGGCTCTCCGCTGAGCAGGGAGCCAGATGTGGGGCTCAATCCTGGGACTCCGGGATCATGATCTGAGCCAAAGCAGATGCCCAACTGACTGAGCCACTCAGGCATCCCTCTTTTCAATTTTTTATTTCATATTAATTAACATGTAATTTTCAAGTTTTATTTAAAAATATTTACATTATGTTGATTGAGAAAATGAAAAATTTGTAGATTAATTTAAAGGAAATTGACATCTTTACAATATTAAATTATTGGCAACTTTAGTTTTGATAAATTTGTATAATGTTTTCCTTTAGGTGTTATTAGATTTTTTTACTAATATTATATTTTTATTGTATTTTTACTAATAACTATACTTTTATTTTGGATAAAGTAAAATTTTAACAATTACATTCTGTAACTGCTTGCTGCTGAAATGGAGACAATTAATGGATTTTCTTTTTTTATCATTTATCTTATATCTGGCCACCAACTTAACAGGCTCTTTGATTTTAAATAAGCAGAGCTTTTCTTTTCTGACCTTTAGTGAGAAGGCAAAATTCATTTTTTCTTATACATTTCAAGTATTATTTATTTGGAAATGCTTTACATCCAGAAAAGGAAAATAATGTATAATTACATATCACATCATAGATTTTCAAAGTATTTTTGCTATTTTAATATCATTCCCAAGTTATATATACATACATATATGTATATATTTCTAGTATTTTGACCTTTTGATAATTAACAATTACTACTAATATTGAGTGACACACACTCATTTGTTGTCAAAATAATTCAGTTTTGCAGATAATAAAGCTGAGTCAGAGAGTCAAGTAAACTGTGCAAAGTTACATTTAGGAAGTAATGAAACCAGAATTCTAACTCCACAGCTTTTATATTCAAGAGCTAGAACTCTTAACTACTATAAAAAAACTTAAAGTTAACTACTATAATAAATTAATAACTACTATATAAAATATGCTTAACCAAAATTTTACTATAATATTCTTAGGTAATACAAGGCCATCAAGGCCAATCTTCTAAAGTGGGTTTTTGACTTTTCATTTAGGTTATACTAAACACTACATGTTTTCCTTAACTTTAGTAATTCTATGTAAGATTCATGTGTTAATCCATTGGTGCTGCTCAAAGTCCTATGATTTTTTATCCACTAGCTTTATTAAACTGATGTCAGAAATTGAACAAAGGTCTAGTTGGGTTTGTCTTCAACCTGTAGAGTGTCAGAGCCAGTTTGCTTAAAACTAAGATAACATAATAAAAAAACACTTTTAAAAGATTAAAGTATTAATCTTTAGAGGATATATGTCCATAATGAATATTTTCTTTTTAGTTAGAAGTTTATTTACTTTCAGAAATTTCTAAGGTTCTTATTTGGTAGATCACTTGAAGTTATACTTCTATCCTGTGATGATACAATAGGCATCCTTCCCTCCCTCCCTCCTTCCCTCCTTCCTTCCTTCCTTCCTTCCTTCCCCCTTCACACAACCTCAAAACCTCTTAGGAGTCTCTTACAAGAGTAAAAGAAGAAGGTGAGGTAAATAATAGTTATGGAATGCTAATAATTTCAAGTCATTTTCAAAACAACTTAGCAAAATGTATACTTTAAGTCTCAAAAAGTTAAAAAAAGTGGAATTAAAAACAAAAACCAAGAGTAACTATCAAGCTAGGGATTTTATTTTATGTTTCCCAATGCCATTCTCTTCCACCATTCTATTCCACCTCCTTAGGGGAGAGAAAAACAAAAAAGGGGTTAGGAACCAGCTACACCATTCACCATCACTGACTTAGGAGAATTCTCAGAGGAAATCTTTCCCGTGGAAAAATTGGACAGAGACAGAGCATTGGCACAAGAGTCTTAACGTGTTCATCACCCAGGGGCTTGTTGCCCTGTGGTATTGCATGATTGCAACTTATACTTACGTTTAAATGTAAATTTTCTCTTCTGTTTGTAGCCATGGCAGATGTGCTCAGGGTGATTTTATATAATCAGAATACTATTAGCTCTCCTCTCCAGCGATAGAATTTCAAAGTAGGGAAATTTTATTTTCCAGCCACCACTCTTCTTGGTCACATTTTTCCTCACCTCTCTGTCTCCTTTCAATATTTCCATGACCTCAACAGAAAAAAACAATTAGCTAATTCATAAATGATAATTGTGAGTCAGGAAAAGATTTTAGGATTACATGAATTCTGTGTGTGTGTGTGTGTGTGTGTGTGTGTGCAAAGATCATGTAAAGCATGGATATAGCTTCACACTGCACTTTAATTGTTTAAAAACATTAAACAATGTTGCCCACCATGCCTAGATCATATGGTTCCTGCTCATCTTTCTAAATGCATCGTTTCTCCTAAATTTTACCCCTACATCTGTTACTACCTGTTCTACAAATTTTCTATAGTTCCTAGTAAATATTACAGTCCTTTCCCTTCCCAAGTTTTGATTAATGACTCCTTATTACTTATCAGACCTTAATTTAAATATCACCATTATGAGGCCAATCACAACCATCCAATCTAAAGTTCTTCCTACTAGTCTCAATGCCAGTGTCCTGCTTTTCTTTCTTTGTTTTCCATTGGAGAATTCTGTATAGTCTCTAATATGTTTATATTTGCTTTTACTTGGCTTCCTTCCCAGTAAGGCAAGTGCCATTATGACACAGACCTTGTCCATCTTGGATACAGCTGTAAGCTGGGCACATGACATTATGCCTAATGCTTAGTGGTTCCTAATGAGGATGTGTTGTATTAATAAATTAAAACAGAAAACATGCAATTTTAAAGCATTGTGGTAAAGACACTATTTAGTTGCATACTCATTTATCCTAATTCTACAATTTACACTACAAAAGTAACTATTTGAAAAAGGCTTTCTGGAGAATTTTATGCCATAATTTTAAAGTTTTCATTCCTTCTGTAAATTTTAATTGACTTAGGATAGTATTCTAACTGGAGATTTCAGAAGCAAAACAATCAATTTAGAATATCCCTAAAAATGCCACCTGTCCCATACATATCTGAAACTACATTGAAGGTCATGCTACTAGTTCTGACTATATAGGTCATATGAACATAGACATTTGTCATTTAGTATAGACCACATTATCTAACTGAACCGATGAGGCTGCAAATACAGATAATTGAAGTTTTAATTACAGTGTTGTGGTACTTAAACAGAATTAACTGTAACCTAGGAAACCATTGACATTTAGGCAAGAGAGAGAATAAACTCTACACTGTAAGAAATAATGGAGTAAAATTTATTTTCAGAAGAAAAACAGAAGCAGGAAGATATAAATAGAAATTACAAATTGAATGCAAACATAAGCAACCTTTGGTTCAGTGTGGGGGAGAAAGGGTGGTTTTAAAAAATAAATTTCTGAAGAAATCTATACATATTATGGATTTTTAAACTATAGTTTGTATTTTGCCCAACTCTTCTTTCTTGGTTAGGAAAGGAAGAAGCTACAGTACATGTCTAAAACAGACCAGTGATTTGGGCCTTATTCTCAACTCGATCTCTTCTAGTTCTGGTACCTTGAGGCTGTGGTTAAATATTTTAAATATCAGTTTTCTTCTATACAAAATATGGACAACAATCCATATTTATAAAGGTTTCTGGGAAGATTATAGGGGAAGTAGTTTTAGAAGTTCTTGCACACATTTTGTTTCAAAGGATGATAGCTATTAAAACATTCTAGCACAATTACAGTGTTTATTTTATTAATGTTCACAAACTTCTTTCTGAAAGATTTCTGGTGTGTACATATATATTTTTGTCATCTTGGCCAAGACAGATTCTTGCACTGTGTACATTAGGGACTATTGGAAAACCTCTTGTTGATTTCCTCATCTCAGTTCTAGGATTTGTTTTTTGCTTTCCACCCATGCCTTTTTTTGTATGACCCTTTGATTCTTTTTTTTTTTTTTTTGATCCCTAGATTGCTAAACAGAATTCTTATTGTATATTTCTAGTTAAATTTTCTATTCTGACAAGGTAAACTTAAAAAAAATTTTCAGTGTCATCTTTATGTTTACAACTTATTTTAAAAAGAATAAAAAATGGAACAAAATATAAAATGGAATGATGGATAGATAGTGGATATATGGACATATGGCTAGAAGCAAGTATAGTAAAATGTTAATTATGAAATATGCACAGCAGGTGTATAGATCTTCATTGCAAATTTTTAAAATTTTGTCTGTATATTTCAAAATTTTCATAATAAAATGTTAGGTAAAAAATTCACCTTTTAATCCTTCCTATAATTCATGAATTTACCCCATATATATGTCCAAAAAAACTATTTCCTCAGACATGTTATTTTGTTTTGTTTTTTTTTCTCTTGCAGTTGAAGAGGAAAGAGAATGGTTATAACTATGGAAAGATAGAGAACCATCATAATTCCTATCACTGTGTACTTCCTTGTCCCTATATTAAACTATGTTCAGTTCACATAATAACCCAGCTGCTTGCTCTAGGAAATACCTGCCCTGAAAGGTAAAACTGCAAGTAAGCTAAATATATTACTTTGCAAGATTAAAACTTGCTAATAAGAACTTGCAAAGACCTTTGACTTTCCCTGCCTACAAATTCAAAGCTATTATTGTCATAAACTCCTTCCAATCCCAACCAATTTACTACCTTATAAAATCTGCCTTAAAATCCCTTCACCCATATCCTAAAATTCTATAAATCCTTTCTTTCTATCTTCACATTGAGACACTACCTAAGACTCTGTCAAGGTGGTTTTCTCCCTTACTGCAATAAATCTAAGAAACTAAGTTTTGCATGATCAGTAGGTTTGTTTGTTTGTTTGTTTGTTTGTTTGTTTGTTTGTTTTAGACAACTAGAAAAACTCTAGACAACAGAGTTAGGTAATGTGTTCAGGGAAATTATTATATTATTAAATTTACCTTATTTTGAACATTTATTCAGTAATGCACTTGAAACTCTATCAAGTTCAAGAAGCTGATAGAAGCTCTAGAAAATATGTTGATATTTTATTTATGAACTCTAGAATTAAGATTATATTTTGGAAATAACCATGTCTGGGTGCAAGTCTAGGCTTTAGCAAACACTAGAAATAATCTTGGGTAATTCCATAATCTCTCTAGGACATAGAAATAATAATGCCTACTGCATTAAGGCTGTTATAAATTCAGATACTATCTTAATCTCTTTCTCCACGCACACACACACACATATATATAAAAGACTTCATGTATATAGTGTGTTTATGTGCATATATGTATATATGATTCATAGTAGATGCTCAATAAATGGTAACTTTCATGATCTGTAATTCTTATATGTGTATGTCAATAAAAATATGTATATATTTAATGGCAAAAATACTAATATGAGTTCACTGAAGGCTAAAACTTTATCTTTTCATCATTACCTTTTTATAGCCAGATAAATATATTTAATGATGATTATAGAAAACGTACATTTTGAGGCTGAATATTGGGTCTCAGAATCACATTTTATTCAAACAATTAGTAATACGTAGTACCATTAACTTTTTAAAAAAACTAAAATCTTTTGTTTATTCAAATTTATTTAACTTCCACATAATATCTTCTTTTCCAGGATTCTATCCAGGATAGCACATTGTATTCAGTTGTTAGGTCTCCTTCAGCTCCTCTTGGGTGACCAATGTTCATGACATGAACGTCCCTTGTTTTTTTGTGATCTTGATATTTGTGTGGTATTCTGGTCACTCATTTTGAAGAATGGCTCTCTGTTGAAATTGGTCTGATGTTTCCTTATGATTAGATTGGGATTATAGGGTTTCAGGAGCAAGACCACAGAGCTAAGGTGTCATTTTCATTACTTCATATCAAGCATACCTACTATTGACATGAAATATTACTGTTGATATTGACCTTGATCATCTGGATGGTGTACTTTTGTCAGATTTCTACACTTTAAAGAGACTCTTTTTTCCCCTTTCCATACTATGCTCTTTGGAAGGAAGTAATTATGCACAGCTCACATTTAAGTTTTAGGGAGCTATGCTACTCTTCCTTGAGAGTAGAGTACCAATTTAAATTATTTGTGTATACTAACATATGTATAGATATTTCTATATGAAACATCTTTACCTACATTAAGCTAAATAGAAGTTTATATTTATATCATCAACTTTAATCCATTACCACATGGATCATGCTAGATTCCTTCCCTTGTTTATGGAAACTACCTTGCTAACAAGCGCCCACCACCCATTATCTATTTACTTAATTGTATAATTCCAGTATACATGTAGAGTGGTATCAGAATTGTTAAACTCATACTTCCATAGGAAAAAATAAACTTTATCAACTTTACAAAGTTTATGTGCAGTGTCTTTACCTTTAATCTTAAAGATTCCACTCATTATGGAAATTACTTGGTCAGCACCTTTTATCCCCACCTCCTTCACTGAAGATATTTCATGCTTTTGTTATATAGTCACATTGTCTTGTCATGGTCTGTGTTCCTTCCTGGAATTCCTTAAACTCCTAAATCTTTTTTTTTTTTTTAATTTTCATACATTAAGGTTGATTCTTTGTGCTGTAAAATTCTATAAGCCTTGCCAAAAGTAGAATGCTATGTATGCACCATTTCAGTGTCATAAAGATTAGTTTCATGCCCCCCCCAAGTTCCTGTGACACATCTATTCAACTTTCTGACTACTCTGGCAACCACTGTCTCTTTTACTATCTTCATAGTTTTGTCTTTTTCCAGATTGTTGTATAATTGAAATCATATAGCCTTTTCAGACTGCCTTCCTTCATTCTATGGCACTATAATAAATGGTATTGTACTTTTAATTCCAAATGCCAATTGTTCATTGCTGCTACGCAGGAAAGCATTTCACTTTTGTATATTAACCTCATATTCTGAAAACTATTGTGAATTCTCTGGGATTTTCCACACAAATAATCATGTCATCTGCAAACAAAGACAGTTTTATTTCTTCCCTCTCAACCTGTGCATCTTTATTTCTTTTTATTGCCTTAATGCAATAGCGAGGACTTTTTCATTACAATGTTGAATAAGAATGATGGAAGGGGACATCCATGATTTGCTCTCTATTTCAGGCAGAAAGCATCGAGTTCTTCAACATTGAGTATAAGAATAGCTACAGGGTTTTTTGTAGATTTTGTAGATAACTTTATCAAGTTGAGTAAGTTTTTCCACTATTACGTGTTTGCTGTGTGTTTTATCATGAACAGGGGTTGGATTAATAAAAAAAAATTATCTGTACCAATTGATAAGATCATATGATTTTTCTTTTTTTGCCTAGTGGTCTGGAGGGTTACATTAGTTGATTTTCAAATGTTGTACCAGCCTTACATAGCTGGAATAGAGTGGTCACAGTGAATATTTATTTTTATACATTGTTGTGCTTTATTTACTAACACTTGAAGATATTTACCTTTATTTTTATGAGAGATATTGATCTATCATTTTATTTAGCATCTTTATTTGGTTTTGGTAATAAGGTAATGCTGACCTCATAGAATTAGTTATGAAGTATTCCCTTTGCTTGAATTCTCTGGAAGAAATTTTGAAAAATTCATATTATTTCTTCTGAAGGTTATTAATTATTGACTCAATTTTTTGATGGATATAGGCCTATTCATATTATCTACTTCTTTTTCGAGTTTAGATAGTTTGTGTCAAGCAACTGTTCCATAGATGGATAGAACGTTAAAATATGCTAACATATATGTTTTGCATGTGAAATATATTGATTTAGAACCATCTACAATTATCTGTGAATCTCATAAAGTTTAGAATATAAATAGAGCTGGTGACCCTCTGGGGAATTTAATACTTGTTTGTTTAATTATTTAAAGACTTAGTGCTAATGAGATAATAATAAGTCCTTGGTTGAAATGTCGCAATTATCAACCAGTTTTGCATGAAAGAAAAATAAAATAAACCCATAGGCATAAGATGTCATCATAACTTTTTCCAACCACTATATTACAACAGGGAGAATAGAACTGCAGGACTGTAGTTAGTGATACAAACCAATTATCTACATAATAGAGGTCATTAAAATGATTATATGCTGACAGTGGTGAGAATTATCACAAACATATGTGCAGGTAAATCTATTTCATTCATGAATTTACAGAAGACTGTGTAAGTGGTAGGTAATGGTCAGCATCCAGGTATCTCTGCCAGGGAAGCACGTCTTTGTTTTTCTTCCTTTCCCTTTTCATTATGTAGGCATTTCTTTGTTTGTGAATACATACAAATTAATTGGAAGAGTAAGTAGAATGTAAGGCCAAGCTATACATTACACAACTTCTTTTGTGAGTATCCAATATTTAGTGTCTGTATGTGTGTATATATATATACACACATATATATAATATATAATATTAATATATATTATATTATTATTATTTTAAAATGTGGCCTACCTGGATAGTTTAGGGAGTGATTGTAAAGTGCTCATCATGGGAGGGGAGGCAGATTTAAGACATATTTAGCTGATAAAATTGTCTAATTGAATGAATGAAGACGATAGGACAAGGAAGAGTCAAGATTATTGGGACCATAATAATTCCATGAATTCTGATAAAAAATAAATGAGAAAGGGGCTGATTTGGGGGAAAGGGAAATAAGTTCAGAATTAGATATGACAAGATCAAAGCTCCTATGGGAGTTGAACTGTGTCTATTCAGCAGAATTTTACATATATAACTCTGAAGGTCAAGGAAAGGGTCAATGCTCTATGGAACCAAAATATGCTTTAAAGGAAAACTGTATGTTGTTTAGATCACACCTTTTCTGATTATCTCATGCTGATTCTATGGAGGTTCTGCATCTTGGATTGTGTGTTAGTTTCCTTGGACTGAAATAACAAAATACTTATTTTATCCCAGTTCTGAAGGCAAGAAGTCCAAGATTAAGGTTCCAGTTGATTTAAATTCTGATGAGAGCTCTCTTTCTGGCTTGCAGACAGCTTCCTTCTTGCTATATCTTCACATGGTCTTTTTGCAGTACATGCATGTGGAGAAAGAAAGAAAGAGAGAGAGAGAAGGACGGGACTCTAGTGTTGCTTCTTATAAGGACACTTATCCTATCAGATCAGGGACCCACCTTTATGATGTCATTTAACCTTCACCAGGTATCTTTTTTTGTTTGTTTGTTTTAAAGTAATCTCTACACCCAATATGGGGCTCAAACTCACAACCCAGAGATCAAGAGGCACATGCTCTTGGTGGAGGGCAGGCACCCCTCCATTGGTTTTTCATATCATGGTGTATTTATATTCTTTACTGCTTAAATTTAATTAAAATATATTAATATGAATATAGAAAGTTAAGCAGGTATGAATATTTGATAATTTTTTTATTTGAAAGTTGAGGACAGACACTGACAATTCCCGACCTATGGTGTTTCAGAACACTCTCCAACTAAGTGAAATTTATCTGCATAGAAAACAGTAGCTTATTAAGGCATATTAAATAGCCTCAGGGTGCATGCATCTGAAGCTAAAGCACAAGGCATTGTTCATCCCTCATGTTTTAGCAGCTGTTTAATGAGAAGTGCCAGCTCAGTGGGTAGTTAATCTATCTAATAATTAATACAACAGCAGCCTGGGACTAGTGTAGAAATAACTCCAAAGTCCTTGTTCATTTGCAAATTAGTACAGAGACTTGCACTTATAACCAGTTTGTTACTTGGGAAGGAGAAGGAGACACTTAAAATTCTTAATTTCAAGGCTTCTATTTGATCACATTTCATTTGAGTACATCACATAAGACATAATTTAAAAGGGATAATGCACAAGAGTGTAACATAGAAAATTAATCTCCTTATGATTATTAAAAAACACGTGTAGCCCTCAAGGCTAAAGGAAGGCTAGTGTGTTTTCCATGCACAAAAAAAGCCAATTTGAGAGCAAAGCTCTTTCTAATGTCCTTAATAATACAAACACTCTCAATTTATCTGTGTCTATAATTCAGTCAAAATTTATCTAATGCCTGAAAAATATGTCAAATTGACTGCTTGATGTTTTTAAAATAATAATTTACAAATTCTAACCAATTAGTTTCTTGGTTATAAATAGTGTAAGACTCTGAGGTGTTTCTTAGAAGTCAATAATTGGAAGGAAATATTGACCCCTCCTCAAAAAAAAGCATAAAAGAATGAAAATTGTGAACAATAAGTTGGTTTGAGCCAAAAAAAATTTTTTTTAAGATTTTATTTATTTATTTGACAGAGAGAGACACAGCGAGAGAGGGAACACAAGCAGGGGGGAGTGAGAGAGGGAGAAGCAGGCTTCCTGCAGAACAGGGAGCCCGATGCAGGACTCGATCCCAGGACCCTGGGGTCATGACCTGAGCAGAAGGCAGATGCTTAACGACTGAGCCACCCAGGCGCCCCAAGCCAAAAAATATTTTAAGTTTATAATCGCAGTTATGACTAATGAACAAAAGTGTTGATGGGAATAAATCTGAGTAAGTCCAAATCCCTGCACTCAAGGACACCCCCTTTTAAATAATTAATTTATTAATTATATAATTGTAGTTTATATGATCGTTCTTGTAATAATATATTGTATCTGTGAGAAGAATTTGTTCCTCCAAATGTCAGAGATGTCATATGAAACAGGAAGTCCATTCCCAGAAGAAATGAAGATATATGTTCACATAACATCTTGTACACAAATGTTCATAGTCAAACTATTCACAATAGCCCCAAAGTGGAAATAACCCAAATGTCCATCAACTGATACATGAATAAATACAATGCAATATTTTTCAGCAATAAAAAGGAATGAAGTACTGAAACATGCTACAGTAAAGATAAACCTTGAAATTTTATGCTAAGTGAAAGTGATTGGTGGTTGCCTAGGGGTGTAGAGGGAGTTTGGAGGGCGAGGAACAGGAATGGGGAGGTAGTGTTACTGGGTATACACTGCTTTTTAGGATGATGACAATACTCTAAAATTAAGATTGTGTCAATGGTTGCACAACTCTGGACTGTACTAAAAGTCACTGAATTGTATAGTTTAAATGGTATGTGAATTTGTCTCAATAAACCTGTCAAAAATTGGACATTGAGCTAACCTGGATAATTCCATTCATATAATGCTCCTATATACAAATCTTAAGTGCTCTCCACTTCTCCTAAAAGGAGGAGAATATTGTTGTTTTTGACAATAATAACTTCCTAGAGTAATATTTAAGTTTCAAAATTCAAATCTAAATATACTTAAGGATGTTCTTAAAAATATCATAAGCAAAGTTTTTATAAGAAATAACATTTTTTTCTCATTTTTATTAGCTTTAAAACAAATAATTTCAGTAATAAAACATAATAAACACAACCTAGTCACATAGGCAGAAACGAAATTTCCCATACACGCACACCAGATTTAGGAAGCAGGCAATAAAGTCTTGGAAAATGTGTTCTGAGTAAGTCAGCCAAACATCTCTAGGAGGTGGCTAGAGGAAAGAAATGTCTATATTCAAAGAGATAGACAATAATGATTGATGTGAAAACCTACCTATAATCTAATTCTAGTCCTGAAATAAATATAGGGAAAATGTGCAATGGCGTTATGTTACACCAATGACAGGAGAGTACTAAGATTTTCTTGAACATACACACAAAAACCATTTGAATAGACCTGATATTGCCTTCCTGCAGGTATATATGAAATCTTTTTTATTCAAGAAATACACTAAAATGAAATCCCATAATTCTTTTAGTTCTTTAGTTTTATTTTACTTCTCTCAATTTTTATTTTTAAAATTTCCAAATTTATATCAACTCTGTAAGAATAATACAATAAACACCCTATATGTTACTAACATTTTACCATAATTGATTCAAATACCTCTTTTTCTCTGAACTGTTTCAGAGTTTGTTCTCCTAGGAACAAAGGAATTCTCCCACATAAGTATAATAAAATATGACACTCCAGGAAATTTAACTTTCACTAAACTTACTATTATTAAATATGTAATCTTAATTCAAATTTCCACAGTTGCTCCCATAATGTGATGCTTATGCATAAAATAGTATGAATTCTATTGAAAAAACATAAGTCTAGCCCTTCAATTTATCTCTGGTTCAAAATTAATTTTTCTGGCAGTTTTTTGTTGTAGTAGCCAATCATCTACTATGTGGCATTAAGTAGAATGAGATATAAATTATACTTTAAATATATTGATTAAATCTTAGATAAAACATTTGTTTAAATTCTTTGACATAATATTTATAAACTATGGACATTAATAATGAATTAATTGTAGTTTCTGAAAGAATAAAAAGATGTCTGTAAATGCAAATTATCCATTGTGTATTAAAACAAAGGCTGAACTACAACTGTATCTCTAGGCAGTAGTCAAATAATTCATTTTGGGGAAGGAAATATGTGAGGAAAAAGAAGGAATGAAACAAATTAAGTACAATGTTCTGACCAACAAAAACTTACCAACTGCTTCATAATACGAATTCGGTTTTCTCGATAGTCTTCTTCATGCAAATTACATTCCAGTTGGTCTTAAAAACATATTATACAATACATTGTCTCCATGATTTGACCTATGTCCTTTTTCCCTATCTTTGTATTCTTATGGGAATGATCAAGGGGAAAGGAAAAATTAATAATGTAGGAGAGAAGGAGGATAGAATAGTAAACATGAGTAAATGAGAAGATCTATTTTCCATTTTAAAAGTGGCTTTAGACAACAGTAAGACAGTTTATTTATAGCAATGGGAAGGAAGGCCCAGTATGAATGCAGTTAGGTCAGTAAAATGTTAGGATCATGTGGACATTCTCTAGATTGTGTCTATTTTCTGTTAGAAACAGGAACTCAAGTCATCAGCTGAGAATGTGGAGGGTGGAAGCTACATCAAGGTTTGAGGTAAGATTGGAAATTTTGGCATAGGATTCTAATTTCTCTCTAATATGAGAAAGTTATTGGACTATGGGAAAACAGTAAGATTGACAGATAGCATTCAGGGTTCACCTAAAGTTAGGAATGATTAATTTAATTGAGGCCAGTTGAATAAGTTGTGAGTTTTTCTTCAATCTTCAACTGAAAGAGCACAGCTGTGAAGTAGAAAGTGTTGGGTTTAACTAGGCCTGAGGTTTTGTCTGTTGAGTACAGAGAAGAGACAGAAAAGCAAAGGGTGAGAAGCATGAACGGAAGTGATTATCCTAATTATCACAATGGACCATGGATCTAAACTGGATAAGGAAGGAGGTGAGAGTGGTAAGGAAAAGATCAATGAATCTCAAATGCCAATTAGGTGGAAACATTGTTGGAATCTGGCCATTCATAGAACAAGCTAGAAAAATAGGAACTGGTAATCAGTGAGTTGGAAACTTAAAAATGAGATTATGTTGACACTGATGGTCACCAGAAGGGAGGTTGATGAGGGGATGGGTTAAATAGGTGATGGGGATTAAGGAGTACATTGGTGATGAGCGTGGGGTGATGTATGGAAGTGTTGAATCACTATACTATATGCCTGAAACTATTATTATACTGTATGTTAATTAACTGGAATTTAAATAAAAACTGGGTTATGTTAGAAGTGTAATTATGAGTATTGTCTTGCTAAAGTGGGGAGATCAAAATCATTGAATGAGTCAAAGAAGTGAGAGACTGGATCAAGTCTGGGTATGTTGAAGTGACTAAGAAATATGATAAATATAGACAGACTCGGAAAAATGGAATGGGCCAAAAGCTAAACATTCTAGGAATCAAGGGAATAGTTCTGGGAACTCTAGCTCATGGCTTGAGCTTATAAACTATTTTTTGTTGTAGTTTTGTTTTATTTTGTATATTAATAGAGGATAGAGAGAAATGGTCTGGAGTATAATAAAGGGAACAGAAGTACTAACCAACTCCCAAATCCAGGGCTATTCCTAGGTGTGAGAGGAAATGAGCTACCACTTGATAGGAAATAGGAAACAACTTTTATGGGAGTACTGTATCTCGGTTTGAGTTAAGAGGTTAAAGAAATATACAGAAGAATTTGAGGATATAGAGGATTTTGCTGACTTAGAAACTTGTTTTAGAGGATACAGTTGGAAAAGCTCTAATAGAGTATGTGTCTGTGCATGTGTGTGTGTGTGTGTGTGCATATTTTTATCTTGGCTAAACTTTGGTATATTGAATTTTGAAAAAAACAAAACAAACATATTACCTTTAAAGATCCTGAATGCCTCCTGAAAAAGGAGTGAACAGACCATAATTAGTCTTTGCTATATAAATATGTGGAAGTTTTAAATTAGAAAATTCTTTTTTTTAAAGATTTTATTTGTTTATTTATTTATTTGAGAGAGAGAGAGAGAGAGAGAGAGAACATGAGCACAAAAGCACGTGAGGGGGCAGAGGAAGAGGGAGAAGCAGACTCTCTGCTGAGCAGGGGAACCACACACAGGGCTGGAATCTAGGACCCTGGTATCATGACCTGAGCTGAAGGCAGATGCTTAACCAACTGAGCCACCCAGGCACCTCTAAAATAGAAAATTCTTGATACTAAATCAAGACAACCAAAAGATGAGGCATATGGTACATTTGAAGTAACAGGTATGTAGAAATTTATGTGTTTCATTAGGGAGGAATCTAGTTAGAAATTGTGTGTTATCTCACATTAGAACATAGCCTTTTAAAATTTGTCTCTAATTTTGACACGTTGTCAGTGATTGTAATGCTGATTGAGAAATGCTGATTGAGATATTAAATAGCCAGATGTAATGTCTGTTTTTAGGTTACTTAGGGCTAATATTGAACTGAATTACTTAAATATAAAAGAATAGCAAACCTTGAGAAAAAAATCAAGTAATGAGAAAAAATATATTTTTATTATTTTTGGTAAAATAGTTGATAGTAAATCATTTCAAGAGGTTAACTAAAAAGCTGAGTTTTGACTGTGTTTTTGTCATCTTGCTAACTTTTGAATTGTCTCGATGTCTGGAACAAGCTCTATTCTGTAATAAGAAACTTGAAGTTGATAGACTTGTTCACATTTCATAGCTTTCTTTCATTTAGACTCATAACTGCTTGCACATGCTTGCACATACACTACAATGATCACAATGAATAAACTATGGATATGAATGCTAAATACCTATCTACTGTATTATAATTGTATGTAGATTGTTAGGAGTTTAAGTTGATAATAGCTGAAGACTAATTCACTATTATTCCTTCTCATATTTATATCAATTAAGCGATAATTTTCATTAAATGCTATTTCTTAATAAGCTTAAGGTATTTTGTTTTACATAGTGAATTTTTAAAAAGAGTTTTAAAATAATTGCTTAATTAGAATATGATTCATAGATATGGGGATATTTTAAGTAGCCAAATACGATTTCAGCTTTAGCTAAACGAAAAGGAATATAATTGTTTAAATTACATTTGTCATAGAGAACATATGCATATGAATTTTATTACTAACACATGTCTACACTGTTAATGCATGAATCAGGTACAATCCTATATATGATGGAAAACACAGAAATATAGAGACAAAAATTATTTTACATTTTATTTCTATAGTGTGATTCATACCTTCTACTCTTCAATTACTTTTTTTGTTTTTCTTAACATTATATTTTATTATGTTATGTTAATCACCATACATTACATCATTAGTTTTTGATGTAGTGTTCCATGATTCATTGTTTGCGTATAACACCCAGTGCTCCATTCAGTACGTGCC
Source organism: Phoca vitulina (assembly GCF_004348235.1). Lineage (NCBI taxonomy): Eukaryota > Metazoa > Chordata > Mammalia > Carnivora > Phocidae > Phoca > Phoca vitulina. Next base: position 6,611,341 of record NW_022589732.1, read on the forward strand.
CTCTTTAATACCCATCACCAGGCTAACACATCCCCCCACCCCCCTCCCCTCTAGAACCCTCAGTTTGTTTCTCAGAATCCATAGTCTCTCCTGTTTCGTCTCCCCCTCTGATTTCCCCCCCTTCATTTTTCCCTTCCTACTATCTTCTTCTTCTTCTTCTTCTTTTTTTAACATATAATGTATTATTTGTTTCAGAGGTACAGGTCTATGATTCATCAGTCTTACACAATTCACAGCACTCACCATAGCACATACCTTCCCCAATGTCTATCACTGAGCCACCTCATCTCTCCTAAGCCCCACCACTCCAGCAACCCTCAGTTTGTTCCTGAGATTAAGAATTCCTCATATCAGTGAGGTCATATGATACATGTCTTTCTCTGATTGACTTATTTCGCTCAGCATAATACCCTCCAGTTCCATCCACGTCATTGCAAATGGCAAGATTTCATTTCTTTTTATGGCTGCATAATATTCCATTGTGTGTGTGTGTGTGTGTGTGTGTGTGTGTGTGTGTGTGTGTATACCACATTTTCTTTATCCATTCATCTGTCAATGGACATCTTGACTCTTTCCATAGTTTGGCTGTTGTGGACATTGCTGCTATAAACATTGGGCTGCACGTACCCCTTCGGATCCCTACATTTGTATCTTTGGGGTAAATACCCAGTAGTGTAATTGCTGGGTCATATGGTAGCTCTATTTTCAACTTTTTGAGGAACCTCCACACTGTTTTCCAGAGTGGCTGCACCAGCTTGCATTCCCACCAACAGTGTAGGAGAGTTTCCTTCAATTACTCTTAATAGTGAAGTGGGACAATGTGGAAATATTTTAAGCTAACATCAGCACCTGTATTCTATTGTCAGTCAAGGGACCCAGGTGAGGTCAGTGAATTAAGGAACAGAATTCGGACTAAAGAGATGAGGAGGGAAAAGTTCAGAGAGTTTTAAGCATTAATCTGACTTGAATTTTACTAATTTTTAAAATCTGTAGTAGACTAAAAGATTAAAATAGCTTGAAGCAACTTTTTATTTCCTGTATCACATAGAAATAGAGGCTCATAAAGGAAATTAAGTTCTATTAGAAAAATAAAGTTATAACAACACCTGTCTGATTTGTAATTGCCAATTTATACGTGTTATACTTGGGATGAAACATGATGAGATGTGTGAGTTACATTACATAACAGGAGGGCAATGATGTATAATAGTGCTGATTGAAATAGTTTTGACTCATTTTTTCCTGTTATATCTTTTTTAAAGTGACTTCATTTGGGGTCTGTTTTTGTTTTTGTTTTTTTCTTAAAGATTTTGTTTATTTATTTGAGAGAAAGCGAGAGAGCGCAGGAGCATGAGTGGGGTGAAGGGCAGAGGGAGAAGCAGAGAAGCAAACAGACTCCCTGCTTACAGGGAGCCTGATGAGGTGGGGGGCAGCTCGAACCTGGGTATCCAGAATCATGACTTGAGCCAAAGGCAGTCACTCAACTGACTGAGCCACCCAGGTGCTCCTTCCCATTGTATCTTAATGAAATTCATGTATTCTAATTGTTCTCTAGTAAATGTTACATGCAGTAAAAATAAATCATGGATCACATTTTTTTTTCTTTTAAAGAGGATTTGCATGTTTCCTATATGCCATTTGAGCTTGTTAACATTGAAGTCCATACATATGATCCTGAATTAAAAATACAATCAGGGTGAAGTTAGAGCTGAGTACTATTAGGATATTGTTTTAGTTCTTATTTAAAAACAAACAAACATGTGTCTGTTGGCCATTTGGATGTCTTCTTTGGGAAAAGGTCTGTTCATGTCTTCTGCCCATTTCTTGATTGGATCATTTGTTCTTTGGGTGTTGAGTTTAAGAAGTTCTTTATACATTTTGGATACTAGCCCTTTATCTGATATGTCATCTGCAAATATCTTCTCCCATTCTGTCAGTTGTCTTTTGGTTTTGTTGACTGTTTCTTTTGTTGTGCAAAAGCTTTTTATCTTGATGAGGTCCCAATAGTTCATTTTTGCCCTTGTTTCCCTTGCCTTTGGCGATGTTTCTAGGCCTCAGTTTGTTTTTCAGAGTCCATAGTCTCTCATGGTTCATCTCCCCCTCCGATTTCCCCCCATTCATTCTTCCCCTCCTGCTATCTTCTTCTTCTTTTTTTTTTTTAAGATATAATGTATTATTTGTTTCAGAGGTACAGATCTATCATTCAACAGTCTTGCACAATTCACAGCGCTCACCATAGCACATACCCTCCCCAATATCTATCACCCAGCCACCCCATCCCTTCCACCCCCCACCACTCCAGCAACCCTCAGTTTGTTTCCTGAGATTAAGAATTCCTCATATCAGTGAGGTCATATGATACATGTCTTTCTCTGATTGACTTATTTCACTCAGCATAACACTCTCCAGTTCCATCCACGTCGGTGCAAATGGCAAGATTTCATTCCTTTTGATGGCTGCATAATATTCCATTGTATATATATACCACTTCTTCTTTATCCAGTCATCTGTTGATGGACATCTTGGCTCTTTCCACAGTTTGGCTGTTGTGGACATTGCTGCTATAAACATAGGGGTGCACGTACCCCTTCGGATCCCTACATTTGTATCTTTGGGGTAAATACCCAGTAGTGCAATTGCTGGATCATATGGTAGCTCTATTTTCAACTTTTTGAAGAACCTCCATACTGTTTTCCAGAGTGGCTGCACCAGCTTGCATTCCCACCAACAGTGTAGGAGGGTTCCCCTTTCTCCGCATCCCTGACAACATCTGTCATTTCCTGACTTGTTAATTTTAGCCATTCTGACTGGTGTGAGGTGATACCTCATTGAGGTTTTGATTTGGATTTCCCTGATGCCGAGCAATGTTGAGAGGGGAGGGGGGTGGGAGGATGGGTTAGCCTGGTGATGGGTATTAAAGAGGGCATGTTCTGCATGGAGCACTGGGTGTTATACGCAAACAATGAATCATGGAACTCTACATCAAAAACTAATGATTTAATGTATGCTGATTAACATAACATAATAATAATAAAAAAATAAAATAAAAAAATAAAAACAAACAAAAACACACCTTTTTAATCACGAAACACTGCAAAAGCATGCAAAAATACATAAAACCATATAATAGACACCTATGTACTCATGACCCAGATTTAACAAATGATGACATTTTGCCATATTTGCTCCATGAAATTTGTTGTAAAGAAAATGAAATCAGATAGAGCCACCCTCCTTCATCTTTTCCATTCCTCCTCAGGAAAAAACCAAAACCAAAAGCAAAAATAAAACTAATACATGATGATCTGATCTTTACATATAGATTTTATACTTTTGTTAACTATGTCTAACCAAGTAGGAATTTTTTTTTAAGATTTATTTATTTTAGAGAGAGCATGAGCGGGAGGTGCAGAGGAAGAGAGAACCTCAGGCCGACTTCGCTGAGCACAGAGCCAGGTGCAGGACTTGATCTTGCGGGGCTGAGATCACAACCTGAGCGGAAAGCAAGAGGTGGATGCCTAACCAACTGGGCCCCGAGGCACCCCCCCAAGTAGGTATATTTTGTATGTGTTTTTCAACGAACACCAATAGTTTTTGCTGCCTAAAAACTTTTCTTTTACTATTACAAATTAGATTTTTGAGATTTATCCATATTGTTAAATGCAGTTAAGTTCACTCCCATTAACTGCTGAATTCTATTGTATATCTAAACTATATTTCATTATTCCTTCCCTACAAACCCAGGAGCCTCTCGGCCACCCCTCAGGCCAAGGAGATCATTATCTCAGCAGGTCTGTAATCTATTTAAAGCATACTGGTTGGGAAACTCATTGCAAAGTATGTAAGTAGTAGTGAAAGTGTTGTGTTGTGCGGTATTTTACCAAATATATTTTACCAGTTGGTATTTCTCTTTATCCTCTTAGAAACTTGATATTTTCACTATTTTTCTTTTTCTACTGCCATGTGTGAAATAGTAAAGCATTATGATTTAAATCCACATTTCCTTATGTACTAGTGGTACTGAGCATTAATTTATTACTGTTTTTTTTTTTTTCTTCAAAGATTTTGTTTATTTATTTGACAGAGATAGACATAGCGAGAGCAGCAACACAAGCAGGGGGAGTGGGAGAAGGAAAAGCAGGCTCCCTGGGAGCCCGATGTGGGGCTTGATCCCAGGACCCTGGGATCATGACCTGAGCCGAAGGCAGACACTTAACCACTGAGTCACCCAGGCACCCAATTTATTACTGTTTTTTTGAAATTGAAATTCTATATTCTCTGAATTTAATGTTTATAATTTGGCCCATTTTTTTTATTGAGTTCTTCCCCTCTTTTTTTTAAAATGGAGACACATATTTTGTTTACTGTTTTGTCAGTTATATGTATTTATAATATATAGCTCTCCTTTTATGACTTGAGTTGTCACCTAGTTTAAGATGGATTGTCACTTACAGAGATGTGTTAGTATGGCCTTATTTACCTTGAAGAAGCATTTTAGTGAGGCTGATAAGACTGTCAGGTTTGAACCACTCTGCTTATTAGCAACATAACTTTATCCATATATCTTAACCCAGCTATGCCTCAGTTTCCTCATTTATAAAAAGTATGAAAATAATGACTTACATCGTAGAGTTGTTAGGTTACCAAAGTAATATATTTATACTAATGGACAGTGGACACAATAAAATTTTGTTGTTGCTATGTTTTCTATTTTCCTCTTGACTTGTGGTTTCCATGACATTTTGCTTCTGCTCGGCCACTAGAAGATAATCTTTTGTGTGTGAATTTCTTGGTTTGTAAATTTGTTTGTTGCTGCACCTGCGTGAATTGCAAAGTTTGCTTTTATTTTATATATATATGTAATTATTTTATATGTATGCAAATATATCAAATATATATTTATTAGATCTATAGCCATATCTCTTTCTATCTGTTTATCTTTACATATTTAATTTTATCTAAAATGTGGGGCAGATACAAGCTTTCTTTTGGCTTCTCTGGCCCAGGGGTGGAGTTCTGTATGTGCTGTTCTCTGAGGAAGCCCCAGGTTCCACTCTGTGTAGCAGCCTCTTTCTCCACTCCCTGCACTGCAGGGACCCAGAGCTGTGTCTCTGGTTCCAAAACACCAGCCTTCAATCTATAGGGCATGCTGCACTTGTTCCATGTCCTCCTTTATTTCTGGCACTTGGAGTTTCCTTTCTTTCTTTATGGCTTCTTTATATATTTAATGTTCTTAAATAATTTGATTTCATTCAGCATTTTAACTTTAGTAATGGAGGACAGAGGAATAAAAGAAGGCCTATTACTTTAGTCCACCATGTTTCTAAAACCAGACATCTCTCCTTTTTTTTTTTCCCTTTGCTTTTTCTTACTTTCTCCATTATACTCAAAAGTATTTTTTTTCCCTAAAATAAAAGTTAATTGTATTCTGTTGGAAACATAGATCAGACGCCTTGATAAATGAATTAATTTTATAGCACCTAAATCATTATGGGTTAGATTCAACTGAACTTTACGAAATTATCATTTTTTTAAGTCAAAAACAGTTGAATAGCAACAATTTCATAGGGCTCACCATAATATTGTTAGTATATCATTCATTAAGAACTTTTTTTGGTGATTATTTTTCATCAGCATAAATTTGATAGAAATCATTTAGCTAATTATGAGTTGCTGGTAATCTATGTAGCTGACTGCATTTTTCTACTACTCCACTCAGTTAAGGGAGTTTTCTGTGAGTCATCCAGACTCCACATGTTACACTAAGGGAATTTCCTAAAGAAAAATTCTGACCCACTCACTCACTCACTCATCAGCAATTTTTGAAGGATATCTATGCGAACAAAGTGTAGTCTAAATTCCTCATAATGTTGTCCCAATCTCTGCAATCTTTGTCAAATCAAGTCTATTCTTAAATCTCATTCTTTCTCAAACATGTTTCAGGCTTTAAAAAGTACTCAGAGGGCCTTGAATCACTAGTCATTTCCTACTTTCCTAACATTTGTTCAAACCAGTACTTCATAATATGCCTATCTTCCCCTGTGCCCTGTGAAACCACTTCCCAAACCTTTGAGGCTCAGCTCAGATGCACTTCTTCTGAGAAGCTTTCTTTATTTCCTTGAGCAGCAGTGACTTTTTCTTCTGTGTTCCCACAGCTCATTGCTCATTAAAAAAAATCATTTTCACACTGTCTTCTTGCATATTTATTTGTGATAATTAGTACCTTAGCTTCTTGAAGGCAAGGATCATGCTTTTCTTCATACCTCTGCACACAATAAGCACTTAACAAATGTTGCAGAATTGATTAATGGAGAAGCATATTTTATAAATCTGTTAATCATCTTTGAGGAAGTATTAAAAGGTTTTGCAATTATAAAATTGAAAAACCAGTTAACCTGTTAAAATATAACCTTGATTATTTTTTGAAAAATAAACAAAGTAAAATGATGGAGCCAACTAATCCAAATAATATTTTATTTTTCCTCCTTTTATCGTATCTTCTGCATTTTAATATTTTAAGAAAACTTGAAGCTCTTTTGAAAGTTGATTCTTTTTTTCCCTCAAATAAGATTTACACAAAACCATTGGTTATTTAGCAAAGCCATTTATTGCTTTTTGGCCATCTATCCAATCCCGTATTTTGTAAATAATTGCTTATACTCACTTGATTCTTGACTTTCATAGAGCAGGGCATTGAAAATAAATTGTTAATTTTAATTGAATAGCTACAAAGGATCAAAATAACTCGGCATCTACAAAGCCTTATATTTTTCATACTTCTCTGAGTTTACATTGCATTCTCAAAGAATACACAGTGGTTACCTGGCATTTCTTAACTAATCTCTAATTATGGAATTATAAGAACATTGAAAGCCTAGGTGAAACATATCCCTTTTTTTTTTATAACAATAGGAAGCAGATTATATTTTCTTATATCACCTTTGTAAGCCCAGCAGAGCTGCTCTTGCTGACTCTAGCCTTTAAACACACACCTTGTTGTCACAGGTCTTTTCATGGCATATTTGCACCTCTGATTTTAGAAGCTGATTTCATGTTTTGGCCTTTCTTTGTAATGAAATTCTGAATATGTTCATTGCAGATTAATCCACTATTTTTTATTCTCAGGAAAAAATGCAAATGTCAGTATGTTAGTTCTCTGTGTAATGTTTGAAAAACTGTACGTTAGGAGAGAGCTCTGCACTCCCCTGGCTCCAAGTTTTATGCTAATATTTCTTTTGTGAATTACACTCCTTAGGCTGTGAACTCTTGGATTAGTTTTGGTTTCTAGCATTTTCCCCTTCTTTTCTGTAAAGTAGATGTTGGCAATATAAAAACCTAAATGATTTATTGTAAAATCCACTTTTTGTGAAAGCATTTTTTTTTGACAATAGGGTGCATTTTCTTTTGTACTAATTTTTTTTTCATTAGCTATTACCGTCTTGCTCTTTTTGCCACTGCTAACTCTTCAATGTCATTCATTCAATCTTGACAATATAACATTTGCATAACCTACAGAATAATGCAGGCCAAAAATATATGATGAATCCATAAATTATGTATCTAGAGCTGGGTTAGACATCCTGAGAATTAGGAAAGCCCTCCTTATGCTAAGTCATGCTGGTTGGTTAGTTTGTTTTTGTTTGTTTATTTAATAGATGACTGTGAGCATGCTTGAGATGGACTGTCTTATTCTCTACTCCTCTCATCTACCCATCCAGGTTCAACCAGATGGCAATATCTCTTGGAAGCTTTTTTGCAAACCCTACGTCTAGGCTGTATTAGCTTTTTTTCTTTTATTGTTCTCTCATAATACTTTATGATCTACTAGAGATCTAAAGTTGCAGCATCTAAGTGTTTTATGAAACTGAACTTTTTAAGACTCTGTCTTCATCTTAATTATCTTAGTTTCTCTGATTGTGGCGCAGTATTGGGTGATTGCAAAATAGATGAATTCCTGCAAAACCTTGCATTCTGCAGAATCATGGACTAAAATAACAGAGCTAATGGGAGAGAATGATGGGCGAGTAGGCTACTCAACATCAATGTGAGTTTGTAATCAAAACATCAACAGATAACAAAATTGTATGGATCTGTAAGGATCTGGTGATTGTTTTACTTCTAAACACGTAAAAAATAACAAAATTCTTGGTGTATAGAATAGACCATAATAAAGAAGGAACTTTAAAAATAAAAGCTAAATTTAGCCAAAATTAGCTCGATAGAGGGAACTTAAGGTAGTTTTAATGCTTCTGTTATGAAGGCAAGAGAAAAGTCACAAAAAGCATGGGAAATAGTATGGGCCAATAAATACTTCTAAGACTGAGCACCTGGCCAGATACTGCAAAGATGAAAAATATGGGGTGAATTTTCATTGTGCATGAGATTGTATTTCTCCATTCAATACTCAGCTGTGTTAACATGCTTATTAGCATTCATATGGATTCTTGGTGGTGAGGTGAACCATTCTGACTGGTGAATTATACTGACATCATCCTTCTATATATCAATTGTGGATAAACTAGCTTGTGCTACAGAAATATACTTCATAGTATATTTGACAAAGAAAACAAAATACAGTGATTCCATTAAAAAAAAAAAAACAAACCTCTCAATCTCCTTAATTTTGAAGTTTCCTGTAATATGATAAAATTGATTTTTCAAGAACCATGGAAAATTTACTCACTAAACCCACTGAAATTTCTGAAGTATTCATCTTGGCTGCTATGCACTCTTCCTGAGATTAATTAAAGTTTGGAACTGTTGTTTAGGAAATGCTATACATTACCTTTGGAAAATCAGATACAACAAGTATTGCAGGAATAATCCTTGAATAATCTAGTGCAGTTTGATAGTGTTTGGCCCACTATTCTAATTGCAATACCTATGGATATGTTGGGAATCTTTAATTTTGTGGGAATGTTTTACTTAGTGAACCTAAGGTCAGAATTATTTTTATGTTGTATATACCAATTTATCTGAGTTGGTGGAATTTTTTTCCTTTCGTGCTTTTGAGCCATTTCATTTTTCATTGGCTCAGAAATAAGTTCAGTGGATAGGACAGGCATCCACCCAATGGTTAGGAACTTGCACAGCTGTCAGAACATATGACACAATCATAAATCTGACAGCTGGTCGGTACCCTGACAGCTCACATTTAGGCAATTTCATTCAACAAGCATACTTTGCATGCTTAAGATGCCAGGCACCATATGGAATACTGAGAAGAAAGACGATGAATAAGATAGAACCTCTGTCCTCAAAGATCTCACAAGGTAAGTGACTTAACAGAGGTCCCAATCCAAGCTTTTTATTAATTGTATGTATGGATTTGGTTCTTCTCTTAAAAAGAGAAAATTGAAAATTTTTCAGAATGCTGAATGAAAATAAATGCCCAGATGTTTTTAGTATATATTCTATATTTGCTCTCACGTCCCTGGGAATACAACCAGGTAGAGTTAAACTTGTTTGAGCAAAGGGACCCACGTCACAGTCTCTGATGGAGGACTGCCTATGTCTTTGATTTCAGGCAATTCGCATCTCTTTTAAATCCATCGTTTTCTCATTTTGTAAAGTAAACACTTAGGCCAGGTTACTACTATGTTTCTTTTCAGTATAAGATGCTAGGCCTCTGTTAATTTCATAAAGATACAATTTGTATCCATGTCTGGAAATTAAATGCCATTAGATCACAGGTTTTCAATCTGGCAGCATTTTGAAAATGAGCCGTTGTGTCAAATGCCTGAGACTACAGAAAGACGGATTACAATCTCAGCAAGTGGGGATATATTTTTATAATACAGACATTAGGATGCAATGTGCTAAGGCTGTGTACATGGCTATTTCCCAGCTGGGTTTCATATGGGCTGCCTATTTGTTATAATAAGCATATTATAGGTACACAATTTCAGTACTTAAATCCATACCCTGAAGCTTTTTTTAGTTTCTAAGCCAGCATTGTATCTATTTAAAGGCCTTAATTACATCCTGTGAAATAATCACAACTATTTAACCTTTGTTCTCGAACTTCAGGAAAAAGAAAAAGCAACAACAATAAAGCAATTACTCCCCAAGTTGATGAGACCCTTCAGATGCTTTTAACACCAAAGTACTGCCCTCAGTTATTTTTAACAATGTCAGCTGTCACAAACAAATAGATTCCATAATAGTCACACTAACTTATTTCTTGTTGCATTTTTTTTCTAAACCAGAAAAGGATAAAATTTAGGCTGTATTAACTGTGGATTAAATGGATACACATTGCTATATTTATAAATATATTATAACGCCGAGCTTGGCTATGGAGTCACATGTAAGCTTGAAGTCCAAGAATTTCAATTTGTGAAACATAAATTTAAAAAAAAAATGTTTCAATGATCTCACCATTTTTTGAGGATTTAAGTTTTTTACCACCGTGTGAGTCCATGTGTGTAGTTACAAATATGGGTACACAAAATACAAGCATGTACTTATTTTCTTCCACACATTGAAGTACTTTACTTTGAGCTTATTTTATATTCACAACCAATTTATGGTAACTGTTATTATGATTACATTTTTAAAAGCCCATTTGCCAGGTGAGAGCATTGAACATTAAAGAATGTAAAGCAACTTGCCTAAATTCATAGAGAGCTTGGATTGGAGCCCAGGCAGTCTAAATCCAATCGACCTACATAAAGTCTCTGACACAGGGTAGGACATCAGATGGCGGCCATTACTCACTGGTATTCATCTAGTATTCCATGAAACTTGCTGAGATTGGAACCATCTCTGATAATTTGAGATGGAATGAATAACTGTGTAGACAGCTTAGTATCTACTCTTTAGGTTAAGACTACGAGTCAGGTGGGGCATCCTCAGGCTGTAGATGGTTTAACATTGAGTACTAGAAAAAAACAGACCATGGACGGCATCACTTATGAGTATGTATGGAAGCCTGAAGGAATCCGTAGACTTAAGTGATTATAAATTCAGTTTTGATCAGTGGCAGAAGTTCTCAAGCAGTCTTAACTGACTACCCTCTATGTGTATAAAAAGCTGACTTGGGATGCACTGAAGACCCAAAGAGCAAAAGCTCTCAAGCTAAGAATAAAAACAGATATCACTGTGGAAAACCATTACTGTGGGAAAATATAGATATGTGAAAAATGGAAAAAAATTAAAGTCTAAGCCAATAAAAAGGGCAGTATTACAACACAGTTCACAAGTAATTATCTGTTTAACTGTACAATTAGAGAATCTCAAAGTAGGGACAGATTACCTTGGTATGGTGCTCAGGAAAAACTTAGACATGTGGTAGAATTAAGTCTGGGTTGGATTTGTAGGGAAAGGAAGGAAAAGTATTCTAGGCATAACTAACATTTCTACACCGAATACAGTAACATTGCATTTTCAATGTTCAAATCCTTACTGTAAATAGAATATAAATTATTTTAAAACAATGAATATAATGACATAATTGTTTTACTGAAATGAAGGCACAGACAGATTTTATGGTATAAGTGTATACCATATGCTTTATACATCTTTATCTTGTGTCTCATCTCAGCTTTGCTGGCCATTGATGTGCAAGGACAAATTCAATCATCTTTGATTTTTTACTAACTTTGAGTCAGTTTTTGTTTTTGATTATTACTAAGGTATATTCTGAAAGAAAAGAAAATAGATATTTTACTTAAACCTTTCTTAGTTGATTTAAAATATGTAATATATGAATGTTTTATGCTAAGTGAAATAAGTCGGGCACAGAAAGACAAATACCATATGATTTCACTCATATGTATAATTTAAGAAACAAAACAGATGAACATAGGGGAAGGGAAGGAAAAAAAAAAAAAGATAAAAACAGAGAGGGAAGCAAACCATAAGAGACTTTTAACCATAGATAACAAACAGGTTTGCTGGAAGGGAGGTGAGTGAGTGGATGGGCTAAATGGGTGATAGGTATTAAGGAGGGCACTTGATATGATGAGCACTGAATGTTATATGCAAGTGATGAATCTCAAAATTCTACCCCTGAAATTAACACTACACTCTATGTTAACTAGAATTTAAATAAAATCTTCAAAAATAAAATAAAATAAAATAAAATAAAATAAAAAAATAAATAAAATAAAATAAAATATGGTATGTGACCACCATCTGTTCTCTTGCTTTGCACCCTTCAAATATTAGGGATTATCCATTATCATTGTATTACCATTTTCCTATGCTTACTTACTGAGGTGTCTGGAGATCCTTTTGCCTTATGACAAAGGAAATTATTTTATGGTAGTTTGTCAGGGCAGTGAGTGAATAGTTGGCAGAATGAATCCTTTTCACAAGTTCTTTTTAAGACCTACACATTTCTGTCTTTTCAAGTCTAAGATTTAAAGCAAAATTTTTCAATTTATGGAGCCATGGTTCTTTGTCTTCAAAGGTCTTACAAGAGATGTAGGTATTAGAGTATTTCTCACTCTCTCCTGGATGATTCTTTTCTTCTACCTTCTAAGTATGAGAACATGCAAAAGCTACCAAAAAAAAAAAAAAAAGGAATCCTCTGGCAAAAGCCATGTGTATACTAAAGAATGCCATAAATATTTACCTCTTTATGTTCTGATCTACTCTGTCCTTACTGTGCTCTCTACCTACCTCAGGGGGAAGTCTCATTCAAACTACATTTTGAAAGCATCTTTGTCATTAGGATCCTTGTTCACTCTCTTTTTTGTCTACTGCATTGGACTAGATTTGTTCAATACAGGATATGATACAAATATTCAGGGTAGGAGGATGGGAGAAGCCCTGATTCTTCTTTCCCTCAGCTTCTGTAAAATCTCGGTGACTCTAGCCCTTACCGGGCAGGCTCTCCCACCAAGTTCTCAGGCCCCAGCTCACAGCATTTGTTTTAGCAACCACTCCTGGACTCAGGTGAGAACACTGGTCTCTGTGAGAACCTCTGTGTCTCCCACTGTGTGAGGGTTTGCTGCTTTCCACTCTGGCTAATTCTTCAGTAGTTGGAATTATTAAATTTCTCTATCAAACTACTCAATATAGGCTTTCATTTTCAGGTTAGGTCCTGATGTAGGTATCCAGATCCACTTCTTTAATGGCTTCCTCTTCAGGAAGCAGAGACAACAATATGAATTGCTATAGTTCTAAGTACTAATATATAATAATAACTAAAATTAAAAGAGATAATACATTTTTGGAGCATCTCATAGACTAAATTGCTGGGAAATTAAAAGTTGCTCAGGAAATCATTTTAAGTTAATGAATTAGGTATTAAATGGCTCTTAATTTGAGACTTGTTATGATAAATTTTATAGGAAACTAGATATAGTTCACTTCAGATCTTTGCTGAATAATAAGATATAAACACAATAGAAAGAGAACCAATGGAGTGAGGATGTACCAAAGATAATTTCTTTAGGAAAGTTAATAATTCCTCTTGGAATGATATCTAAAACTAACTGTTCATCTGTAATTATTACAGGAAAACCATTGTAAATGGAAAATTTCAAGTAAAATTACTAGATTCATAATCTCCTTCTCCTCCCCTCTTTTTCTCTGAAATAATTACCATTATATAATTCAATAAAATCCTAGACTGAGAAGGTAAATTATAGTAAAGTTGATAATAGGACTTTTTCCCTTTCTCTTGAGGTATTTATAACATGATTTATGTATTTAGTGTGGATAAAAAGTTTCCCAGAAATACCAGTCAGTACAATCCATCCTCTCAAACACGCATAACTTTCATTTTTAAATTAGTGATGGATTTAAAGATACAGAATGTACCTGAATCAAAGCAGACTTTTGTCACTGAATCTGTCGTTTCATGAAGAACTTGTTCACTAAGTGTTAGATTTTATTATTTTTCTAAACCTATACTGCTCCATATTTGAAGATGGATATAAACTCCCACCCTGTCAATCTCAGGAGTAACCATGTTACCTGCTTTGGACACTATACGTAAGTGGGAATGACATTTTGAGCAGGAACTTTAAAAATCACCTTTACTGTTATATGCCACTGAGAATTTAGATTGTTTGTTTGTACAGCACATCCTACACTACCCTGATTGATATAGTACTTCACACAAAATGATTGAGTATGAGTCAGAAAACTATCTTTAGGCTTAAATCAGACCCTAAGTTTATTCAGTGAAATTAGACAATTTACTTGGCATTCCTATCTCAAATGCAGTAGAGCTGGTTCTTAGGACTGATTATCTCTGAAGTTCTTTCATTTCTGAAATCATATGATTCTATTCCTACTGAGAATCTGTGAAGAGGCTTATTATGCATAAAATTAAAGAAAAATTTTCCCAGCAGCTGTGCTTAAGAAATTATCTTTAAAAATTTTTTTAGCAGAAGTCTTATTACTATTATTATGATCGACATTATTTAGTTTTAGGTTTGTCTTTATGAGCAGCCCAAGTCATTGTAATAGTATGATCAATGACTTAAAATTTTTTCTCTTTTGGCTCAACATATATTTCAGAGGGACTGTTTTGACTTCTAGTGGGTAGGAAAGATTCCAATTGTTTAGAAAGTGTGCATTCAATAAAATGACTTGTTATCTATGTGTATTATGTACCCCACTCAGCAGTATTGTTTCTAAAATTCATATGCGTTCTGTATTAAATAAAATTTATATATGTTTAAATATTAAGCTTTATACATAATTAATATGGAGCTAGACTATAATATCTCTGGTGCTGGTCTTCTTTTTATGATTCTTGACATACAGTGGATACATTAAAAATATGTTGATGAAAGACATTATTAGGCCATTTTATGAAATAAAAATAACCATCTCTGATTTTGTGCATAATTATGTTGCTTTGAGTCTAGAAAAATTCAAATATTATACTACTTCAGGGATAATGAGTTAAAATGACATCTTTGCTCGGCTAGCATTAATCTATTAATTGATTTATTCATTATTTCACTTAACAGATACTTTTTGAGCCTTCTATTGATAGGCAATTCATTAAGCACTGTGGATACAAAAAATAATAATAATAAATTGGAAAACAAAGTTACATTTGGAAAGGACTCATTGAAAATTATGAAGTATTATTTAGAAAATGATTATTTTTTATGAAAAGCATTACATAAACAAAATACTGATAGTTATATACATTTGTTTTGACTTGTCTTCTTAATGTTGCTTCACATGAAATGATTAAGTGATCTCAAACTCTGTATAGGAATTATTTCATGAAAAATGTTGTTGCCTAAGGCATAAGGAATCACTTATTTCATTACTAGCACATACTTTCTACAGCTGCCATAATGTGAGCTCCTATAATGCCTTCTCCTTGTATCCCAAGACTCAAGATCATATGAGTATATATGGAGTTCCATCTTTTTTGCTGATGGAGAAGAGATGTAGATCATGTGTAAAAAATAATCATTTGTAAAATAAAGGGCAAGTAACAGAAGCTAATCCAAAATAGAAGTGAATGGTAGGATTTTAAGAAATATTTTAGACTAGATTTGTAATTTTTGATGTACATTTATTAATCTATGTATATACATACATAAATATACTGACTTGATAGTACTGTAATTCTTTAAGTTAATATTTTAATTATAATAACTCCATTATAAATTAAATAAGCACGATAAACACAAATCAGACTCTTTGCACCCTCCTTTCTTACTCTGTTCTGCATCTGCTTTTTCTCTAGTTTGAACAATCCTCTACAAATCTCTTTGTCTCATGAATTCTAACTAAATCCTGTACGGTTAAATTGACTTGCTACCTCCTTTGTGTGCCCTCTTTGACTATTTTCTTCTATTTCCACCTAGGCAAAAAATAAATATTTCTTCTTTTCTACTTAAAATTGCATATATTTTCCAAATATCATATTACATCTAGTTGTACATATTTGTGACTTTTCCATATTTCCTACTCTATTAATCTTTTATAGAAAGACATATTTCTTGGTTATGCTTATGTACACAGAAGACAAAACAATGGTAGATGGTAGATTGCCAAATGATTGTTCTATGGAAAAAAAAAAACCCCGAATGATATCTTAAGCAAAAGACCATGTTTTGATAATTATTAAAATGAATAGCTTCCATTTCTATAACCCTAGTCAAGAATCCACATTCCCTGATGTCTTCTAAAAAATATCCACCTTATTACCTCAAATACAACATGGAACAGTTACAAGTTCTTTCTCTCATGAATTGACTTTCTGTGGATATTCGTTATTTTTCTTTATGACACTACCGACATCCTGATTTTTAATTAAATGGTGTGGGTTTTCCTCAGCTTCTCAATATTTTCTCTCAAATAAGTTGAATATATATGTTAAACAACGTGATTTTTAATTCTATCATTTCTGTAATTTCTCATCCTACATATAGCTACTGGCTTAAAGAACTTTCTTCTAATGTCTAACTTGGTTTTTGAAGTAGTCTTCAAAATGGCTTTTCTGTCACTACATTTCTTCAATTTTCCCTAATATGATGAAATATTCTTACCTTAAAACAAAAAATAATTGTATTACTCTTTTACATTAAACCTGTCTTTTATTCTTCTTGTTTATAGAATAGAGGATGAGTGACTTTGCCAACATATGACTTACTTCCAACAACTCCAAACTCATCCAACACCCATGCATTCACCTAGTGTTTCAGACATGGCTATTGTTCAGGATTCCTGAAGGGTTTATGCTATGACGTGACAACATACTGTGAATTTTTTCTGCAGTTATGCCACTCTTAAGGTGGACGTACACTTTTATTATAATACACATCATGAGTATTTGTTTCTACTTCTATCTTGTAAAGGAGATTGAGCTTGTTGAATATAGGGACTCTGTTTGTTTTGTTTTGTTTTGTTTTGTTTATCCCTAATACCTAAAATAGGGTCTGATAAGTGCTCGGCACAAAACCATTGAATAGCTCAATCGATATCTATATATATATGTCAATTTCTATTACATATATATATATAGTATTTCTATATACATATATATAATACACTTAATAACTGATCGAATGAATGGATTATTATGTTTTTGTGTATTTATATTGTTAGTTTTTTAAATAGTAAGCAAAAAACTGTTTTTCCTCAAAGGTAAGAAAAGTGAGTTTTCAAGCAGTCTACTAGAGAATTGAATAAAAGGTATGTATCAAAAGACAATAAGTTACAAAATACCATTACCCAATCATTTTTTTCTGAGATTTAAACTGACTCTTGCAGGGGGAACTTCTCAAAGAATGTTGGCAATATAATTAATCCACATTTCTTTTCTCTACTTCTGACATTTGTGAATTTTCTCATCTCTAATGAAATCCTCGGGTGCAGACTGCACTTAATACCATGCATTTGCATATTGATTGGTAATGACATTATCAAATACACCAAACCCTTTAGAGAATACATATTTGAATAACTATCTACAATAAAAGAGGTCATCAATATGTAACCTTATTAAAGTACTTTTGATTTCATTAATAACTGATTAGATTTCATCAACTTTTCACACAGGATCTTCTAATATACCTACAGATATGGTAAATTACTCCCATGCATTTTTATTTCTCTTGGTTATTACTATTCTAGAAGAGGGATGAAAAGATACACAGTGTAAAGAAATACTAGAGAACTCCATTTGTCCTCTTTCTCACTTATCACAGTTGAAATATTTGGAAATAAAAAGTTCCATTCAATCAATATCAACTTATCTTGCAAAAAAAGATGTTCTTGTTTATTGTCTTTGTCTTTTTAAATATTAAGATTTTGAAATGGTTTTCAGTGAATAGCAATGTAAACTAGAAGTTCTTTTTTTTAAAAAGATTTATTTATTTTAGAGAGAGAGTGAGAGAGCGTGAATGAGTTGGGGGAGGGGCAGAGGGAAAGAATCTTCAAGCAGACTCCCTGCTAAGCATGGAGCCCAATACAGGGCTGGCTCCCATGATCCATGAGATCATGACCTTAGCCGAAACCAAGAGTCGGTCACTCAATTGACTGAGTCACCCAGGTGCCCCTAAACTAGAAGTTCTTATTTGGAGATCATGGACCATTAGGGTTTCTTGAGTCCGGTTAAATTATCAGAACAATTTTATGTATATATGATGAAAGGACTCATAAATAGCCCTTTAAATATTAAAGGAGCCTATGACTTGAAGTTTAACAACCACTGATTTATGCTGATAAATTAGACACTTAATTACTTTCTTGACTTTATAAAGTTTCAACTTTAACTTTAGTAGAACTCAGTAGTTATTCAATCGTTTTACGGGGCTTTGGGTGTACTATTTAAATGTCCTTTACTTCATTCATAGATTTTTATGTATTCTCTATTTGAGAAAAAGTCACTACCAAGAAAACTTGGGGATGAGATTGTTGGTGAGTAGAAATGACAGAATTTGTTTTCAGCACTTTCTATTGGTCAAGTATTTATATAAGCTACTATATGCTACTATATGTATGTAGTATACATACAAAATCCGACAGTAAAGTGGTAAGAACAGGTTTTATTCAGTAATACAATTGCAATAGGAAAAAGACTCTAGTGTGAACTGAA
The DNA here is from genome assembly GCF_004348235.1 of Phoca vitulina. Classification (NCBI taxonomy): domain Eukaryota; kingdom Metazoa; phylum Chordata; class Mammalia; order Carnivora; family Phocidae; genus Phoca; species Phoca vitulina. The sequence goes on from NW_022589732.1 coordinate 6,629,870, forward strand.
CTTAATTTTGCTGAAACCAAAGGTTGGAGACTGTTTAAGGGCTGGGGTATGCTAAGGGAAGAGCACTGAAAGCTGTTAAGGAGGTTAGTTCATGTGACTAGGGCACTTGGTTTGTGAGTTGGAGCTTATCTAGAGGAGAAATAAACTTATCCTTTCTCTTTTTCTTTTTTTAATTAACATATAATGTATTATTTGTTTCAGGGGTACAGGTCTGTGATTCATCAGTCTTACACAATTCACAGCGCTCACCATAGCACATACCCTCCTCCAATGTCTATCACTAGCCACCCCCTCCCTCCCACCCACCTCCACTCCAACAACCCTCAGTTTGTTTCCTGAGATTAAGAGTCTCTTATGGTTTGTCTCCCTCTCTGGTTTCATCTTGCTTCATTTTTCCCTCCCTTCCCCTATGACCCTCTGTCTTGTTTCTCTGTGTTTTTCTTATCCTTTCTGGGAAGCAGTGGTGCAAGTTAAAAGAAGGCATCCCTGGCAGTTAGGCACTTATCCTCCCACAGGCACCAGGAGGGAGAGAGTTATCTCCTAAATGTTTGCATTTCAAAGAGATAGCAGGCTTGTAGTTTTATATCTCAAATGGCAGAGAAGGGATTTATAATTTCAAGCTTCCTAAAGTCAACTCTAAAATAAACAAACAAACAAAGTCATTAAGAGAGGGTTCTGGAGCCTATCTGCCTATCACCAAGTTTTGGCTGAAACAAATAAGATATACTTCTGGCAACCTTGAGTTTTCTCACGCAGGCATTTTAGGCATTTTAAGGAGGGGCTGGGGTCATTCTAGGGACACAAGCCATGCCAAGGCTTGGTCATCTCTTGGTTCAGAGGTTTGGACTAAGTTGTTATGTGCCAAGAATTTTGAAGTTCTCAATTCACGCAAGTCTTTAGAGAACTAAAGCCAAGAGAATATTCTCTCTGAAGCTTTGCTGTTAGAAGTGCTGAAAATTGTCAAGTGGAAATCAAACCGAAGTATGTCCCAGTTCTAAAACCTGTGCATTCTTTCTACTATACCCATTGCTTCCATTTAAAGTTAAAATCAATTTTTTTCTCCAAATCAGGATTGAAACAGAGAGCTTTAGCGTAGTTGTACCAAATGTAGGTCTAATGCACATATGCATATCTTAAAAATAGTAAGAACTGAACATCCAAGAGTTCATCATATACATTAAGAAACAGAATCTTATTTTTATTTTTTTTCTTAAAGATTTTATTTATTTATTTGACAGAGATACAGAAAGAGCACAAGAAGGTGGAGCAGCAGGCAGAGGGAGAGGGAGAAGCAGGCTCCCTGCTGAGTAATGAGCGAGGCGCAGAGCTCGATCCCAGGACACTGGGATCATGACAAGAGCCGAAGGCAGCCACTTAACTGATGGAGCCACCTAGGTGCCCCAAGAAACAGAATTTTATTAGCACCTTAGAAGATCAATGGGCTTCCCTCCCTTACCAAAGCCCTGTCCCTGTACACCAAAGATAACCATACCATGATTACTTATTATTCATTCTTTAAGTTTTCTTAGTTTGTCATATATGTGTGTGTGTGTGTATCCCTAAACCATATATATAATATGTATCTATAAACCATATATTTTTTTCTTTTAAAGATTTACATAAATTGTATCTTATGTACATAGAGATCTATGATTGCTTCTGTCAACATTAGGGTTTTTTTAGTCTTATGTATGTTTTAATTATAGATCATTCTTTTTTATTGCACACAATATCTATTATCTTGTCAATATATATTTGTGTTTTCAGGTGATTTCTATTACAGAGCTACTATAAATATTCTTTTATGTTTCTTGGTAAACATATATAAGATTATCTATAGAGTATATAACTATTGGTATCATTTCTGGATTTTTAAGAAGTACATATCTTCAATCTCAGTAAGTAAATGAAAAATAGATTTCATGAACTTACACATTAACTTCAAGTTGATGAGCATTTCCAAAACTCTACAACCTCTGCAACACTAGATATTATCAGGCTATTTGTATTTGTTATTAAGCTAGTCAAATAGTATGATGATACTTCAGTGTGAAGTAAGGAAGTAATTTGCATTTTCCTAAATAAGCCTTGAACATCTTTTCACCTTTATGTGTTATTCTATGAAACACTGCCCATAGCCCTTTTCTTTCTAATGGATTATTTGTCTTTTTCAAACTAAATTTTAGGATTTCTTTGTTATATTCTGGATACTAATGCTTTGTTTAATGTGTGTTGCAAACAAATTCTGGTTTTGGCTTATCTTTTTCATTTTATAATATCTTTTGGTTAATAGAAAACTAATTTCAATGTAGTTGAGTCTATTGTCTTTCTTGTAAGTTTTACACAAACTGAGTCTTGTTTAAGAAATCTTCATCCATAAATCATACAGCTTTTTTTAAAATGACTTTTGCCTTTCAAATTTAAATTTAAAATCCATGTAAAGTTGACATTTCATAACTCGAGGTAAGCATTCTTTTCTATGTACAGAAATACTGAGTTCAGTACCAATTATTGAATGGCCCATGTTTTTTGAATTATTTTGCAATACTTAGATAAAACATTAACTATTATATACATAAATCAAGCTATACTGTTCCTTCTGTCTATTCATCTCTTTCTGGATCATTTATTAAGTGGTATAGCCATTTTCCAAAATTGTTATTCCAGAGTTATTGACTATTCTTGGACTTTATATCCCAAATAAGTTTTAGAGTCAGTTTGTCAAAACAGGGTCTTTTTTGCCTTTTATTCTGAACAGATGACTTTGTGATTATTTTGGTCATGGTGGGTCATTTTACTTCCCATTCTATCAGTTTTCTTTTCCGTAAAATTTCATATACACCTTACTTACTTCATAAGACTTATGTGAAAATTAAGTAAAGTCATGTATGTGAAAACCCAATGTATATAACTTATAAAGCACCTTGAATACTTTGCTGCAAGAATAGCATATTCATTTTTTATTTGTGAGTTATAAGTGTATATACCTCTCATACTCCTAATCTTATCCAACTGTGCCTGACCTGTAATACAATTATCGCTATTTTAATCAATGGACGGAAAGCTTACTAGAGTTCATTTGTACCTGTACAAATTTACCAGAATTTTCTCTATTTGTTTAATAAGAAGCTATCCTTATCCATAGAGTTACACTAATATTCAAATTTTAAAAATAGTCTGAAGAAGTCTTTATGTTATCAATTTAAGGGTCAATAGAGAACAACGCAGGGTCTTTAGGAATGAAGACTTTAATTAGCATGGAGATTTGGTAAGGACACAAGACTTAAATTCAAACTTGATGAATTAACTACCTAACTTTGGCTAATTTGTTTAAAGTTTTTGAGTGTCAGTTTCTTAATATATAAGAGAAGGATTGTAATAATATTGACCTCATGCTTTCATTGTGAGAAGTACATGAGATGTGAAAAAAGTGTTTAGGTTTGTGCTATTTAAATCATAGTTGTGATTATAAAATTGTAGATGTAAACTTACCACACCATAAAAGTCAAAACAAATTTTAAGTGTCTCGTGACAATTTGCTTTTGAAAGAAATCTGGCAAATCTCTTTATAGAGCAAACAGTCATTTTGTAATCCAAATAAATCCGTACAATTTGACTATATAAACTGAAATTCTTGAATAACAATTTTCTTATGATGATTCACTTATTTAATTATTCTAAACCAGTTTAATCTACATAAGTGGGAAACATTTCAGTTTCTGTGTATAAGAGGGAAAAAAATGAAAAGTCAATTGAAACATTAAAAGAATCTCCTGAGACCATGGAACTAACAAATAATTAGGTACTCATCTATAAAACCACTCATGTGTTATGAGTATTAGGATTTGTTGTACTTTGATTTAGAAGCTGCATTTTGCCCTTTCATTGGAGGTTAACTGATCACAATGTATATTTCTTTAGTTTAAGAGGCAAGAAAGGGCATTGCTTAAAACAGCAAATGTACAAATCAATACGTATTTTCTGTTTAATATAAGAATACATGAACTGGAGAAGAGATGAGAGAGAGTATAAAAAGTGTAAATTTCCCCCATCTTGCATAACAGAAATTCAATCAATATTGCCTAAAATTAAAATATGGATTTTAAAATGACTTCAACTTAATGTTTTTCATAATCATTGTTACTTAAACTAGAGGAACTGGTTAGGAAATAATATTTCTTACAGTAAAGGCTGTCTAAAAATTTGTTAATTTTATTTTTTTAAAGATTTTATTTATTATTTTAGAGAGAGAGCACGAGCTGGGGGGCGGGCAGAGGGAGAGGGAGAAGCACGCTCCCGCTGAGTAGGGAGCCCAATAGAGGGCTAGATCCCAGGACCCTGGGATCATGAACTGAGCTGAAGGCAGATGCCTAACCGAATGAATGGCCCAGGCACCCTGAAAATTTGTGAATTTTAAGCATACTTTTGTTTCTGATTTTCAAGTTTAATAAACACTATTTTGAAGTTTAATAAAATATACACATTTAAAGAGAGCACAGATTTAATTTTTTGACATTAATAATATCTAGCTGTAAAGTGAATTCATTCACAGTTAACAATAGAAACATTAGAAATTTTTCTTGAAGTTCTGGAATTCTTGTATAGAGAGAGTAAGAGAAACAAGATGAATTTGGTATTCTCTTCTAAGACTTTTTGGAAAACTCCATGCTCTAGTGTAGCCAAATTATATTGTGACTATGGTATTTCTAATTACTTTGACTGCTAAGTGACTAATGACTTAAAACTTGTATAGCACAGTGCTTGGGATTGAGTAAAGGGCTGAATGAACATTTGCTACTATTATTATTATATTTAGATCACAGTATAATTTCTGAGTAGACTTTTCTTTCTTTTGTAAAATACCTAGAAAAGCCAGGACAAAAGTAAGGATAGTTCATGAAAAAATAACCCTGTTTTCTTCTGATTTAGTGGCTCAATATCCTTATAGGTAGAGTATTTGAGAATGTAAATCATAAAGAGAAGCTATTTTTTTTTAATTGAGATACAGTTGACACACAACGTTACATTAATTTCAGGTGTACACTATAGTGATTCAACAAGCTTATATGTTATGCTATGCTCACCACAGGTATTGTTACCAGGTGTCACTATGCATGGCTTTTACAATACCATTGACTATATTCACTATACTGTATCTTTTATCCCCAGGACTTATTCATTCCATAACTGGAGGCCTTATCTCCCACTCCCCTTTACCCATTTTGCCCATTCTCTCACACTCCACCCATCTTGGCAACCATCAGTTTGTTCTCTGTATTTATGGGTCTGTTTCTGCTTTTCTTTCTTTTCTTTCTTTCTTTCTTTCTTTCTTTCTTTCTTTCTTTCTTTCTTTCTTTCTTCTTTCTTTCTTTCTTCTTTCTTTCTTTCTTTCTTTCTTTCTTTCTTTCTTTCTTTCTTTCTTTCTTTCTTTCTTTCTTTCTTTCTTTCTTTCTCTTTCTTCTTTCTTCTCTTTCTTTTTAAAGATTTTACTTATTTATTTATTTGAGGGGGAGAGGGGTAGAGGGGGAGGGAGAGGGACAAGAACAAGCAGACTCCATGCCGAGTACAGAGCTTGACACAGGGCTGATCCCAGGACCCTGAGATCACTACCTGAGCTGAAACCAAGAGTCGGATGCTTAACCAACTGAGCCAACCAGGTGCCCCTGTTTTGCTTTTTGTGATTGTTTATTCATTTGTTTTGTTTTTTAGATTCCACATATCAGTGAAATCATATGGCATTTGTCTTTGTCTGACTTATTTTACTTAGCATAATACCTTTGGGACCATCCATGTTGTTGTAAATGGCAAGATCTTATTTTTTTAAATTTTTAAAATTTTAATTATGTTAGTTAGCCAACATATAGTACATCATTAGTTTTTGATGTAGAGTTCAATGATTCATTAGTTGCATATAACACCCAGTGCTCATTACAACATGTGCCCTCCTTAATACCCATCACCTGGCTACCCCATCCCCCACCCCTTCCCTTCTGCAACCCTCAGTTTGTTTCCCAGAGTCCAGAGTCTCTCATGGTTTGTCTCCCTCTCTGATTTCTTCCCATTCAGTTTTCTCTCCCTTCCCCTGTGGTCCTCTGCTCTATTCCTTATGTTCCACATATGAGTGAAACCATATGGTAATTGTCTTTCTCTGCTTGACATATTTCACTTAGCATTATCCCCTCCAGTTCTATCCATGTCGATGTAAATGGTGGGTATTCATCCTTTCTGATGGCTGAATAATATTCCATTGTATATATGTACCACATCTTCTTTATCCATTCATTTGTTGAAGGGCATTTTCATTCCTTCCACAGTTTGGCTATTGTGGACATTGCTGCTATGAACATTGGGGTACATACAACCCTTCTTTTCACTACATCTGTATCTTTGGGGAAAATACCTAGTAGTGCAATGCTGGGTTGTAGGGTAACTTTATTTTTAATGTCTTGAGGAACCTCTGCACTGTTTTCCAGAATGGCTGCACCAGCTTGCATTCCCACCAACAGTGCAAGAATGTTCCTCCTTCTCCACAACCTCACCAACACTTGTTGTTTCTTGTCTTGTTAATTTTGGCCATTCTAGCTGGTGTAAGGTGGTGTCTCATTGTGGTTTTGATTTGTATTTCCCTGATGGCTAGTGATGTTGAACATTTTTTCATGTGTCTGTTGGCCATTTGTATGTCTTCTTTGGAGAAGTGTCTGTTCATGTCTTCTGCCCATTTCTTGACTGGATTATTTGTCTTTGGGTGTTGAGTTTGATATGTTCTTTATCCAAAGGAAAAAAGTCTCTTCAATAAATGGTGCTGGGAAAACTGGACAGCCACATGCAGAAGAATGAAACTAGACCATTCTCTTACACCATCTTTATAAAGATAAACTCAAAATGGATGAAAGACCTCAATGTGAGATAAGAATCCATCAAAATCCTAGAGGAGAACATAGGCAGTAACCTCTTTGACATTGGACACAGCAACTTCTTTCAAGACATGTCTCTAAGGGCAAGGGAAACAAAAGAAAAATGAACTTTTGGGACTTCATCAAGATAAAAAGCTTCTGCACAGCAAAGGAAACAGTCAGCAAAACTAAAAGCAACCCACGGAATGGGAGAAGATATTTGCAAATGACATTTCAGATAAAGGGCTGATATCCAAAATTTATCTTTTTTTTATGGCTGAGTTGTGTATATATATATGTATATATTTATGTGTATATTTAACTTTTTTATCCGTTCATCTATCAATGGATATTTAAATTGCTTCCATATCTTGGCTATTGTAAATAATGCTGCTATAAACATAGAGGTGCATATATCTTTTCAAATTAGTGTTTTTGTTTTCTTTGGGTAAATATGCAGTAGTGGAATTATTGGATCATAACGTATTTCTATTTTTAATTTTTTGAGGAACCTCTATACTGTATTCCATAGTGGCTTCACTAATTTGCATTTCTACCAACAATGCATGAGGTTCCTTATTCTCCACATCCTTGCTGACACTTGTTATTTCTTGTCTTTTTTGTTCTAACCATTCTGATAGTTGTAAAGTGATATCTCATTGTGGTTTTGATTTGCATTTCCCTGATGTTGAGTGATGTTGAGCATCTTTTTATGTGTCTGTTGGCCATCTCTAGGTCTTTGGAAAAATGTCTATTTAGGTCCTCAGCCCATTTTTAATTGGATTATTTGGGTTTTTTTGGCATTGAGTTGTATAAATTCTTTATATATTTTAGATATTAATCCCTTATAGGATATATCATTGCAAAGATCTTATCCCATTCAGTAGGTTGCCTTGTTTTGTTGATGGTTTCTTTCACTGTGCAAATGCTTTTTATTTTGGTGTAGTCCCAATAGTTTAATTTTGCTTTTGTTTTTCTTTTTTGAGGAGACATATCTAGAAAAAATGTTACTAAGGTTGATGTCAAAGAAATTACTGCCCATATTTTATTCTAGGAGTTTTATGGTTTCAGGTCTCACATTTAGGTCTTTAATCCATTTCGAGGTCCTTTTCATACATGGTATAAGAAAGTGGCCCAGATTTGTTCTTTTATACATAGCTGTCCAGTTTTCCCAGAACCATTTATTGAAGAGACTATCTTTTTTTTTAAATTGTATATTCTTGACTCTTTTGTCATAGATGAATTGACCATGTAAGTATGGATTTATTTCTGGACTCTCTATTCTGTTTCATTGATATATATGTCTGTTTTGTGCCAATACTGTACTGTTTTGATTACTACAATTTTTGTAGTATATCTTGAAGCCTGGGATTGTGATACCTCCAGCTTCATTCTTCTTTCTCAAGATTGCTTTGGCTGTTTGGAGTCTTTTGTGATTCTATACAAATTTCAGTATTATTTGTTTTATTTCTGTGAAAAATACTATTGGCATATTGATAGGGATTGCATTTAATCTTTGGGTAATATGAACATTGTAAAAATATTTGTTCTTCCAATCCATGAGCATGGGATATCTTCCCATTTGTTTGTGTCCTCTTCAATTCCTTTCATCCATCTTTTATAGTTTTCAGAGTACAGGTCTTTTACCTCTTTAAGTTTATTCCTAGGTATTTTATTATTTTTGGTTCAGTTGTAAATGGAATTGTTTTCTTACCTTCTCTTTATGCTACTTCAACACAACTGATTTCTGTGTATTCATTTTCTATCCTGCAACTTTATGGAATTCATTTATTACTTCTAATAATTTTTTGATGGAGTCTTTAGAGTTTTCTATGTATGATGGGAGAAACTATGGACCTCTGATTTGTTCTCCTGGAATAATTGGAAAGAAAATTAAAAATTTCAGTAGAAATTAAAAAGATGAACTCTTAGGACACATTGCTGGTGGTAGGACATTTAACTTTTATCTATCAGAAATTTTGTATTTTTTTTAATCATGTAATTTTCTGCCTTTTCCTCTACTGTTTACTTTCCATGAAAATGAATTGAAGGTATGTCTTACAATAAGAACAACTGGCAGAGTCCTATCATGCCTATTCTTGTTTTAATAAACTTCATTTGAGTTATACTTCACACACAACAAAGTTCAACCATTTCTTTAGTTCCTTGAGTTTTGACAATGGATACAGTTGAGTACCAACATCACAGTCAACACAAACAATATTACCATCATCCCTTTCCCAATCAATCCCCTCCATTTACCTCAGCCCATTACTCTGCTTTATATAACTACAGATTTGATATGACGTTTCTAAAATTTCTTATAAATTGAATCAGTTTGTTCTCGAGACTGATATCTTTTATTCTGATGTTTTATGTAATTCATGCATGTTTTTGTACATATCAGTTGTCCTTTTTACTATTAATCCCATTGTATAGGATCATACTGCATATACCACATACCATCCCATACACCATACTTAGTTTCTATTGACCTGGTGGTGAATCTTTAGGTTGTTTATCATTTTTGGCTATTACAAAGAGAGCTGCTTTGCACCTTTGTGTGTACATCCTTGTGACAACATGTGTTTTCACTTCTTTTGTGTAAACACCTAAGAGTGGGATGGGTAAATTATATAAGTAAATGTTTAACTTTTTAAGAAATAGATAAACTGGGCTTGTTCTTCTTCCCTCTTCTCCCCAGCTCTTTTCTCCTCCCCTTCTTTCTTTTCTTTCTGCCACGTAAGAACACAGCATGAAGGTTAACTATGCAGCCTAGGAAGAGATTTCTTACCAAGACTTGACCATGCTGGCGTCAGTTTCAGAACTCATGAGCTTTGATAAATCACATTTACAAAAGAAAGACATAGATACACTGATTGCCCAGTTAACAGTAATCCTTGTAGGTGCTCCACATTCTCACAAACACTGGGTATTGTCAGTCTTTAATTTCACCCATTCCGATGATGTGTCATGATATTTCAGTGGGTTTAATTTGAATTTCTCTAATTATAGTCACCTTCTTCTCATGTGCTTTTTGGTCATTTATTTAACTTCTTTTGATAAACACCTGGTTAAATATTCTTTGTTTTCTTACTGGGTTGTAAGAAAACTATGAACTCTGGACATATGTCCTCTGACAGACAATGCATTTTCTCCCAGTTTGTAGATGACCTTTCATTTTCATAAATATTAATTTTGTCAGATTTTTAAATTTATCAAATTTTATTTTCTGATTTGTGATTTTTATGTCCAACTTTGCCTATGCTTGGAAGATTAATCCTAGGTTATCCCTCAGATGGTTTAATTTTTTGCCTTTTAGATTTATGATCCTATTGACTTAATTTCATGTATGGCATGAGATAAACATCAAGATTATTTTTCTTGTGGATGTTAAGTTGTTGTAGAGAATTTTTCCCACTGAATTAGTTTGGCATCCGGGTTGCAAATCACTTAAACTTATAGGCTGTCTGTTTTTGAATTCTTTTCTCTGTTCCATTGATCTATATGTTTTTCTTATGCCAATATATCCCTGTCATCAATACCAAAGACTTAAGATAAATCTGAAATCAGATGTTATAAGTTCCTTTACTTTCTTTGTTGTTTCCAAAATTATTTTAGATATTTTAACTTATTTGCATCTTGCTGTATTTTAGAATTACCTTGGCATGTTGTACAAAAGTGCCTGCTGGGATGTTCATTGGGATTGCAGTAAGTCGGTAGATGCAAGTTTTGGAAAGTTGACATCTTGATAATGTCTCATGCATAAACATCTCATCTTCCCATTTACTTAGGTTTCTTTAACTTCCCTCAGCAATAGTTCCTTATAATAGTTCCCTATACATAGGTTCTGTGTATATTTTGATAAATGTATCACTATTTTGAATGTTATTTTAAGTGGTATAACCAACTTCAAAACCATTCATTTTTGGTATATAGAAATGCATAGTTTTATTTTATAGTGGTATCTTACAATTTTGCTAATGTGACTTGTTAATGCTAATAGCTTTTTTTCATAGGTTATCTAGGATTTCCTACAAATACATTTTTATGTGAATAAGAAAGTTTCACTGATTTTCCACTGTGTATAATTTTACTCCTTTAATTATATTATGGCTTGGATCAAGATTTCCTTTACAATAAAAAAGTGAGGTGCTTATTCCAAATCTTAGTCAGAAAGCATTTAATATTTTACCGTTAATTACAATACTTATAGTAGGTTTATCATAGATGCTTCTGTTGGGTTGAGAAATTTCCTTCCTGTTAATAGTTTGCTGTGTTTTTTATTTTGAGATTTATGCTGAGTTTTGTTATATGTTCTTTCTGCATCTATTGAGATCATCACATTTTTTTCTTTAGTTCTGTTAATATGGTGGGTTGAATTGATTGATTTTGAAAATGTTAAAGCAACTGTGCATTCCTGTCATAAATACAACTTAATGCTATATTATCATATTATGTGTTGCTGATTTTGATTTAAAATATTTTGTTAAATACTTGGTTGATATTTATATGAGATATCATGTATGATTTTCTTTTTTTGGAATGTCTTTATCTAGTTTTTGGTACGAATCTAATACTGACTACAAAAATATGAGCTAGAAGTAAGTCATTCTTCCATAATGTTTGAATGAGTTTACTTAAGGATGTGTTATGTTTTCCTTAAAGATTTGAAAGAGTTCAATGGTAAAACATTTTGATTTGACAATTTTATACATTATTCAATACTCACCATGGTAATTGTAATCACCATCTGTCACCATACACTGTTATAACAATATTATTAATTATTTTCCTTATGCTGTACTTTTCATCTATGACTTATTTTATAACTACAAATTTGAACCACTTAATGAAAAAAAAAATTTTCATTTTTACCTGTATATTTACCAGTTTGTCATTTCTAGAGTTCCCTATTTTATTTATTTATTTATTTATTTATTTATTTATTTATTTATTATGTTATGTTAATCACCATATATAACATCATTGGATTTTGATGTAATATTATATGATTCATTGTTTGCATATAACACCCAGTGCTCCATGCAACACATGCCTCCTTTAATACCCATCACCAGGCTAAGCCATCCCCCCACCCCCTCCCCTCTAGAACCCTCAGTTTGTTTTTCAGAGTCCATAGTCTCTCATGGTTGGTCTCCCTCTCAGATTTCCCCCCCTTCATTCTTCCCTTCCTGCTGTCTTCTTTTTTTTTTTTTTTTAACATATAATGTATTATTGTTTCAGAGGTACAGGTCTATGATTCAACAGTCTTACACAAGTCACAGCACTCACCATAGCACATACCCTCCCCAATGTCTATCACACAGCCACCCCATCCCTCCCTCCCATCACCACTCCAGCAACCCTCAGCTTGTTTCCTGAGATTAAGAATTCCTCATATCACTGAGGTCATATGATACATGTCTTTCTCTGATTGACTTATTTTGTTCAGCATAATACCCTCCAGTTCCATCCATGTCATTGCAAATGGCAAGATTTCAGTCCTTTTGATGGCTGCATAATATTCCATTGTATATATATACCACCTCTTCTTTATCCATTCATCCGTCCATGGACATCTTGGCTCTTTCCACAGTTTTGCTATTGTGGACATTGCTGCTATAAACATTGGGGTGCACATACCCCTTCGCATCCCTACATTTGTATCTTTGGGGTAAATACCCAGTAGTGCAATTGCTGGATCGTATGGTAGCTCTATTTTCAACCTTTGAGGAACCTCCATACTGTTTTCCAGAGTGGTTGCACCAGCTTGCATTCCCACCAACAGTGTAGAGGGGTTCCCCTTTCTCCACATCCCCGTCAACATCTGTCGTTTCCTGACTTGTTAATTTTAGCCATTCTGACTGGTGTGAGGTGGTATCTCATTGAGGTTTTGATTTGGATTTCCCTGATACCGAGTGATGTTGAGCACTTTTTCATGTGTCTCTTGGCCATTTGGATGTCTTCCTTGGAAAAATGTCTGTTTATGTCTTCTGCCCATTTCTCAATTGGATCATTTGTTCTTTGGGTGTTGAGTTTGCTAAGATCTTTATAGATTTTGGATACTAGCCCTTTATCTGATATGTCACTTGCAAATATCTTCTCCCATTCTGTCGGTTGTCTTTTGGTTTTGTTGACTATTTCTTTTGCTGTGCAAAAGATTTTAATCTTGATGAAGTCCCAATAGTTCATTTTTGCCCTTGCTTCCCTTGCCTTTGGCGATGTTTCTAGGAAGAAGTTGCTGCGGCTGAGGTCGAAGAGGTTGCTGCCTGTGTTCTCCTCTAGGATTTTGATGGACTCCTGTCTCACATTGAGGTCTTTCAACCATTTGGAGTCTATTTTTGTGTGTGGTGTAAGGAAATGGTCCAGTTTCATTCTTCTGCATGTGGCTGTCCAATTTTCCCAACACCATTTGTTGAAGAGACTGTCTTTTTTCCATTGGACATTCTTTCTTGTTTTGTCAAAGATGAGTCAACCATAGAGTTGAGGGTCCATTTCTGGGTTCTCCATTCTGTTCCATTGATCTGTGTGTCTGTTTTTGTGCCAGTACCATACTGTCTTGATGATTACAGCTTTGTGATAGAGCTTGAAGTCTGGAATTGTGATGCCACCAGCTTTGCTTTTCTTTTTCAACATTCCTCTGGCTATTCGGGGTCTTCTCTGGTTCCAAACAAAATTTAGGATTATTTGTTCCATTTCTTTGAAAAAAGTGGATGGTGTTTTGATAGGGATTGCATTAAATGTGTAGATTGCTCTAGTTAGCATTGACATCTTAACCATATTTGTTCTTCAAATCCATGAGCATGGAATGTTTTTCCATTTCTTTGTGTCTTCCTCTATTTCTTTCATGAGTATTTTTTACTTTTCTGAGTACAGATTCTTTGCCTCTTTGGTTAGATTAATTCCTAGGTAGCTTATGGTTTTGGGTGTGATTGTAATTGGGATGGACTCCTTAATTTCTCTTTCTTCTGTCTTGTTGTTAGTGTATAGGAATGCCACTGATTTCTGTGCATTAATTTTATATCCTGCCACTTTACTGAATTCCTGTATGAGTTCTAGCAGTTTTGGGGTGGAGTCTTGGGTTTTCTACATAAGTATCAGATCCTTTGCAAAGAGTGAGAGTTTGACTTCTTTGCCAATTCGGATGCCTTTAATTTCTTTTTGTTGTCTGATTGCTGTGGCTAGGACTTCTAATACTATGCTGAATAGCAGTGGTGATAGTGGACATCTCTGCTGTGTTCCTGACCTTAGGGGGAAAGCTCTCAGTTATTCCCCGTTGAGGATGATATTCGCTGTGGGTTTTTCATAGATGGCTTTTATGATATTGAGGTATGGACCCTCTATCCCTATACTCTGAGGAGTTTTGATCAAGAAAGGATGCTGTACTTTGTCAAATGCTTTTTCTGCATCTATTGAGAGGATCATATGGTTCTTGTTCTTTCTTTAATAATGTATTGTATCACATTGATTGATTTGCAGATGTTGAACCAAGCTTGCAGCCCAGGGATAAATCCCACTTGGTTGTGGTGAATAATCCTTTTAATGTACTGTTGGATCCTATTGGCTAGTATTTTGGTGAGAATTTTTGCATCCATGTTCATCAGGGGTATTGGTCTGTAATTCTCCTTTTTGATGGGGTCTTTGTCTGGTTTGGGAATCAAAGTAATGGTGGCCTCATAAAATGAGTTTGGAAGTTTTCCTTCCATTTCTATTTTTTGGAACAGTTTCAGAAGAATATGTATTCATTCTTCTTGAAATGTTTGGTAGAATTCCCCTGGGAAGCCATCTGGCCCTGGGCTCTTGTTTATTGGGAGATTTTTGATGACTGCTTCAATTTCCTTAGTGGTTATAGGTCTGTTCAGGTTTTCTACTTCTTCCTGGTTCAGTTTTAGTAGTTGGTACATCTCTAGGAATGCATCCAATTCTTCCAGGTTATCTAATTTGCTGGCATAAAGTTGCTCATAATATGTTCTTATAATTGTTTGTATTTCTTTGGTGTTGGCTGTGATCTCTCCACTTTCATTCATGATTTTATTTATTTGGGTCCTCGCTCTTTTCTTTTTGAAAAGTCTGGCCACGGGTTTATCAATCTTGTTAATTCTTTCAAAGAACCACTCCTAGTTTCATTGAACTATTCTACTGTTCTTTTGGTTTCTATTTCATTGATTTCTGCTCTGATCTTTATTATTTCTCTTCTCCTTTTGAGTTTAGACTTTATTTGCTGTTCTTTCTCTAGTTCCTTTAGGTGTAGGGTTAGGTTGTGTATTTGAGACCTTTCTTATTTCTTGAGAAAGGCTTGTATTGCTATATACTTTCCTCTTAGGACTGCTGTGGCTGCATCCCAAAGATTTTGAACAGTTGTGTTTTCATTTTCATTGGTTTCCATGAATTTTTTAAATTCTTCTTTAATTTCCTGGTTGACCCATTCATTCTTTAGTAGGATGCTCTTTAGCCTCCATGTATTTGAGTTCTTTCTGACTTTCCTCTTGTGATTGAGTTCTAGTTTCAAAGCATTGTTGTCCAAAAATATGCAGGGAATGACCCCAATCTTTTGTTACCAGTTGAGACCTGATTTGTGACCTAGGATGTGATCTATTCTGGAGAATGTTCCATGGACACTAGAAAAGAATGTGTGTTCTGTTGCTTTGGGATGGAATGTTCTGAATATATCTGTGAAGTCCATTTGGTCCAGTGTGTCATTTAAAGTCTTTATTTCCTTGTTGATGTTTTGCTTAGATGATCTGTCCATTTCAGTGAGGGGGGTGTTAAAGTCCCCCACTATTATTGTATTGTTGTTGATTTGTTTCTTTGCTTTTGTTATTAATTGGCTTATACAAGTGGCTACTTCTATGTTAGGGGCATAGATATTTACAATTGTTAGATCTTCTTGTTGGATAGACACTTTAAGTAGGATATAGTGTCTTTCTTCATCTCTTATTACAGTCTTTGGTTTAAAATCTAATTTGTCTGATATAAGGATTGCCACCCCAGCTTTCTTTTGGTGTCCATTAGCATGGTAAATGGTTTTCCACCCCATCACTTTCAATCTGGGGGTGTCTTTGGGTCTAAAATGAGTCTCTTGCAGACGGCATATTGATGGGTCTTGTTTTTTTACCCAATCTGATAGCCTGTGTCTTTTGATTGGGGCATTTAGACCATTTATATTCAGGGTAACTATTGAAAGATATGAATTTAGTGCCCTGTATTGCCTGTAAGGTGACTGTTACTGTATATTGTCTGTGTTCCTTTCTGGACTATGTTACTTTTAGGCTCCCTCTTTGCTTAGAGGATCCCTTTCAAGATTTCTTGTAGGGCTGGTTTCATGTTTGCAAATTCCTTTAGTTTTTGTTTGTCCTGGAAGCTTTTTATCTCTCCTTCTATTTTCAATGACAGCCTAGCTGGATATAGCATTCTTGGCTGCACATTTTTCTCATTTAGTGCTCTGAATAGATCATGCCAGTCCTTTCTGGCCTGCCAGGTCTCTGTGGATAGGTCTGTTGCCAATCTTATGTTTCTACCATTGTAGGTTACATATCTATTCTCCAGAGCTGGTTTCAGGATTTTCTCTTTGTCTCTGAGACTCATTAGTTTTACTATTAGATGTTGGGGTGTTGACTTATTTTTATTGACTATGAGTGGTGTTCTCTGAGCCTCCTGGAATTAATGCCTGTTTCCTTCCCCAAATTCAGGAAATCCTCTGCTATAATTTGCTCCAATATACCTTCTGCCCCTCTCTCTCTTTCTTCTTCTTCTGGGATCTTAATTATTCTAATATTGTTTCATGTTATGGTATCACTTATCTCTAGAATTCTTCCCTCATGATACAGTAGTTGTTTATCTCTCTTTTTCTCAGCTTCTTTATTTTCCATCATTTGGTCTTCTATTTCACTAATTCTCTCTTCTGCCTCATTTATCCTAACCATTAGAGCGTCCATTTTTTATTTCACCTCATTAATAGCCTTTTTGATTTCGACTTGGTTAGATTTTAGTTCTTTTATTTCTCCAGAAAGGGTTTCTCTAATAACTTCCATGCTTTTTTCAAGCCCAGCTAGCATCTTTAAAATCATCATTCTTAACTCTAGTTCCGACATCTTACTAATGTCCATATTGATTACGTCCCAGGCAGTTGGTACTGCCTCTTGTTCTTTGTTTTTGAGGTATTTTTTTCTGTCTTGTCATTTTGTCCAGAGGAGAATAGATGAATGAGAGAACAAAATGCTAACAGGGTAACAAGTCCCCAGAAAATATACACTAAACACATCAGAAAAGACCTGAAACCAGGGGGAAAGAATGGGAAAGAAAGAAAAAAGATGAAAAAAATTAAAGAAAAAGATAAAAACAAACAAACAAAACAAAACAAAACAAAAGAGTATGTGACCAATATGACCAGGCTGGTGCATAGATCAGTGCCACACACTAGATTTTGGACGTATTTTGGTCTGTTAGAAGAAAGTGCCTCCCAAAATTTTAAGGAAAGAAAAACATATATGTACAAAAATAAGGGTTAATATGATGACCAGATGAAATATGACTGTAAAGATGAAAATTATAAAAGATTTTATAAAAGTAATTGATAAGGAATTTGTTGAAAAAAGAAAGAAGAGGATAAAATAAAAGGGAGATAATGTGATCAGGCAGGAGACTAGAACAAAGCCATACACTAGAGATTTAGGGTATATTTTGGTCTTTTAGAAGAAACTGTATCCCAAAATTTTTAAGAGGGAACAACTTATATATATATATATATATATATATATATATAAGTTTCATATATATATATGAAAAATAAGGGTAACTACTATGAAGAGATAGAATATGACTTTAAAAATGAAAAATAAAAAAGATTTTCTAAAAAAGGTATTGATAAGATGTTGTTTGAAAAAGGGAAAAAGAAAAATTCAAAAAAAAAAGAAAAAGAAAGTCCAAAAAAAAAATTAACTTTGAAAGACTAAAGAATCATGGTAAAAAAGCCATGAATTCTATGTGTAGTATTCCCATAACGCTGGAGTTCTGCCGTTCTCATTGATTGGTAAACTTGGTCTTGGCTGGCTGTTCTTGCTGATCTTCTGGGGGAGGGGCCTGTTGCAGTGGTTCCCAGATGTCTTTGCCAGAGGTGGAATTGCCCCACTCTTGCCGTCTGGGCTAAGTAATCTGCTCAGGTTTGCTCTCGGGAGCTTTTGTTCCCTGCAAGCTTTCCGTACAGCTTTGCGGGATGAGAGTGAAATGGCGGCCTCCCAATATCCACCCAGAGGAGCCGAGAACTTGGGGCCCTATTCCTCAATGCGCCCCCAGAGAAAAGCAGTCAATCACTCCCGTCTCCCTGGTCTCCGGCCCCACTCCGTGCTCACCCAGCCTGTGACTGAGCATTTCTATCCCTTGCCCACGACCCCGTGTGGAGTCTCCAAACCCATAAGATCCTTGCAGTGCACTCCTGTGGTGCTCCTCCCAGGGGAGGAAGGGGAGTCTCCCCCGATCTGCCACTTGGGTCCCTGCTGGAGGAACAGTGGCTAGACTGTGCCGCGGATCACGGTTTACGGCAACCCCAAGCTTAGGGCCTGCTCCTCAGCTCTGTCTCTGCAGCCGGCTTCCCGGCTCCGATACCTGGGAGCTCTGCTGCACTCACGCACCCCCAATCTTTCTGTGACCCCGAGGGTCCTGAGACCACACTGTCCCAGCGAGTGTTCCACCACCCATTTAGCCACTGGAGCGACATCCTTCAGTGGAGCCGACTTCTAAAATTTCCAATTTTGTGCTCTGCTGCTCTATCACTTGCCATAGCAGCTGATGCAGGCCCCATCCCCTGCTGTCTATCTTCCCAAATATCACCTGGGATTCACTTCTCCACCCGTCCTACCTTCCAAAGTGGTCGCTTTTTTGTTCATAGAGTTGCTGCTATTCTTTTCTTCGATCTCCTGGTGAGTTCATAGGTGTTCAGAAAGGTTTGACCTCTATCTAGTTGAATTCCTGGGACCAGATGAAATTTATGCCTCCTACTCCTCCACCATCTTGCTCTTCCTTCTCTCTATTTATATTTAAAGATCGAAGATTATTATTTTTTTAATGCCTGAGGTACTTCTTTAACCTTCTTTTTTTTAAAGATTTTATTTATTTATGTGACAGAGAGAGACAGTGAGATAGGGAACACAAGCTGGGGGAGCTGGAGAGGGAGAAGCAGTCAGCAAGTCGGGAGAAGCAGTCGGGAACTTGATCCCAGGGCACTGGGGTCATGACCTGAGTCGAAAACAGACACTTAAGGACTGAGCCACCCAGGTGCCCCTAACCTTTTTTTTTTTTAACCGCAAGTCTGCTGACAATAGATCCTCGCAATTTTTGTTGTCTGAAAAAGCTTATATTTTGTCTTAATTTTGAAAAAATATTTTGTTGATTTTAAAATTATTTCTGTTTTTTCTCAATATGTGGTATTAAGACATTGTTTCATTGTCTTCTAGACTATATAGGTTCGGATGACTCTTTTGCATTATTATCTTTGTTCTTCTGAAAATAATGTGCTTTTGACCTTTGTTGCTCTTAAGATTTTTTTTAGACATTGGTTTTCAGGAATTTGATTTTGATATGCTTGTGTAATTTTCTTTGGCTCTCATGGTTGAGAATATTTTGAGCTTCTTGGATTATGGGCTTATAGTTTTCATCATATTTGAAAATTTTTGATCTATTATTTCTTCAAAAAATTTTTTACCGTGTCATCTCTCTTTTTTTCATTGCATGTATGTTACATTGCTTAGTAGTATACTGTAAATCTTTGGTCTTTATTCCTTCTATTTATGTATTTTATCTTTCTTCAATTAAAAAAATATTTTGTTAAAAAGTGTCTTGTTATTTCATCATTTTCACTGATTTGTTGTTCTTTAGTCACCAATACACTGTTAATCTAGTTCAGGGAAATGTTTATTTCAAATATCATATTTTTTATCTTTAAGAGTTGTAGTTGGTGGTTTTTTATATCTTCCATTGTTATATTCATTACATTAATGTTCATTTTGAAATACTCGAGCATTGAGCATGTTTATAACACTTTTGTCTATGAACTTTATCATCTCTTTCATTTTTGTTTATGCTTTTATTGATTAATTTTTCTCCTGGTTGTGGGTAATACTTTCCTATTTCTTCACAAAACTATTATATTTTTTATTGGAGACTGACAATTATAAATTTTATATTTTTTTACTGCTTTTCTGTATTCCTTTTATACATTAGGTTTTATCTTGAAGAGTTATTATTGGATCAGTGGTTTTCTTTTTTTCTTCTTTTTTTAGTCTATCATTTGAGGCTTGATTTGTATGGTCCTTTTTGAGAGAAAAGGGGGCGGGTCCAGAGCAGTTTCTATCCTAGGGCTAGTTTAGGCTGACTAGTAAGGTATCGTGCTTCTGGGGGAGATATTAAAAGACCTTTGCATTTATCATGGCTGCTCTACTCTGTGTGGTGGGAATTTGAATTATTCCCTGCCATTTGTGTGTTTAGTGAATATTTTAGGTTGCAGGATCCAGTGATTTTCTTTCTTTCCTTAAAGTTCACCTTTGCTAGGATTTGTGCATTTTTACTATATCTGTGCTTGTGTTGGTATTCAGCCAAAGATTTATGGTGTCCCCTATGCCAGTTTCTACAGTTTATTGTTTTCTCTCTATAGCTCTACATCTCTGTTATTCTGCTCTACCTACTCTAGGTGTCTTTGCTTTTCCAAACTCAAACGTGTTCTACTCTGGCTTCCTCATTCCTGTGGTGTAGTTTAGAATTGCCTCATGTAGAAGTGAGAGTGAAGTTAGGGCTCATCTTACTTGTTTTTATGTTCTTACATTCTCAGTCCTATACTAGCTGATGTTCAAAACAGGAACACAGTGTTTCACATATATATTTTCAAATTGATCCCTGTTATTCCTTCTTAGTCAGGGGCAGTGTGCTTTTTGTATTTTAGATGAGTACACAAAGATCTATCCAGATGAGACATAGACACTAGGAAACAGATCCCAACTATTGGGCAACATAGCTTTTAAAGTGAATAATTAGAGAAGTACCAGGCTTCTTTTACCTCATTGCCTTTATGAGTCCAGAATGCATAACATGTTAGAGCCTGGGTTCCACTCCCATCTTTCCAGCTGAGTTATAAGGAACAGCTGTCTTCTATAGTCAGAGGGAGGCCAGAGATGTGCAATTCTAGTTCAAATTGTGACAAGTCAGTGTCTGGAATGACCACATCAGCATTTATTCTGGTGAAGCAATAACTCTCCCCTGTTATGATGAGGGGCTCCATTTTAAGGATTGTGACTGACTGAGAATCAATTGCCTTAAACACTGGGTTTTAGCTATTTTCCCTGGAGCTTTGAAAGAGACTACCTTTTCATCTAAAAGGCAAGTCTATAGAGGATTAGCTTTGGACAAATGACCTTGCAATACATGAATTTTGTAACTTATTTAGAACTAGACTGAATTTCCAGAATCCTAACATAGGCTGTATCTATCCTGGAGGATAAAAATATCCTATATGTTAAAAAAAAAAAAAAAAAAAAAAGAAGAAGAAGAAGATAGCAAGAAGGGAAAAATGAAGGGGGGGAATTGGAGGGGGAGATGAGCCATGAGAGACTATGGACTCTGAGAAACAAACTGAGGGTTCTAGAGGGGAGGGGGTTGGGGGGATGGGTTAGCCTGGTGATGGGCATGTACTGAATGGAGCACTGGGTGTTACACGCAAACAATGAATCACAGAACACTACATCAAAAACTAATGATGTAATGTATGGTGATTAACATAACACAATAAAAATAAATAAATAAAAGGTCAGTTGACTAGGGATAGGCAAAGTGGGTGATGGGAATATTCTATATTTGAGGAGGAAATATATGGCATATACATATGTCAATATTGAGATGTACAATTGATTTTGGCACATTTTCCTGTATGCAAACTATTCCTCATAAAAGTAAAACATTAAATGCTCAATAGATGTTAGTTATATTAAAATGTATTTACATCATTTGATAAAAATGAAAAAAAAATTACTATTGCACCAATTATTTATTATACCGTGCTGTATAATTTCTAAAGAAATTTTGTTTTGTTTCTGAATTCCCATTTTATTATTATTTACTGCTGCATAACATTTCAATCGCAAAATTAATAGCTTAAAACAACAAAATTTTGCTATCTGACAGTTTCTGAGGGTAGGAAATCCCAAAACACTTAGTTCAGTGGTTCTGGCTCAGGATTTTTCATGAGGTTGAAGTCAAACTGTTGGCTGGAGTCAATCACTTGAGGGCTTGACTCATGGTTGTAAGCAGCAGATTTCAGTTCCCTATCACCTGGGTTTGATTATGAGATGGTAAACACCCATCCTCTCACTATGTCTTCACTTAGTGAAAGAGAGCTCTCTGGGATGTCTTTTATAAGGCCACTAATCCCATTAATAAGGGCTCCTCCCTCATGACTTAATGACCTCCCAAAGGCCCCATCTCCAAATACCATCACACTGTGGATTAGTTTTCGTATGAATTTTGGCAGGAAATATTCAGTCTATGGTATTCCATCCTTGGCCCTCCCAAAATTCAGCCCTTTTTGCATTCAAAGTTCATTTGTTTCATCCCAATAGACCCAAAAGTCTTAACTCGTTCCAGCATTAATTTTAAAGTGTAAGTCCAAAGTCTCATGTAAATATCATCTAAATCAGATTTGGGTCAGACTCAAGGTATGAGTCATTCTGAGGCCAACTCTTCTCTAGCCGTGAACCTATGAGACCAAACGCGTTATGTGCTTCTATAAAATACAGTGCTGAAACAGGCATAGGGCAGACATTCCATTTCAAAAGGGAAACATCATAAAGAGGAAAGTAGGGACAGCTCCCAAATAAATCCAAAACCTAATGGAGAAAATTCTCTTAGACCTTAAGTATGAGAATATGCCTCTTTGGCTTCACATTCTGTTTTCCAGGCCCAGGGGGTAGTAAGTCACTCCCATGGCTCTGTGGGACAACTTACTACAGCTCTAGTGAGGCCCCACACATGCTACCATTCTCAGCAAGCATCTGTGGCTCTCCCAGGTTGTGGCACTACACCTGGGCTCTGCCATGCATCCCTATCCTTTAAAACCTATGTGGACCAAGAATTCTGGCCCTGTGATGGGAGTGGCAGTCCTGATCTCTGAATCATTTCTGGGTCCTTCTTCTATTATAGTTGTTCATCCATTATCCATTTGTCCGTTATCTTGAACAATAGCTCCTAGTTTCTGTTTAGATGAGTGAATCATATTAATCTTAACAAATGGTCACATGGCATCACCTTTAGTGCCCTCACATTTTGCAATATGGATAGGCTGAGAATTTTCTAAATCTTTAAGTTCTGCCTCCTTAATGCTTAATAATTCCATCTATAAGTAATTTCTGTTGTCTCACACTTCAATATAATCAGTCAGAAAAAGCCAAGCTACATCTTCAACACTTTTCTTAGAAATTTCATGCAAATACTGCATATGTGGAATCTAAATTAATCAGACTCATAGAAACAAAAACTAGAATGGATAAAGATGTGGTATACACACACACAGACACACACACACACACACACACACACACACACACAGGAATACTACTCAGCCATCAAAAACAATGAGATCTTGCCATTTGCAGCAATACAGTTGGAGCTAGGGAGTATTATGCTAAGCAAAATAAGTTGGTCAGAGAAAGACAAATACCATTTGATTTCACTCATATGTGAAATTTAAGGAAAAAAACAAACAATCATAGGGAAAAAAAGAGAGAGACAAACCAAACTATAGAGAACAAACTGGTTACCAGTGGGGAGGGGTGGGGGGATGGGTGAAATAGGTGATGGGGATTAAGGAGGCCACTTGTTGTGATGAGCACCAGGTGTTGTATGGAAGTGTTGAATCCCTAAATTGTACACCTGAAACTAATATTACACTGTATATTAACTGTAATTTATATAAAAACTTAAAAAAAAAAAGAATGGTGCTTGGGAGGAGCAAGGGGAACTGGGGAGTTGCTATCCAATGGGTGTAGAGTTTGTTATGCAGGATTGGATGTAATATTGCATTTATTGTTAACTATGTATCATGTTATGTGTTTTTTTTACCACATTTTTCTTTTTTTTACAAAAGAAAAAGAATGTTTAGTAGATTGAACAAGGTAATATGCGATGGGACTAGGATTTACCAATGTGATTTTTGATTCCGAGATTGATTCTTTCAATGTAATTATTGCTGCTTCCCATGACATTGTGCCTAATACTAATGACTTATTACTATAAAATAGTAAGTTTTCAAAATAAACATTATTATCTTCTCACAAGAATATCAACATATTAAAATAAGACTAAAAAAGATGTGGAGAGAAACAAGCACCATTTTATGCTAGCAGAGGTGTTAAAATGAAAAGTAGCAATTAGACTCAATTTTAGTATTTTTAGTATTTTGTCTTAAAATAATCATCAAAGGCACATACTTGCTTAGGTGCAGTTTGGAAACTAAATATGTCTGCCATGCAGAAAATTATGATAAGAAGGCAAAAATTGTTTGGCTATTCCTTACACATACTACAAAGTTATATAATTATACCAGAGATGGGTACATTGAAAAGATTGAATGAAGATGAAATTTAAAGGTATTGGTGAAGATTTAAAAATATATTTTGTTACTAGAACAATCTAAGTTTAATTAGATTGTGTGTTTCTACTATAGCAACCCAGAATATAACAACAATAAGAAAATGATTTAAGATCTGATTTTATACCAAAAAGGCAAAGAGAAGAGTTATGAAATGTAAACACCCAAAGTCAGTGACTCAATTTTTGTACTCATTTAGATCAAAATGATTTATTATTTATTTTATACAGTTTGCCTCATGTGTGAATGCTGTGTGTGTGTGTGTGTGTGTGTGTATGCGCGCACGCCCACGCGAACATGCATGTGCACATATGCGTACCTCTTAATAATATTGCTATCTTTTCCTAATTGACGTTCTTACACAGGTACATTTAAGATTGAGTATGAAATATGGAATCAATAGCCACCGGGTGAAAGATAGTATCCTGGATATTAACTAAGTATGGTAATTTAGATTTCTTTCTCAGAGTTTTGTTAGGTAAAGACAGAGCATTGAAAATACATTTTTTGTTTTTCACTTTTGTGAGGACCTATAATAGTTTTTGGTATATTAATAGGTTCTTAATAAATATATTTGAATGAATGAGTAAGTCTTGTCTTAGCTCAGGCTGCCATAACAAAATACCATAGACTGGATGGCTTAAACAACAGAAATTTGTTTGTTACCATTCTGGAGGCTGGAAATCCAAGATTAAAGTGGTTGGACTCTGGAGAAAACCTTCTTCCTGACTTGCAGAGGGCTACTTTCTCACTCTATGCTCTCACTGAATAGAGAGAAAGAGCTCATTTCTTCTTTTTCTTATAAGGACACTAATCTCATTATGGAGTTCTTTCTTCATAACTTCATCTAAACCCCACTACCTCCCAAAGGCTCCATCTCTAAATACCATCAGTAGGGTTAAGGGTTTCAGCATGAGATTTTGAAGGGACACCCAACATTCAGTCCATAACATTCCACCTGTGACCACCCCCAAAATACATGTCCTTGTCTCATTCAAAATGCATTCATTCCATCCCAACAGACTTAAAAGTTTTAACTCATTATAGCATCAAGTCCAAAGTCTAAACTCCAAAATTTCATCTAAATATGATCCAAATCAGGTATGGGTGAGATTAGAGGTATGATTTGTCCTGAGTCAAATTATTTCCTAGTTATGAACTTGTGAAACTAGATGAATTATGTGCTTCAAAAATGCATTGGGGGGGCTAGGCATAAGGTATCCAGTCCCATCCCCATTTTACATGATTACTGTGAAATTTGTTGATGTTGTTGAATGTATCAGCAATTTGTTCTTTCTCATTGCTGTGCAGTATTCCACTGGGTGGGTATGTATGTCAGAGTTTATTAGTCCTATCAACTTTTAAGGTTATTTGGACTTTTTCCAAATTGGAATTATTGTAAATAATGTTGCTGTAGATATGTTTGTACAAGTCTTTCATGAACATATGTTGCCATCTATATAGAGTATATGCCCAAGAATTAAATTGCTAGGTATAGGGTTAGGTATGAGGTCAACAGATTTGCCAAACAGAATTCCAGGGTGCTTGTACCAATTTACATTCCCACTAGCAATGCAGGAGAAGCTCGATTGTCCACATGTTCATCATAACATTGTTATGTCATGAGATTAACTAAAGGTATTCTGATGGCTGTGAAGTGGAAGGACATTGTGGTTTTAATTTTAATTTGTCTTCTGTTTTTTGTTATTTTGTATGTTCTATTGCAAAGTGCCTATCAAGATTTTTGTTCCATTAATGTTTTATCTGTTCTCTTATTAATTTTATAGAATTCTTTATATTACATATGAGTGCTATTTTCTTATGTATGTCTGACCAGTATTTCTTCCCAAGCTTTGACTTGCATTTTTTTGTAAACATAAGTTTTCAATTTTAATAAAAATCAATTTATCATCTTTTGAAAAAAAATAGTTTGTTTCATTTTGTGCCCTATTTGAGAAGTCTTTGCTTATTCCAAGGGCATAAAGATATTCTTCTCTCTTTTCTTCTAAGAGCTCTTTTATTTTACATTCTACAACTGAATATATACATCATATCAAGTTACTTTTTTATGTAAACTTTAAGGAAGGGTCTAAACGTACTGTTTTGTTATACATGTCCAACTGCTCTGACATCATTTACTGAAAAGGTTATCCTTTCCCCAACTAAATAACAGTGGGGTTTTTTGTTGTTGTTGGTTTGTTTTTAATAAATCATATGGACTGGTTATGTGAGGGGGGCTATTTCTGGGCTCTCTGGTACTGATCTATAATGTCCATCATTATACCAATACTTATTATTTTATATACAATATATTTTTAATGAATCAAACAGCAACTATTATCTAGAATTCAAATAATGAAAGTTATGTAACACTCATGCAATGAAACCTACAAAACATCCCTGAGAGAAATTAAGACATAAATAAACAGAAGGGTATACTATGATTATACTTCACAAGATCAAGTATTACTAAGACATCAAGGCTTCTAAAATTGTTGTATAGATTTAGTGTAATTCCAATCAAAATCCCAGCAGGAACTTTTTGTTGAAGTTAGCAACCTCTTCCTAGAACTTATGGAATTAAAAGGCAATATTGAGAAGTAAAGCTGGAGAATTTATACTATTTAACAAGATTCATTAAAAATATATTGCTCTGTTCCTCATCTCAGAGGAAAAGTATTCAAAACATCAACATTATGTGGGCACCTGGGTGGCTCAGTCGGTTAAGAGTCTGCCTTCGACTCAGGTCATGATCCCAGGGTACTAGGATGTAGCCCCACATCCATTGGGCTCTGTGTTCAGTGGGGAGCCTGTTTCTCCCTCTCCCTCTGCTGCTCCCCCTGCTTGTGCTTCCTTGCTCTCTCTCTCAAATAAATAAATAAAATCTTAAAAAAAAATCAACATTATGTTTGATGTTAACTGAAGTGTTTTGATGCCCTTACACCAAGAAACTTAAGAAAGTTTATTTCTTTTCTGAAGTTTCTTGGAAATTTTAAAAATAAGAGTGGTTTCAATTTCAAAAATTTACTTTTGTATATCCTAAGATGATCATTTGAATTTTCCACTTTATTTTATTAATGTTGTGGGATTAACTCTTTCTTTTTTGTTTGATTCTATTTTGTTTCCATTCTTGTTTTCCTTTTTTGTGCTTCACTCCTGATATTTTTTAGTGCTTTCTCTTTGAATTAGATCAAATTATCCTTTTTGTGTATGTCCAGTCTGCTGTTAAACTCATCCAATTAATTCTGAATATAAAAAACTTTATAGATTTTAAATATCTTTTGGAATTCTCCATCTTTTTATCCATTTTTAATCTTTCCTTCTATTCTCTTTAACATATTAATGAAAGCTATTTTAATGTTACATTTGCTTCCTCTTTGCATGTGTACTACTAGGTTCAAATTATATGCCATGTTTTCTGTATTTAGGAACTATAAAGATTCTGGATGATTTTATCTTCAACACATAAAGTTCTTTTTTTACTTGGATAAGCAGATAGAGGAAGAGGCTGATTGCATAAATTCAATGAGGAATTGGGCCAGTTGAGGGATGTTACAGGTTTGATGAGATTCTGCCTGCCTCTGTTCGTTGAGCATATGTCACCTGGGCTTTACCCTGAGAGCCTGGCATCCCTCTCTTTCTCCTTAGCCTAATCAATACTTCAGAGATTTGGACCTTTATTCATTGGTCTCCCACTTCACTATACTTCCAACTTTGGTAAATATCTTGAGGAAAAGACCATGACACATTTGCCATAGAGGATTAAAAAAAAAAAATGCACCCTGGGGAAATAGGGCACCCATCTAGAGCTTTCTTTTTTTATTTTTTTAAGATTTTATTTATTTATTTGACAGAAAGGAGAGAGCACAAACGGGGGAAAGGGAGAGGGAGAAGTAGCCTCCCCGCTCAGCAGGGAGCCCAATGTGGGACTCGATCCCAGGACCCTGGGATCATGACCTGAGCTGAAGGCAGACGCTAAACCAACTGAGCCACCCAGGCACCCCCATTTAGAACTTTTTAAATTTCCAAGCTGTGCCAGCTCACATGTCCCTCTCTGTGGGCCACACCCACATCTGGAATTAGGAAATAACCCCAGGAAAGAAAACAGCTATTGACAGTTTGTTTACATAGGAAAAATTACTCTTTCTGTGATATTTTGGTTCATGTAACCCTGTTTTTCTCCACAGCTCTATTCAATGTCTTTAAAAATATGATTTGCATGTCTTATCAGATGAAGGGCTAGTATCCAAAATCTATAAAGAACTTAGCAAACTCAACACCCAAAGAACAAATAATCCAATCATGAAATGGGCAGAAGACATGAACAGATATTTTTCTAAAGAAGACATACAAATGGCCAACAGACACATGAAAAAATGCTCCACATCACTCGGCATCAGGGAAATACAAACCAAACCACAATGAGATACCACCTCACACCGATCAGAATGACTAAAATCAACAAGTCAGGAAACGACAGATTTTGGTGAGGATGCAGAGAAAGGAGAACCCTCTTAAACTGTTGGTGGGAATGCAAGCTGGGGCAGCCACTCTGGAAAACAGTATAGAGGTTCCTCAAAGGTTTGAAAATGGAACTACCTTATGACCCAGCAATTGCACTACTAGGGATTTACCCCAAAGATACAAATGTAGTGATCTGAAGGGGCAGCTGCACCCCAATGTTTATAGCAACAATGTCCACAATAGTCAAACTATGGAAAGAGCTCAGATATCCATTGGCAGATGAATGGATAAAGAAGATGTGATATATATATACAATGGAATACTACTCAGCCATCAAAAAAATGAAATCTTGCCATTTGGAATGATGTAGATAGAACTGAAGGGTATTATGCTAAGAGAAATAAGTTTATTAGAGAAAGACAATTATCATATGATCTCATATGTGGAATTTAAGAAACAAGGCAGAGGATCATAGGGGTAGAGACAAAAAAATGAAGACAAAACCAGGGAAGAAGACAAACCATAAGAGACTTAAGCAAAGGAAACAAACTGAGGGTTGCTGGAGGGGAGGGGGGCGAGGGGATGGGGTAGCTGGGTGATGGACATTAAGGAGGACACATGATGTAATGAACACTGGGTATTATATAAGAGTGATGAATGACTGAACTCTATCTCTGAAACTAATAATACACTATATGATAATTGAATTTAAATTTTAAAAAATTGAAGGGAAAAATATGATTTGCAATATCTGTGAATGTTTTAGATGATGCAGTAAGAGAACGGTCTCTCACTACTTATCACATTATAATTAGAACCAGATTCTCTTTTGATAATGTAATCTAATACACTGGTTATATTTAAATATGTATAGTAATAGATATTATTTTGGCATTAATATGGATCCTGCATTAAGGAGTCTGACATGATTCTATTTAATTCATTTTACCATTGTTTCAAAATAAAATAACATTTTCTCAACATAATAATGTGTGAGCATACTGATACAAAAATGTAGGCTGGTTGATTTTGGAATCATCTGCTCTTACAGCCGTAGCAGCTATTTTGAGCACGATATCTATCCATATTTTAGTGTACAATTTTAGTTCAAAACTTACCAGGAGTATTGGAATTATTAATACCTATTTTTTTCCTTACAGAGAAAAATCTGTCTAGCAACAATATGAACACATGCATCCTCCAAAATGATCAAAATCTCCAAATTGAAAGAACCCAACATAGTCTAAGGCTATAGGAGATTAAACTCAACATATGCAATAAAGTTATTTATTTAGCCATGTAATAGTTAAATGTCAAGAAAGATATGTTAGGAAAAAAATATATAAAATGTTGAAGTAAGTGAAAATAGGACTAGATAAGTTAACTTGCCAGTAAAGGAACAATTAGACATAAATTTTATACGGAAAGTGTACAGTTTACTGAAATGTGAAAAGAAAGTATTAGATAACATGACAAATAGTCCCCTTTAACTTTCCTTTTTCTAAGGCAAGTAAAATATTCTTTTAAAAATGGACATATGATTTAAACAAATTTTTGTGTGGGATTGGTTACAATGAATAGAGATAAAGGTAAATCCTTATCTGTGGGTTTAAAGTCAAGGGCAACAACAATGTCCTTTCACATCAAATCTTCATCTCTATCAGATAATATATTTGTCAGTAGTAAGTGGGATAGAAATTTTTTCTGTTCATTGGGGTGAATTTACTTCTTAGCCCAAGAGTTTCTCTGTTCTTAGGAAACATTCAGCAAAAACTGGAAATTAAATAGAAAGTTATTTTCTTATTTTTCCTTACCATGTTTCACTTTCCTAATCAGTTCATCTATTTATTTCACATTTTCCTTGTATGGTATAGATCCTCCCATTATTTCAGTGAGTGTGTTTATGGAAATAGGACTTTCTCTGATCTTTTGTATTAGCAGGGACTTCTAGAATTCAATCATTCAGAACAAAAAGTTAAAGTATTGTTAAAAACACATATTACTGAGGGGCGCCTGGGTGGCTCAGTTGGTTAAGCGACTGCCTTCGGCTCAGGTCATGATCCTGGAGTCCCTGGATCGAGTCCCGCATCGGGCTCCCTGCTCGGCAGGGAGTCTGCTTCTCCCTCTGACCCTCCCCCCTCTCATGTGCTCTCTCTCTCTCTCATTCTCTCTGTCTCAAATAAATAAATAAAATCTTTAAAAAAAAAAAAAAAACACATATTACTGAGAAATGAAAACATTTGGCAAATTAGATAATAAATTCAAACTGTGTAAAAAGCATTATTTTCAACTAATTCAAAATTTGTCAGGTGTTTAGATTTAGTAATTAGTTTATCAAGGGACAAAAACTCATCCTTACCCTTTATAAAGGTGCTTTATGATGAAAGCAGCTTAAAATTATCTAAATGAATTTCAGATAATTCCTTCCTTATAAAGAGCTTTCCTGAGTAACAGTAAGTTGTAATAGGAAAACATTTTCAGCATTTCTTACCTCAAATATTCATATAGCAACTATCACGTGCCAAGTCCTCTTCTAGGCATCTAGTATTTATCAGTATTTATCAAAAATGATCAGACAATTGTTTATGCCCTCATAGACCTTATTTGTTCTTATGCTAAAGCAATTACTTTTAAGAAATAGTATTTTCTATAAAAATCTGTTTTTCTTCATTAATTATTGTGTAATATAAAGCTGATTTTTCTTCATTAATTGTGTCATAGGAGGTTGATTCTGCTCTCATGCTCTACAATCATAAACTCTTGAATAACATTACACCAAGTGATAAACTATCTCCTTTATTCACTTAGTAATATGCATTTAAGGTTTTTCCATGTCTTTTTATGGTTTGATAGCTCATTTCATTTTAGTGATGAAATATATTCCATTGTCTGGATGTACCACAATTTATACATTTACCTATTGAAAGACATCTTTGTTGTTTCCAAATTTTGACAATTTAGAATAAATTACTAAAACCATTTTTGCAGGCATTTTTGTGTGTGTGAACTTAAGCATTGGTAAATAGCAAGGAGTACAATTGCTGAATTGTATGAAAGAATATGTTTAGTTTTGTAAGAAACCTCTGTTTGGTTGTACCATTTTGCTTTGGCCATTCTAATAGGTATGTAGTGGTATCTCATTGTTGTTTTAATTTGCATTTCCATGATGTCATATCATGTGGAACATTTTTTCATATACCTATTTACCATCTGTACATCTTCCTTGATGAGGCTCTGTTAAAATCTTTGGCTCATTTTTAAATTGGGTTGTTTTTTTTATTGTTAAGCTTTCCAGAGTTCTTTGCATAATTTGGATAATAGTATTTTATCAGATATGTCTCTTACAAATATTTTCTCTCAGTCTGTGGCTCGACTTTTCATTCTCTTGACATTGTGTTTCACAGGGTGGAAGTTTTTAATTTTAATGAAGTCTAACTTATCAATTATTTCTTTCATGGATCTAGTCTTTAGTGTTGCATCTAAAAAAACATTATAATGCCCAAAACCTATGTTTTTCTGCTATATTACCTTCTAGAAATTTTATAGCTTTGTGTTTTACATTAAGTCATGATTCATTTTGAGTTAGTTTTGGTGAAGATTGTAAAGATCTGTGACTAGCAAGTTTCATTATTTTGCATATGGATGTCCACTTTTTCCAGAAATCACTTGTTGAAGAAACCTGCTTTGCTCCATTGAATTGCCTTTGTTCCTTTGTCAGAGAGCAATTGATTATATTTATGGGGGTTTATTTCTGGGTTCTCTACTCTGTTTCATTGATCTGTTTGTTCTGCAAATACGATGTTGTCTTGATTACTGTAATTTGAAAATTATATACCAACATGTAAGGTGTTTTTAATGAATTTTTATTTTTTAATTTTTTTAAAAGATTTTATTTATTTGACAGAGAGAGCACAAGCAGGGGAGAAGCAGACCCTCTGCTGAGCAGGGAGCCCGATGTGACTCAATCCTAGGACTCTGGGATCATGACCTGAGCTGAAGGCAGACACCTAACTGACTGAGCCATCCTGGCATCCCATAATGAACTTTAAAATGAATTTCTGGTAATGTAGGGAAGGGATCATGGGAAAGGCCTGGATGGATGGCCTGGGCTGAGGGCCTGAGATGCTGAGAGAGGTCAAGCAGTTGAATCTTAGGTCACCCAATGAAAACACCGGATGACTCAGTTCTGTTTGAATATCAGATAAACAACAAATAAGCATTTTTTTACAACATTTTTCTTTTTGCCACTTATCTTGCTTTATATTCTCAGAATTTCCTGGTTCTGTGGTTTAGTGTCTGACATTAATTTATGGAAATTCTCAATTATTGTTGTTTCAAATATTTCTTCTGTTATTTTCTCTCTTGCTTATCCTTCTGGTAGTTGCATTGGTTATCATATATGATACTTTCTGTAGTTATCCCACAGTCCATGGATATTCTGCTTTTTTTTTTTTTTTTTTTTTAGTCTTTTCTCATTCTCTCTATTTCGTTTTGTTTTGTTTTCAGGTATTCTATTGTTATTTCATCTGCAGCTCAGAGTGTCTTTCCTCATCTGTGTCCAGTCTACTAATAAGTCCACCAAAGGCATTTTTCATTTATGTTGCAATGTGTTTTTTATCTCTAGCATTTCTTTTTGGTTCTTTCTTAGAATTTCTCTGTGTGTATCTCATTTATCTGTTCTTGCATGCTGTCTAGAGCCCTTAGCCTATTAATTATAGTCTTTTTAAATTCCAAGTCTGATAATTCTAACATCCCTGCCATATTTGGTTCTGATGCTTGTACTTTCTATTCAAGTTGTGTTTTTTTGTTTTCTTGTTTTTTGCTTTTTGGTGTGTTGTACAAGGAAGGGGCAGCTGTAAGTAAGCCTTAGTAATGTGATGGTGAGGTGTGAGAGGAGGAAAGTGTTTTATAGTCTTATGATTGGCTCTCAGTGTTTTAGTGAGCCTACACCTCTGGACTGTGAACTTCACAACTATTTGTCAGTTCTTTTCTTCCTTTTTATGTGAGACAGGATAGCTAGAGTGGGCTGGAGTTGGATACATCATTTCCCCAGGCTCTGATAATATCCCAGTAGGTTAGGCCCTGGGTAACAACGTTCCCCTGAGGGCTGGCCATGTTAAGAACATAGT
Organism: Phoca vitulina; assembly: GCF_004348235.1. Classification (NCBI taxonomy): domain Eukaryota; kingdom Metazoa; phylum Chordata; class Mammalia; order Carnivora; family Phocidae; genus Phoca; species Phoca vitulina. The sequence continues at coordinate 6,663,985 of NW_022589732.1, forward strand.
GCTCTGGCATATTTCAAAATGGTTCCTTCCCTCTCCCCTTGCCAGAAATCCGAGGGTATTTTTCTTTGATAGTTACTATTGGAACCTGGTCAAGCTCCTGGAAGTGTCCTTTGACTTGGTCCCTTGCAACGAGTTTGCAATTTATCAATTACAGTTCCATCTATATCACCCCAGTGCTGATTCCTGTAATTATTTCCATTCATGATTCCCTGCTCCCATAAACTGTGACTCCTTGTAGTGACCTGTCTCTCCAGTCTCAACGGCAGCAATTTTCCCTGTGAACTCCCCTCTCTTCTGAATCCAAGAAGAGTTGTTCATTGTTCAGTCTGTTCAACATTTTACTGGTTAAGACAAAGTGGTAACTTCCAAGCTCCTACATGCAGAACCAGAAGCCCAAGAGTACTTTTAAAGGAGAATTTAATGTAATGTGAAACAATATGTTTGTAAAGAAAACCAAAATAGGCTCTATTATGTGGTACTTCATTGCATGAAAAGTGCCTGAAATTCAAATATATTCTTGTATATATGGGGAAATCCTTCCTTAACTTGCAGTACAGTCAATAAATGAAACCCTTCATGAGGTCAGACTCTCTTATCCTCAAGAGAAGCATCTGAGTACGACTTTATTTATGCAGTCATTTCAATAATTTAGTTAGTCCAGTTAGATCTTCATTCTTCTGAGTGCTTTTTTTAAAAAAAACAAATTTTAAAGATTTTATTTATTTATTTATTCATTTGAGAGAGAGAGAGAGGGTGTGCACACAAGCAGGGGGAGGGGCAGAGGGAGAGGGAGAAGCAGGCTCCCCACTGGGCAGGGAGCCCAACATGGCCAATCCAGTCCCTGGTATCATGAACCAAGCTGAAGGCAGACGTGTAACCAACTAAGCCACCCAGGCACCCCCTTCTGAGTGCTTTTTAAGAAATTTCTTATTCATACAATAGAATTATATATTTTGATTTTTTAGTTCAATTACAGACCTAAACTGAATGATTAAAAAGAGATGTAAATGCCAACAATTATATGTCTCTCATGTTGTGAGTGTGAACTTAGTTATAATTTCTTTGACTGATTTCTAAGAAAAATGCATTTCTTTGTAAAAATAAATAGAGAGGACTTCTTAAAGGCCCAGCTTGAAAACAACTGCTAATCCTAAAATTATTAATGATATAACTAATAAGTATAAAATAAGCAAGAACCAATTTTACTACCAACAGTTAGAAAGCATGCCATGTACAAACAAAAATTACAAGACATTTCTCTAAGAAATAATACAGATGAGGACAGTTTGATGATAGTGCAAAGGGTTGACTCAATCCCACAACATTATGAGCAAATAGATACAGACTACTTTGGCAGATTCCCACTAATATTCCCTACAACTTAGAGCTAGGAGGGAAAACCAAAATTTATATAATTAAAGATCATACTTTGTAGTACTTGCTTTCTTCAATATGGATTTCCTATACTTCCACATTTCATCAATTCTTTAAAAAAAAGATTTTATTTTTTTTTTGTGAGAGAGTGTGCACGTTCATGAGTTGGGGGGTAGGGGCAGAGAGAGAGGGAGACACAGACTCCCCACTGAGCAGGGAGGTGCAGGTTCAGTTCCAGGACTCTGAGATCATGACCTGAGCTGAAGGCAGATGCTTAACCCACTGAGCCACCCAGGTGCCCTGATCAGTTCTTTTAAGTTGTCCAGGATCTCCATTGGAACATCCATTTATGAGACCAAAAAAAAATGTGTATATATATATATATATATACTTTTGTTTTCTTTTTGTCCCCTCTTATCTGGATTAGGAGAGTTTAGAGAGTGGCATGCAGCAACTCAGACACAAACTTATACAATCTATAAGCCAATAGTAGTCAACAAGATCACTTACAAAGATCATCTTTATAAGAATAAATACTCTTGTAAACATTTTTAGAATTTTTTTAAATGCTATAATACAAAAGAAGAAAAATGTTCATATAAAGCAAAGGAAGAAACAGTGCAGGGACTCCCAGAACAATTTTCACTTATATTCTTAATAAAAATAAAGCTATTTGAATGTCATGCCTAAGGGTTCAGATGTTATCATAAAAATAGAATCATCTGCCTGATGACCTTGAGCATGGCAATGGCTTTTTAGATACTGCAATGGCTTTTTAGATACTGCACCAAAAGCATGGTCCATGGGATAATTGATAAGCTCAACTTCATTAAAGTTAAAAACGTCTGTAAGAAAGACAATGTCAAGAGAATGAGAAGAAGGGGAGCAGCAAGATGGCAGAGGAGTAGGAGACCTAAATTTCATCTGGTTCCAGGAATTCAGCTAGATAGGGATCAAACCATTCTGAACACCTACAAACTCAACAGGGGATCGAAGAAAAGAATAGCAGTGATTCTGAACAGAAAAGCGACCACTTTCTGGAAGGTAGGACGTGCGGAGAAGTGAATCTGAGGTGATATTCAGGAAGATAGATGGAGGGGGGAGGGAGACTCCGTCAGCTGCTACTGGCAAGTGATAGAGCAGTGGAGCACAAAATCGGAACTTTTAGAAGTCGGCTCTGCTGAGGGACATCACTCCAGTGGCTAAGCAGGGGCTAGAACCCTCTCTGGGACAGTGTGGTCTCAGGACCCTCGAGGTCACAGGAAGACTGGGGATGCCTGAGTGTGGCAGAGGTCCCAGGTATTGGAGCAGGGAAGCCGGCTGCACAGACGGAGCTGAGGAGTGGGCTCTCAGCTCGGGGTTGCCATAAACTGTGATCCGCAGCACAGTTGGGCCACTGCTCTTTCAGCAGGGACCCCACAAGTGGCAGATCTAGGGAGACTCCACTTCCTCCCCCAGGAGGACTGGCACAGAAGCACACCCCAGGAATCTGCTGGGTTTGGAGACTCCACATGGGGTCGGGTGCCAGAGATAGAAACCCTCAGTGACAGGCTGGGTGAGCACAGAGTGCGGCTGGAGACCAGGGAGACAGGAGTGATTGACTGCTTTTCTCTGGGGGATCACTAAGGAGTGGAGCACCGAGTTCTTGGCTCCTCCGGGGCGGAGATTGGGAGGCCGCCATTTTCACTCCCGTCCTCCAAAGCTGTACGGAAATCTTGCAGGGAATAAAAGCTCCCAAGAGCAAACCAGAGCAGCTTACTTAGCCCGGCCCCAGCAAGGGCGGGGCAATTCTGATTCTGGCAAAGACATTTAGGAACCATGGGAACAGGCCCTTCCCCCAGAAGATCAGCAAGAACAGCCAGCCAAGACCAAGTTTACCAATCAATGAGAATGGCAGAATGCCAGCATTAGGGGAATACAGTACATAGAATTCAACGCTTTCCCCCCCCCAATTCTTTAGTCTTTCATAGTTAATTTTTTAAAATTTTCTTTTGTTTCTATTTTTTTTTAATTTTTCTTTTTCCCTTTTTCAACCATCTTACCAATCCCTTTTTTAAAAATCTTTTTTGTTTTTCATTTTTAGAGTCATATTCTATCCCTTCATTTTAGTTAACCTTATTTTTGGTATATATATGAGTTGTTCTCTCTTTAAAATTTTGGGATACAGTTTCTTCTACCAGACCAAAATATACCGTAAATCTCTAGTGTATGGCTTTGTTCTAGTCTCCTGCCTGATCATATTCTCTCCACCCCTTTTTTTATTTCTCTTCTTTTTTTTTAACCAACTTCTTGTCTTATTAATTCCTTTTATAAAATCTTTTATAATTTTCATCTTACAGTTATATTCCATCTCTTCATTGTATTTACCCTTATTTTTGTACATATATAAGTTTTTCTTTCTTTAAAATTTTGGGAGCCAGTTTCTTCTAACAGACCAAAATACGCCCAAAATCTAATGTGTGGCACTGATCTATTCACCAGCCTGATCATATTTGATCATATTCCTTATTATCTTTTATCTTTTTCTTTTTTCTTTCTTTCCCTTTCTCTTCCCCCAGTTTCAGGTCTTTTCTGATTTGTTTAGTGTATATTTTTCTGGGGTCATTGTTATCCTGTTAGCATTTTGTTCTCTCATTCATATATTGTCCTCTGGACAAAATTACAAGACGGAAAAAATCACCTCAAAAAAAAGAACAAGAGGCAGTACAGACAGCAGGGGACCTAAACAATATAGACATTAGTAAGATGTCGAAACCAGGGTTCAAAATGATGATTATAAAGATACTAGCTGGGCTTGAAAAAAGCATGGAAGATATTAGAGAAAAACTTGCTGGAGAAATAAAAGAACTAAAATCTAACCAAGTTGAAATCAAAAAGGCTATTAATGAGGTGCAATGAAAAATGGAGGCTCGAACTGCTAGGATAAATGAGGCTGAAGAGAGAATTAGTGATATAGAAGACCAAATGATGGAGAATAAAGAAGCTGAGAAAAAGAGAGAGAAACAACTACTGGATCATGAGGGCAGAATTCGAGAGATAAGTGATACCATAAGACAAAACAATATTAGAATAATTGGGATCCCAGAAGAAAAGAGAGAGGGGCAGAAGGTATATTGGAGCAAATTATAGCAGGGAACTTCCCTAATTTGGGGAAGGAAACAGGCATTAATTCCAGGAGGCAGAGAAAACCGCCCCTCAAAATCAATAAAAATAGGTCAACACCCCGACATCTACTAGTAAAACTTATGAGTCTCAGAGACAAAGAGAAAATCCTGAAAGCAGCTCAGGAGAATAGATCTGTAACCTACAATGGTAGAAACATTAGATTGGCAAGAGACCTATCCACAGAGACCTGGCAGGATGAATGGACTGGCATGATATATTCAGAGCACTAAATGAGAAAAATATGGGCCAAGAATACTATATCCAGCTAGGCTGTCATTGAAAATAGAAGGAGAGATAAAAAGCTTCCAGGACAAACAAAAACTAAAGGAATTTGCAAACACAAAACCAGCCCTACAAGAAATATTGAAAGGGGTGCTCTAAGCAAAGAGAGAGCCTAAAAGCAACATAGACCAGAAAGGAACACAGACAATATACAGTAATAGTCACCTTACAGGCAATAGAGGGCACTAAATTCATATCTTTCAGTAGTAACCCTGAATGTAAATGGTCTAAATGCCCCAATCAAAAGACACAGGCTATCAGATTGGATAAAAAAACAAGACCCATTGATATGCTGTCTGCAAGAGACTCATTTTAGATCCAAAGACACCCCCAGATTGAAAGTGAGGGGGTGGAAAACCATTTACCATGCTAATGGACACCAAAAGAAAGCTGGGGTGGCAATCCTTATATCAGACAAATTAGATTTTAAACCAAAGACTATAATAAGAGATGAGGAATGCACTATATACTACTTAAAGGGTCTATCCAGCACGAAGATCTAACAATTATAAATATCTATGCCCCTAACATGGGAACAGCCAATTATATAGGCCAATTAATAACAAAAGCAAAGAAACACATTGACAACAAAACAATTATAGTGGGGGACTTTAACACCCCCCTCACTGAAATGGACAGATCATCTAAGCAAAAGATCAACAAGGAAATAAAGACTTTAAGTGACACACTGGACCAAATGGACTTCACAGACATATTCAGAGCATTCCATCCCAAAGCAACAGATTACACATTCTTTTCTAGTGCCCATGGAACATTCTCCAGAATAGATCACATCCTAAGTCACAAATCAGGTCTCAACCGGTACCAAAAGATTGGGATCATCCCCTGCATATTTTCAGACCACAATGCTTTGAAAATAGAACTCAAACACAAGAGGAAAGTCGGAAAGAACTCAAATACATGGAGGCTAAAGAGCATCCTACTAAAGAATGAATGGGTCAACCAGGAAATTAAAGAATTAAAAAAATTCATGGAAACCAATTAAAATGAAAACACAACTGTTCAATTCTTTGGGATGCAGCAAAGGTGGTCCTAAGAGGAAAGGATATAGCAATACAAGCCCTTCTCAAGAAACAAGAAACATCTCAAATACACAACCCAACCGTCTTCCCAAAGGAGGTGGAGAAAGAACAGCAAATAAAGCCTAAACCCAGCAGGAGAAGAGAAATAAGAACAATCAGAGCAGAAAGCAATGAAATAGAAACCAAAAGAATAGTAGAACAGATCAACAAAACTAAGAGTGGTTCTTTGAAAGAATTAATAAGATGGATAAACCCCTGGCCAGACTTATCAAAAAGAAAAGAGTGAGGACCCAAATAAATAAAATCATGAATGAAAGAGGAGAGATCACAACCAACACCAAAGAATTACAATTATAAGAACATATTATGAGCAACTATATGCCAGCAAATTAGATAATCTGGAAGAAATGGATGCATTCCTAGAGATGTACCAACTACCAAAACTGAACCAGGAAGAAATAGAAAACCTGAACAGACCTATAACCACTAAGGAAATTGAAGCAGTCATCAAAAATCTCCCAACAAACAAGAGCCCAGGGCCAGATGGCTTCCCAGGGGAATTCTACCAAACATTTCAAGAAGAATTAGTACCTATTCTTCTGAAACTGTTCCAAAAAACAGAAATGGAAGGTAAACTTCCAAACTCATTTTATGAGGCCACCATTACCTTGATCCCCAAACCAGACAAAGACCTGATCAAAAAGGAGAATTACAGACAATATCCCTGATGAACATGGATGCAAAAATTCTCACCAATATACTAGCCAGTAGTATCCAACAGTACATTAAAAGGATTATTCACCATCATCAATTGGGATTTATTCCTGGGCTGCAAGGTGGTTCAACATCTGCAAATCAATCAACGTGATACAATACATTAATAAAAGAAAGAACAAGAACCATATGATCCTCTCAATAGATGCAGAAAAAGCATTTGACAAAGTACAGCATCCTTTCTTGATCAAAACTCTTCAGAGTATAGGGATAGAGTGTACATACCTCAATATCATAAAAGCCATCTATCAAAAACCCACAGCAAATATCATTCTCAATGGGGAAATACCGAGAGCTTTCCCCCTAAGATCAGGAACACAGCAGAGATGTCCACTATCACCACTGCTATTCAACATAGTACTAGAAGTCCTAGCCATAGCAATCAGACAACAAAAAGAAATAAAAGACATTCAAATCAGCAAAGAAGTCAAACTCTCACTCTTGTAGATGATATGATACTTTATGTGGAAAACCCAAAAGACTCCACCCCAAAACTGCTAGAACTCGTACAGGAATTCAATAAAGTGGCAGGACATAAAATCAATGCACAGAAGTCAGTGGCATTCCTATACACCAACAACAAGACAGAAGGAAAAGAAATTAAGGAGTCAATCATATTTACAATTGCACCCAAAGCCTTAAGATACCTAGGAATAAATCTAACCAAAGAGGCAAAGGATCTGTACTCAGAAAACTATAAAATACTCATGAAAGAAATTGAGGAAGACACAAAGAAATGGAAAAACATTCCATGCTCATGGATTGGAAGAACAACTATTGTGAAGATGTCAATGCTACCTAGAGCAACCTACACATTTAATGCAATCCCTATCAAAATACCATCCACTTTTTTCAAAGAAATGGAACAAATAATCCTAAAATTTGTATGGAACCAGAAAAGACTGCTAGTAGCCAGAGGGATGTGAAAAAGAAAAGCAAAGCTGGTGGCAACACAATTCCAGACTTCAAGCTCTATTACAAAGCTGTAATCATCAAGACAGTATGGTCCTGGCACAAAACAGACACATCAATCAATGGAACAGAATAGAGAGCCCAGAAATGGACCCTCAACTCTATGGTCAACTAATCTTAGACAAAGCCAGAAAGAATGCCCAATGGAAAAAAGACAGTCTCTTCAACAAATGGTGTTGGGAAAATTAGCCACATGCAGAAGAATGAAACTGGACCATTTCCTTACACCACACACAAAAATAGACTCCAAATGCTTGAAAGACCTCAATGTGAGACAGGAGTCCATCAAAATCCTAGAGGAGAACACAGGCAGCAACCTCTTCGACCTCAGCTGCAGCAACTTCTTCCTAGAAACATCACCAAAGACAAAGGAAGCAAGGGCAAAAATGAACTCTTGGGACTTCATTAAGATAAGAAGCTTTTGCACAGCAAAAGAAACAGTCAACAAAACCAAAAGACAACCGACAGAATGGGAGAAGATATCTGCAAATGACATATCAGTTAAAGGGCTAGTATCCAAAATCTATAAATTTCTTAAACTCAACACCCAAAGAACAAAGAATCCAATCAAGAAATGGGCAGAAGGCATGAACAGACATTTTTCCAAAGAAGACATCCAAATGGCCAACAGACACATGAAAAAGTGTTCAACATCACTCGGCATCAGGGAAATCCAAATCAAAACCTCAATGAGATACCACCTCACACCAGTCAGAATGGCTAAAATTAACAAGTCAGGAAATGACAGATTTTGGCAGGGATGCGGAGAAAGGGGAACCTTCTTAAACTGTTGGTGGGAATGCAAGCTGGTGCAGCCACTCTGGAAAATAGTGTGGAGGTTCCTCTAAAAGTTGAAAATAGAGCTACCATACAACCCAGCAATTGCACTACTGGGTTTTTACCCCAAAGATGTAAATGTAGTGATCCAAAGGAGTACATGCACCCCAATGTTTATAGCAGCAATGTCACAATAGCCAAACTATGGAACGAGCTAAGATGTCCATCGACAGATGAATGGATAAAGAAGAAGTGGTATATATATACAACAGAATATTATGCAGCCATCAAAAGGAATGAAATCTTGCCATTTGCAATGACATGGATGGAACTGGAGGGTATTATGCTGAGCGAAATAAGTCAATCAGAGAAAGACATGTACCATATGATTTCACTGATATGAGGAATTCTTAATCTCAGGAAACAAATTGAGGGTTGCTGGAGTGGTGGGGGGTGGAAGGGATGGGGTGGCTGGTTGATAGACATTGCGTGGGATATGTGCTATGGTGAGTGCTGTGAATTGTGTAAGACTGTTGAATCACAGATCTGTAGCTCTGAAACAAATAATACATTATATGTTATAAAAAAGAAGAAGATAGTAGGAAACTTACAATGAAGGCAGGGAAATCGGAGGGGGAGATGAACCATGAGAGACTATGGACTCTGAGAAACAAACTGAGGGTTCTAGAGGGGGGAGGGGGGATGGGTAGTCTCATGATGGGTATTAAAGAGGGCAGGTATTGAATGAAACATGCAAACAATGGGTGTTATATGCAAACAATGAATCATGGAATAGTACATCAAAAACTAATGGTGTAATGTATGGTGATTAACTGAACATAGTAAAATTAAAAAAAAAGAAACAAATCAAGAGAATGAGATAACAAGCTACACACTGGGAGAATATTTGCTAAAGACACATCTGATCAAGGATTGTATACAAAATATATAAAGAACCCTTAAAAGTCAACAATAAGAAACAAACAACCTAATTAAAAAATAGACCAAAGACCTTAACAGACCTTCCCTAGCAAAGATATACACATGGCGAATTAGCATATAAAAATGTTCCAAATTATATGGAATCCATAAAATGCACATTAAAACAATAAAATACCACTATACACCTATTAGAATTGCCAAAATCTGGAACAGTGACAACACCAAATACCAGTGAGGATGTGGAGCAACTGGAATTCTCATACAGTTCTGGTGGGAATGCAAAATGGTACTGCCACTTTGAAAGACTGTTTGGTGACTTCTTACAAATCTAAACTAATTCTAATTGGAGTAATACAGCAATCATACTCCTTGCTATTTACATAAATAATTTGAATACTTAATTCCACACAAAAACCTGCACACAAGTATGTTAATAGCAGTGTTATCCAAAACTGCCAGAACTTGGAAGCAACCAGGATGTCCTTCAGCAGGAGAATGTATAAATAAACTGTGGTACATTCAGACAGTGGATTATTATTCAGCATTAAAATGAAATGAGTTATCAAACCATCTAAAGACATGGGGAAACCCTAAATACATATTACTAAGTGAAATAAGGCAATGTGAAAAAGTTGCATACTGTATCATTCCAACTATATGACTTTTTGAAGAAGGCAAAACTATGGAGACAAGTAAAAAGATCAGTGATTGCCAGGGATTTGTGGATTAGGACAGATGAATAGGCACAGTACAGAGGTTTTTTATCATGTGCATATAATATTCATATCAGCATAAGAAAGTTTTCTATAAGTGAAATTTTTTAAAATCATGTATGGAAATTTAAAAAAGTTAGAAAGAAGTGAGAACAGAAAAAAATAATAAATTGAGAAATATTTGTCCCCACAGTATTGTAAATAATCAAGAAGTATTATTCTAATATTCTAAACATGGTCGTACACAGATTCTTTCTTAGTGATATAGTTCACAACCTCCTTCCCGAAAGAAATTGGCATTCATGATAAAATGCGTAGCAACTTTAATATAAAATATGAAGAAATTAAGACCTCTGGGAAACAAACTACTCACCTACTTATCTAAATGACAGTTAAAAGTCCGATAATCTCCATTCTGCCTTCTTTTTGTTTATATTCAGTTTAAAAATGATTATATAACAATTCTTTCTTGATATAAAAACTCCCTATTACAAAAGAAATTCTTTGAAATAGCATGCTAGAGATTTCTTTTTTACAACACTAAAAATAAAATTTGAAAGTCAAGATATGGTGAAAACTAATTCTAGGAAAACTTTTTAACTCAATGAAATAGTAATTGCAATTTATTAGATGGGTTATCTTCTCCGTAGTAAAGACAGAGATTCCAAAATTAGATTTATTAATATAAATGACTTATCCCACAAAATTATTTTGAGGAATAAGTAAAAAAAATCACAAATTTATTTATACTGTTGTTCATTCATACTTAATATCTTCTAATTACTAGCATCTATGTTACTTTAGACTATTCAGTACATGTATGTGGAATATATATGTATATATGTTATATATACATACATACATATTGTATATACAAATATATATTTATACCATATATTATAAATATATATAATATATAAATATATTTATAACATATAATAAATTATATATTTATATTACATATAACATGTTATATATTATAGTAAATATATATTATAATAATCTATTTTATATGTTACATAATATTTATATTGTTTGATGCATATATGTGGAATATATATACATATACATATATACACACATAAACATATTTGAATATATATATTTTAATGTATCATATATTATCAACATATATATTTTTTTTTCTTTGCATTTAGTCTTGTAAATTCAGCTCATCATTCCAGCTGAAAAAGCAGGTTGTTTCCTACCTCAGACACTTAACTTATTACTTCTCTTTACAGTTTTGTATAATATGCAAATTTGGTGAACATTACAGCAATGCCATTTGTGATGATATTGAACTAGGTAGGAATAAAGAGTATGCCACTAGAGATTACCTCCAGTCAGTACCATAATACATTAACTTAAATCCATTTAACTAAATGTTGCTCTATTCGCTGTGAACTGTGTAAGACTGTTGAATCACAGACCTGTACCTCTGAAACAAATAATACATTATATGTTAAAAAAAAAAAGAAAATAGTAGGAAGGGAAAAATGAAGGGGGGAATCAGAGGGGGAGACGAACCATGAAAGACTATGGACTCTGAGAAACAAACTGAGGGTTCTAGAGGGGAGGGAGGGTTAGTCTGGTGATGGGTATTAAATAGGGCATGTATTGAATGGAGCACTGAATGTTATATGCAAACAATGAATCATGGAACACTGCATCAAAAACTAATGATGTAATGTATGGTGATTAACATAATAAAATAAAATAAAATAAAACAACAAAAAACCCCAAAATAAATGTTGCTCTATTAATCTGATTGGATGGGTATCTAAGTGTTTCTGCAACGAAAGTTGGAGGACTTGAAAAGGAAAGAATTCAAGCCTTTTTTTCTTTTTTTTAAACCATATTTCCCTGTGATAGACAAAGTGTTTCTTGACTAACTCTTCTTTAGGTCAGTTTTCATACAGTACAGTTCAGGCTGAAAGCTGCTTAGAGGTATGCAGAGGACAGCAACAGAGATGTAATTTTGTAAAAGTTTTTTTTTTTTTTGCTTTTTTGTAAGTGCAGAGCATCTAATGCTCCTAGTGTCCTCCCATGTAATTTAAAGGAAGGATCTAACATTTGACTTGCTCATTTTACCTGAGCAATCCTAAGTGAGAAATTGGTTCTCATTTCATAAAAATGAGTGATGCCATCACAAATGTCAATAGTGGGAAAGTTTCTACCTGTCGAGTGCTGAGAAACTTTGACTACAGCCTAGGGCAACAAGAGAGAAGTTCAGGAGTAACACTGCTGGGAATTTCCGTCCAGCAATTTGTTGTCAAATGCATTGATGTGAGGCCCCAAATGACTCAGAAACTGCTTGCTCCAATGACAAGAGCAACAAAGCGCTCATTTCCAATTACCAAGGGGTTTTAAAGTGTAAACTTTATTCCTACTCTGTCAGCTGCTCAGAAACCTGGAAAGGGAAATCAGCAACATTTCAACACTAAATTGTCCAATGATGTTGCGTGTGTTTATGTAGCATTCTGGACAGTGTACATTTGGTGAACAAAATGTTAATGTAGCATGTTTGAAATACTGTTGTTCCCTGTGTGATGGATTTTGCTTACAATATTAAAATTGTCTTTTTCTGAAATCAAACATTGCATTTAGAGAAATTATTCAAGTGTTATGTAAGCAAGACTCTCCCAACATATTTTTAAAATTGTGATAAAGGCACTTTTAACATAAATCTTGTATCTAGAGAGGAAGCAAATTATTATACTTATAAATCACATGTAGAAAAATGACACACCTAGAACACACTTTAATTTGGTAGCCCAAGAGTTAATTCTGATCTCAGAGTTTTATTTTTAATGTTTTTACTTATTTAGTTATTTACTTTATGGGATGATATAACACAAGTGTGATTAGAAAGAGTTGACAGTATTAAAAAAGTTTCTATTTTATATGAGGGCACTTGATAACCCACTTTCTCTGGATAATTTCCATACATACTTCCATCTGCTCCCCAGATCCCTATGGCTCACCATTTCCTATTCATTTCATATGAAAAAATTTCTCATTTACTAACTCATTTAAAGTATTTGCCTAATCTCTATAAGATTTAAATCAGTAACACTAATACAGTGCTCTTTAACTCTTCAAACAAAATTTTGAATTTTTATTCATCCTAACAGATGTCAAAGTATAAAGAAGAAATAATATCATGACTCTCATACTAATAGAAAATAAACACATGTCAAAATTTTATTTACCTCATTAATTAATGAAGAGAGTGTCACCAGGAAGTCGCTAACAAGCCACAATAACCCAGTTTTATAGCCCTGGCTTACAGGTGCTGCTTGCCATCAGAAACTAAGGCCAGATGTCCAAACAAGCCCCCATGACCCAGTCTTCACAGGTTTGGTCCAGTTCAGACACCCTGCTAACCCTTGATCATTATCATCTAATTGTAATAATAAAAAACATACCTACCAGTGCCGTAACAGATCCAACTGTGCCCATTTAAGGGAATAAAAGAGGTGGCACTCTGAATTGGAGAAGTCATCTCCCCCTTCCACAAAAAAGCCCAAGGTCAGCTTGCTTACCAGCCCCTTCATTACTCTAACCCTGTAAAACCCATACCATGGGACCTAATCAAGGAGACGGTGCCTTTAGTGCTCCCCTTCTCCATTCTCTTGTCATTGAATAAATTACCTGCTTGCCATCAAATACTGTTTTGTTATTTGGTTATTTGGCAAATGGTATGAGTAAGGAATGAACTTACTACTCCAGTAACAAAAGCAGTAAGGAAGTGTGATGACCAGAAAACATTTATATTTATATATTTATATAAATCATTGCAGGATTTCATATAGAGGTGCTAATGTCCACCTGGGACATAAAGTGATATGTCCACCGAACAGCAGTCATTCGCATCTCTAACAGGCAAAATCAAATTTAGCATGCAATTTTACTAAGTGTGGGATCTTTAATTAAGAGTTAACATTTTCATTTGTTTTGAGATATTTTCTGATTTCCATTTTAATTCCTTCTTTGACCCATTGGTCATGTTAGGGGCTGAGAGGTGGGAGAATTAAGGAGATGTTGGCCAAAGGGTACAAACTTCCAATTAGAATATGAAAACATTCTGGGGATCTAATGCACAATATCGTGATGGTAGTTAATAGTACTGCACTGTATACTTGAAAATTACTAAGAGAGTAAATCTTAAGTGTTCTCACCATAAAAAAGAAATGGTAATTATGTGATGATGGAGGTTTTAACTAGGTCATGGTGGTAATCACATTGCAATAGATAAGAGTATCAAATCAACACACTGTTCACCTTAAAGGTACACAGAGTTATATGTCAGTTATATCTTAGTAAGGCTGGGAAAAATAGAGTTAACAGTGAACTTTACTAAAAACATACATCTAGAATTATACATAACCTTGAGTGGCTGTATCCCTTATATAACATCAAAAGAACAGAGCAAGGAAATATATGTGCCCATATAAGATTTGCAGTTTTTTTGGACACAAATAAGGAAAGTGATTTTTGGAGAAGTCTTGAATAATAAGAGGCAAAGCACTGTAATTAGAATCTGTATTTATTGGCTTGAATTTCTGTGACCTTGCCAGTACACAGAACTGAATGCTAAGCGACTTCTCGGTGGAAAATAAGGGTTTGGGTAATTTTTCCAAGTAGAGGAGAAATGTTTGCAAATTAATTTCTTTTTTTAAAGATTTATTTATTTAATAGAGAGAGAGCGAGAGATGGGGGAGGGGCAAAAGGAGAGGGAGAGAGAGAATCTCAAGCAGACTCCACACCCAGGGCGGAGCCCAATGCAGGGCTCAATCTCACAACCAGAGATCACGACCAGAGCCAAAATCAAGAGTCAGATGCTTAACTGACTGAGCCACCCAGCTGCCTGTGCAAATTAATTTCTTAAAAATTATAGTCCTTTCTGTTATAACTATCATTCCTTTATGAAATGATTTTTATCTTTGATCCAATTCCAGGATGTTTTCTAGGACACCACATTCCATTTAGTAATGTTGTTACCTTAGGCTCTTAGTTTCTCAGGCTTGCCTGATTTCGATGACCTTGACAGTTTTCAGGAGTCCCGGTTAAGTATTTTGTAGAATGTCCTTCTATTAAGATTTATTTCATGGTTTTGTCACGGTTAGCCTGGGGTTTATGGGATTTGGGGAGGAACATCACAGAGTTAAAGGCCATTGTCATCAAACCATATCAAAGGTATACGCAGGCAACATTCCTATCACTGTTGCTGCTAATCTTGATCATTTGGCTGAGGTAGTTCTCAGCAGGTTTCACTTTAAAGTTACACCTCCCCTCCCCATTTTCCATATGGTATTCTTTGGAAAGAAGTCACTATTCTCAGCCAACACTTAAGGAGTGGGTAGTGATGTTCTACCTCCTTGAGCAGAGTATCTAGATAATATATTTGGAATTATTTTAGATGGGAGATCTGCCTATTGTCTCACATTTATTTATCTATTCAGTAATTTTTCAGTAATTTATATCAGCATAGACTTAATGCATATTTATTTTGTACTTTGGTTATATTCTCATACTGATTTATTTTGTTGCATAAATTGTTCCAGTTTTGGCCATTGAGAGCTCTTTCGGTTGGTTTCTCTATCCCTTTTCCACACCCTTACCAATGTTTGTTTGTCTGTTTGAGCATGTCCTTACTTGGCATTACAAGGTGCTCCACACTCACATACTTCTTGCTCAGATGTGGATTTATTGGAGAATGCTATTAGAAACCAAGATCTTGCTTGTTGCTGCTGGGGTTATATTCTCAGTTAACAGAGCAAGGAAATGTATGTGTGCTTATGAATCCTTTTATAGACATTTCTACAAATATTTTTATATGTAGCCATCTGTATCTATAGTAAGCTAAACATGAGTTTATATCAGTGTCTTCAACTAATCCATCATTGCAGGGATCATTCTAGCTTCTTCACTTTTTTTATTGGGAAATTCCCAGACGACAATGATAAATTTGACCCTTACCATTTGCCACACATTTACTTATTTGTTCAATTCCAGTATACGTGAAGAACAGTATCAGAATTGTAATCCATACCTCTTTGGGATTCAACTTTCCTCAACTACAGTGCAGTCAGTGCTTAGGGGCAGCTATGCTTTTGTTCCTTTAGTCTTACAGATTCTACTCATTTCCAAAATTACCACTTCTCTTCCATTCCCTCCAGTGAAGATGTTTCATACATTTGTAAAACAGATTCTTTTGTCACAAGCTGTAATCCATCCTGAGATTCTCTCATCCTCTAAATGATTTTTTTAATTTGTATATTTTAGAGCTCACTTTTTGTGAAGCAAAGTTCAATGGGTTCTGACTAATGAATAGTGCCATGTTTCACCTTTACATTTTCATATAGAAGAGTTTATCATCTTAAAAATTCCATGTGTTTCATTTATTTATCCCCATTCCCAATCCCCTAGCAATCACTTATCTGTTTACTATCTTAATAGGCTTGGCTCTTTTCAGAATGTCATGTAATTGAAATCATGCAGTATGCACCCTTTGCAGACTGGCTTCTTTTGTTTGGTAACATGCATCTAAGAACCATTTATGTCTTTTTGTGGCATGATACCTCTTTTTTTCCATCACTGAATAATATTTGATTATATGGATGTACCACAATTTGAGTAATACAAACTGAGTGTGAAAATTAATGGTAATATAAGTAGGAGTTAGGCTATGTTTAATGTTTTCTGTACCTAAAGTTTACAAAGGTTACCAATTTGTCCAGTCTCCTTGTTTTTCTCTCCCATGTTGGCTTTGGGAGAACCTAAGAATGCCCTCAGAAAGAGTCCACATCTTGCATCTCTTTCAGCTGTCATCCACTGTTCATTATGACATTGTAGCCCTGTTGGTGTGGTGGTGAGGTGTATGGCATGAAGAAATAATTCTTTAATTTTTTAATTTAATTTCAGATTTTTTGTGGGCTTGTGTTTTAGGCTTATGACCTTCAAAACTGTTACTCTAGTGCTCTTTTTCCTCCTACCCTTACCCCCATCCCTTCCTGCAGTAGTCACCATCTGTTTTCTCTTCCTGCCTCCTGACAACTATGTAGATAGAAAGACTAAATGAACTGGAGTAGAGGAAGGCTCTCTCACCTAGGTTAAGGCTCTGCAGCATTGCTTCCTCTGGAGAGTAGGCTTCCATTCTGGGGAAGTCTCTGGGTATATTTCACGGTGATCACTCTTCCCCTCCTATCAGAGCCACAAGGGGATCCTTCTCAGATTTTCACTGAACATGTTCAGGATCCTAAAGATAAATTTCACTAATAAGTGGGGGGCTCTGTAAGACTTTAACCTCACTGGGGTTCTCACTCTCATGCAAGTCCACATTCAATCTCTAGCAAGTCATCAAAATGACCACTCAAGTGTTCCTACCTGCTTATAGTCCCAGAGGTTTCTGCTTCAGGTAAGCCAATCTTAGCTGTATTTCTGTATTCACCTGTCTCCAGATTTCTGGGTGGTAGTTTGTCCCACAATTTCTCTTCTTTGATGGATCCCAGAAAGGTAATTAGTTTTTAGTTTTCTCAGTGTAAGATTGGGAGTTCTGACTTTTAAACTCTTTATATTTTAATGTTAAAACTGGGTATTAAAGAGGGAACATACTAAATGGAGCACTGGGTGCTATACACAAACAATGAATCATGGAACACTACATCAAAAACTAATGATGTACTGTATGGTGATTAAAATAACATAATAAAATAAAAAAAAAGAAAGAAAAACTGAATATCCTACATGTTCTCTTTTCTAATTTTTAAAAAATGTATTATTGAAGTATAGTTGACATACAATGTTATATCAGTTTCAGGTGGACAACATAGTGATTTGACAATATTATACATTATTCAATGCTTACAATGATAAGTATAGTTTCCATCTGTCACCATGCAATAACAATAATATTGGGGTGCCTGGGTGGCACAGTCGGTTAAGTGTCCAACTCTTGATCTCAGGATCTTGAGACCAAGCCCTGCATCAGGCTCTGTGCTCAGTGTGGAGCCTGCCTAAGATTCTCTCTCTCTCTCTCCTTCTGCTCCTTATCCACCAGCCCCCCAAGGCACACACACTGTCTCTCTCTCAAAAAAAAAATATTGATTATATTCCCTATTCTGGGCTTTTAATCTTCATGACTTATTTATTTTGTAACTGGAATTTTGTACCTTTTAATCCCCTTCCCCTAGTTCACCCATCCTCTCACTCACCTCCCCTCTGGCAACCACCAATTTGTTCTGTATTTAGGAGTCTCTGTTTCTTGTTTATTTCTTCATTTGTTTTATTTGATAGTATCTTCTTTTTTTTTTTTTAAATATTACCTGAAAACTAACATATTCTCTTTTCCTCTTTTTTCTGTTTTTCCATATTCTCATTTCTCCTTTCACCACTTGCTCTTCCCCACTTTAAAGGAAAATGCCATACCTATCAGTAGTCCTGACTTACTATAATACATTGCTCCAGATATGAAACAAAACAAAACAAACAAACAAAAACAGGCACTGAAAACAAAGAGCTAAACATGAATATTAATGTCAGCAATGTTGTCTTCCATCCAGGCCTCATAATGCCTTCCTTCCACCTTAATCCATCTGTTGAAGAAGTACAATTACAATGAACTACATTTTATGGTTAAATATAATTTTTGAAAATTTATAAAACATATCTTTTCTGAATTGAAACAACTTAAATCAAAGGGAATTTAACATTTAGAGTTTTATAGGTATAAGAAATTCTTAAAATACAATTTTTAATAGGGGCACCTGGGTGTCTCAGTTGGTTAAGCAGCTGCCTTTGACTCAGGTCATGCTCCCGGGGTTCTGGGATCGAGCCCCACTTTGGGCTCCCTGCTGGATGGGCAGCCTGCTTCTCCCTCTCTACTGCTTGTGCTCTCTCACTCTCTTGCTCTAAATAAATAAATAAAATCCTTAAAAAAAAATTTAAAAAAATACGCATTTGTATACAGTGGAGTAGGCTAAATGATCAAGTAAAGACATTATTGCATAACATATAATACATTGAGATAAAATTCTATAGGAAACGTAGGATTGAAGTTATTTCAATGAGAAACACAGACAAGGAAAATTTTTTCAACTGTTAGAGATTATTAATTTATTTTAATTACTACAGGCCTCAAATTACTATGGCATTTATGTTCTGTTAGATACTCCTAAAAGAGCAATGTAACATTTTATGCAAAATTACCACCATTTAGAATTGCCCAGACACTGTGTCATGTGCAACCATATAATCTTATGACAAATTTTTAAATGTCTATTTAAAAATATTAAGAAGATAGTATTTCAAATATATTTTATGAGTTATAGGTAAAAGAAAGGGCAAAAGATTATGGATGTCATTAGAATTTGTTAAGGTTAGAATTAGTCAAAGTTCTTCATGTATTTTGGATATTAGCCACTTATTGGATATACCATTTGCAAATATCTTCTACCATTCATTTGGTTGCCTTGTCATTTTGTTGATGGTTTCCTTGATTGTGAAAAAGCATTTTATTTTGGTGTAGTCCTAATAGTTTAATTTTGCTTTTGTTTTTCTTGCCTGAGGAGTTTTTCTTGCCTAACAATTTCTATAATTAGAAAAATGTTTCTACAGTCAATGCCAAAGAAATTACTGCTTATGTTTTATTCTAGGAGTTTTATGGTCTCAGGTCTCACTTTAAAGTTTTTGAATTCATTTTGAGTTTATTTTTTATTTGGTGTAAAAAAGTGGTCTGGTTTCTTTCAATGTAGCTGTTCAGATTTCCCAACACCATTTGTTGAATAGACTGTCTTTTCCCCATTTTATATTCTTGCCTCCTTTGTCATAGATTAATTGACCATGTGAGTGTTGGTTTATTTCTGAGCTCTATATTCTGTTCCATTGATCTTTGTGTCTATTTTTGTGCTGGTACCATACTGTTTTGATTATTATAGTTTTGTAGTATATCTGGAAATCTGGGATTGTGGTACCTCCAGCTTTGTTCTTTCTTGCTTGTTCTGGCTATTCACAATATATAAAGAACTTAAATAACTCAACACCAGAAAGGCAAATAATGCAATGAAAAATGGGCAGAGAACCTAAAGAGACATTTTTCCAAAGAAGACACACAGGTGGCCAACAGACTCATGAAAAGATGCTTAACATCACTCATCATTAGGGAAATGCAAATCAAAACCACAATGAGATATCACCTTATACCTGTCAGAATGGCTAGGATCAAAGAAAATAGAAAAACAGGTGTTGGTGAGGATGTGGAGAAAAAGGAACCCTCATGCACCATTGGTAGGAATGTAAAGTGTTGCAGCCACTGTGAAAAACAGTGTGGAGCTTTCTCAAAAAATTGAAAATAGAAATAACCATATGATCCACTAATTCCACTACTGGGTATTTACTCAAAGGAAATGAAGACACTAATTTGAAAAATATATAAGCACCCCTATGTGTATGGCAGCATTATTTACAATAGCCAAGATATGGAAGCCATCCAAGTGCCCATTGATAGATGAATGGAAAAAGATGTGGTATAATGGAATATTACTCAGTCATAAAAAAAGAAAGAGATCTTGCCATTTGCAAGAACATGGGTGGATGTAGAGGGTATAATGCTAAGTGAAATAAGTCCATCAGAGAAAGACAAATACCATATGATTTCATATATATGTAGAATCTAAAACAAAATAAAACAAAGTAAACAGACAGAAAACAGACTTAAATACAGAGAACAAATAGGTCATTGCCGGAGAGGAGATGGGTGGGGGGATGGATGAAACAGATAAAGGGGATGAAGAACATACTATTTTGGTGAGCACTGAGTAATGTATAGAAATGTTGAATCATTATATTGTACACCTAAAACTCATATAACACTGTGTGTTAATTATATTTCAATTAAAAAAATGACAAAAAGAAAAAAAAGAATCAGAGTCCAAATCTTAGATTGCTAATCTCATGCTTTTGGAGATCAACTCCAAGATATTCATAGAAAATTCAGCAAGCAATCTTCTGTTGATGATAACACTAATGGGACAGAAATATTAAGAAATAAATAGTAAGTTGATGCAATGCTGGGCTGGCAACAGATGGTTTGATATATTTGAGTGGTACATATCCTCTAGATGCCAGGCCCTTGTTACTTCCATTCATTCTCTAGTCCTTGCAACTCCATGTGTAGTCTATAGACCACATGAATTAGTATTGCTTAGAAGCATGTGAAAACCTCGGGTCCCAATCCAGGTGATGTGTACACACAATAAAGTTTGAAATAGAGGCATTAATTCCCTCCCTCCCTCTTTCTATCCTTCCTTCCTTCCTTCCTCCCTTCCTTCCTCCCTCCCTCCCTTTCTCCGTCTCTCTCTCTCTCCTTCTTTCTTTCTTTCTCTCTCTCTCTCCACTCAAATATAAAATTCATGTAGGTGAATGTTCTGTCTGCTTTATTCACTGTTCCATCCACTCCAGGGAATAAGACAGTGTCTGCTACATGGTAGGTGTTCTATAATGATTTGTTAGAATAGATAATTTCATAAAAAGAAGTCCAAATGTAAGCAGTTATGCTTTGGCAAAGTCAGCAGCCCCACAGTGGATTCAGATATTTTTTTTCCCCATCTTGTTGCTTTGCCATTCCCAACAAACTGCCTTTCTCATAAATCTTATTTCCTTGGGACTATAAATTGACCTCAGGATCACCTAACATCCTCCTACATTATTATTCAAACACTTAAAATGTAACCTGCTACCTATTTTTGTATAGCTTGCAAGTGAAGAATGGTTTTAACAATTTAAATGGTTGAAAAAAGTTTTACTATTTCATAACATATGAAAATTATAGACATTCAGATTTGAATATAGGTTGTGTGTTGAACTGTATCACTCAAAGCTGTTAAAGCCTCAATCCCTGTAGTATGAACGTGACCTTATTTGGAAACAGTGTCTTCACAGATGTAATTAGTTAAGATGAGATCATATTGAATTAGGGTGGGTCCCAAATTTGAGGACTCATCTTGTAAGAAGAGGGAGATTTGGAGACACAGACACACACGGAGGGGAGAGAGGAGTGTGAAGATGGAGGCAGAGACTGGAGCGAAGGAGGCACAGTGCAGAAACACCAAGGATTGCAAGGCAACCACAAGAAACTAAGAGACAGCCAAGACAGGACTCTTCCATAGAGCTTTCTGAAGGAGCAGGAACTTTGCTGGCACTTTGAATTCAGACTTCTGGCCTCCAGAACTGAGAGAGAATAAATTTATGTTGCTTTAAGGCACCCAATTTATGATAATCTGCTGAGGCAGCCCCAGAAAATGAATGCAGTATCCATAAATAAAGTCTTATTGGAACCCAGCCATGTTCATTCACTCACCTATTGTACATGGTTACTTTCACATGGCAACGGCAGATTTGACTAATAACAGAGAAAGTCTGACCTGTAAAGGCTGAAATATTTACTTCTTGACCCTTTCCAGAAAAAGGACGAAGGTCCCCGGTTTAGAGTTTAGCATCATGATTCATCCCTCAGGTGTGGGGCCACCTTTCCTGAAGCACATGATACCTCGAAGGGGAAGAACAAATTCTGTATTGTTTTGGGTATGAGAGCAGCTTGAGGGTTGGTGTGCATGCAAATAGCAGAGTATTTCCTCACAAATAACAAGCATGATATGCATTTCTACTGCTACAAAATTACCTCTCCATCAGGAAATTGCATATTTTCTCAGAATTCTTTCTACTTTTACAGTTATAAATTAATTTTTAATAGCATCACCACACACACACACACACACACACACACACGATTCCCTTTGACCCATGTTGGATATGGGCAAGCAGGAAATTTAAATAATGTTGATTAAAAGTGATTGCAGAAGCACAAACAACATAAACCTATTTCAAGTTACACAGAAGGTCCAAGATCCTGCTTCTTGACTCATGTCATTGCTAATCATTTCACAGAGACCTGGAAGCCACAGCACAGACCCTGAAATATCGTATCAATTACCTGAAGAATGAAATACCAAGTGTGAGGTATTTGCCTCCGGCGCTTGTTCTAGAACTGACCAACAATTGAGAATGTAATAGAGATGGGCAGAACGCCAAGCCTGGGAATCACCTCAAGGTTTCCCAAAATGCTGGATGTTCAGAGTGATTATCCTCTCCCAATTATAGATGTGACATGGAGCAGAGTTTTCAGGTTCTGTTTCTGCCATTAATTGCCTTCAATTAAAACAACTAGCAAATGCGGTAAAATTGTATTTATAAATTTATCCATTAGTTTTAAAAGAAATCATGTTCTTGAAAGGCAGCAATAGTGGAAAGTAAAAAAAGGGCCTCCAAAATTGGACCATTATCACTCAATCGGAACCGAATTGTGAGTCGATTCTCCAAGAATCTGTGGCATTACTACATGTCCAAGTATTAAAAGACAGGTGCTCTTGATATATTTTCAGGAAAATTTGTGGAGACATACAAGCTCTGGAGAGATAAGAATAGGGAATTCTTCTTAAGAAAAAGTGTGTACATTCCTGGATACGTTAAGAGAAAGGCAGTGACTTCCTCTAGAGAGATTTAAAGACATCCCTTCCTGAAGATATTCCATGACGCTAAAAATTACCTCTCTTTCTGTGGAAAAGAGGATGCGCAGGTATGGACAGGTTTGTCAGTAGCCCATATAGAGGGTCAGAGATTACAAAACTTGGGTTTCCTCTCCTATGACTCATCCTCACTGTGACTCACTGTGGAAACTGGGATTCGGGGAGCCAGCCTTGCTGTGCCAGTCTGGCTGCTCCTTTCACTACAAGTAATAAACTGTCTTTGTGTCTGACTCAGAAGTCTCCTCTGTTTTATGTGTAAGTACACAGCTTGTGGTAGGCTGACTTAGCTTGAAGATAGAGTACAAGTTTAGGCTTTTCACAATACCTGACTTTATTTTTAAAATTGCATTTTCTGATTAAGAGCATAATATGTGTTCACATGTTTACTGAAGAAAATTTGGAAAATTAAAAATATACAAATGTACAATATAAAATGATTCCAAATCTTTTTTCTTCCATCTTTTCTTTGTTATAGCATTTTTTTATTTGTTATGGTTTATGAAATATACATTTTTTTCCTAAGTTCCACAACAGGTTTTTTTTTTTAAGATTTTATTTATTTATTTGACAGAGAGAGAGACAGAGAGAGAGGGAACACAAGCAGGGGGAGTGGGAGCGGGAGAAGCAGGCTTCCTGCTGAGCAGGGAGCCTGATGCAGGGCTCGATCCCAGGACCCTGGGATCATGACCTGAGCCAAAGGCAGATGCTTAACAACTGAGCAACCCAGGCGTCCCTAAGATTTTATTTATTTATTTATTTGACAGAGAGAGAGCGAGAGAGCACAAGCAGGGAGAGCGGGAGATGGAGAAGCAAGCTTCTCGCTGAATAGGGAGCCCAATGTGGGGCCCCATCCCAGGATCCTGGGATTGTAACCCAAGCTGAAGGCAGATGCTTAATGACCGAGCCCCCCAGGCGCCCCGTTCCACAACAGCTTAACATGGAGTCCCTTATGTAAATAGATTCATTGGTCACCAAACATACTCTTACTTATTTTTTAATTATTATTTTCATGTATTATTGTTTCTTGTTTATTCATTTCTCACTTGTCTGGAAATAATTTTTAGAAGAATGTTCATTAATTTGAAAATATCTTCTTTATTTTCTCCAACGTCATACGCAGTCTATTGTATCCTAGACCATATTTTACATTGCAGTCATGGTTTTAATGTCTCTTGAAGTAAAATGTAGGGCAGAAGTATAAAGTCAGCCTGATTTTTTTTCTCTTTTGTCTAGATGACAAAGGATTATT
Source organism: Phoca vitulina (assembly GCF_004348235.1). Lineage (NCBI taxonomy): Eukaryota > Metazoa > Chordata > Mammalia > Carnivora > Phocidae > Phoca > Phoca vitulina. The sequence continues at coordinate 6,688,859 of NW_022589732.1, forward strand.
TTTTTTCCTTTGTCCTCCAGGATTTTAACTAGAATAGATCTCATTGTTGCTAATTCTATCCATTTATTCGTAGACACCATGCAACTTTTCAATATTTTGATTCTTTTTTTCTAAAGGTTTTTGTATAATTCCCTTTTTCCATTTTTCCATTCTCTTCATCAGAAACACTAATTAAGGGGTTCCTGGTGACTTGGTCAGTTAAGCATTGACTCTTGATTTTGGGTCAGGTCCTGCTCTCAGAGTTCTGAGATTGAGCCCCCCCTCGCAGGCTCCACACCCAGCCTCTCTCTCTCCCTTTCCCTCTGCGCCTCCTGTCCCCCCTGAAAAAAAAAGAAAAAAAAAGAAACACTAATTAAGAAATATGGGGCTCAAACATCACATTTCATAGCTATTATTTTCTCTATAAGCCTAACAATGTAATCATTCCTAAAATATTTGCTCACTTTATAAAATCCAATTTTTCTACCTTTGTTATTGTTTTCAGCATTGTTTCCTTTCTTTAAGCTGCTTTGCATGTGGAGCACTTGTGTGATGATTTATCTTTGTCCTTCACTCCTTCCTTGAACGCTGTCAGTTCTTGTTTCACTTCTTTATGTTGCCTTGTGCTCTTTTCCACCGTTGTGAAATATGTGTCTCTTTATTGAGTTGCTTAATGCATAGTAATGTGTTTAGTCACACTTTTTATTTGCTTACCTAGTTGCAGGTTTTGGGGGGGATGGGGGAGGGAAGTTGTTGAGTATTCTTTATCTGACTTATTTTTTCCTGATTCTTTCACCTTTGTTTTTTTAGCATATTATTCCACGATACCAAGAGTTGTTCAGGTAAGTCCCATCACCAGCTGGAGCTGCTTTCCTTTTGGTTTCCAAAAGAAATGGTTGGACTTATTTTTTAGGTTACATCACCTAATTTTAAATTTATTTTTTTATTTTAAATTTTTATTTTTTTAGCTTTTTATTTAAATTCCAGTTAGTTAAAATACAGTGTAATATTAGTTTCATGTGTACAATATAGTAATTCAAAAGTTCCATACATCACCTGGTGCTCATCCCAACACATGCACTCCTTAATCTCCATCATCTGTTTCACCCATCCTCCCACCCACCTCCCCTCTGGTTACTATCCGTTTGTTCTCGCTAGTGAAGAGTCTGTTTTTTTTGGTTTGCCTCTTTTGAAAAACTGACCTACAAATTATCTTTGAATTCCATAGTAAACAGTATTCATTCTTCATGTCTTCCCACTTCAACACTTCATATAAATTGCATTTGACAATATTTATAATTTAGGATTATTGATGATATTAGTATTCTTATTTATTATTATTGTTTAGAGGTAATTGTCAGGAAGGAAGAAAATTAAATCTCTTTCTGTTACCTTAGAACCATTTATTTTATAAATGGCTATCCAGAAGTGCTCTTCTTCCTAGTCTAGTGATTTTCCATTGATTACCTTTAGTTTTCCCAGTAGATAATCATCCCAAAATAAAACATTTGGTATCCCTTTTACAAAGTTATACTACATAGTATCTCTAAAATGCATGCAAACAAATATTTTATCTTCAATTCATGATGCAGTTTCCAGGAATTCTTAGTAACTAAAATCATGGTCTGTCTATAAGTATACTTCTACATCAAAGTTTCTGTGTTATTAATCCAATGGAACTTTCAATTTGTATTTATGTTTATTCTTGTCTAGAAAATATATCTTCCCCACAAAGAGTCCACTTTATATTTATATATGTTCAATCATTGGAATTAGAGGTGAACCATTAATAATTCATGCTTTGTGTAGAATTAGTATAATAGGATTCTGACATTTACTGTCTAAACCTATTATGCTTGAAAATGTCTTGCATACATTGTGCACCATGACCCAATGATTTCACCATAAGAAAAAAAAAAAGATAAAAGCTTTTAGTTTTTAAGCTCTGGCTACATAAATGGATAAAGAGCTTGAATATATGACACAGCAATGTTAGAATATTCTAGGGATTCTGAGATCCTTCATAAATTAAAAATGCTGTATGTGACTTATGGTACTTTCATTTGATTGCAGAAGGATACACTAACCCACTTAACATGATATAGTAGAGTTATATATTGTATAAAAGTCACTCTATTATCAAGGCTGTTAAAACATCCATTGGCAGTGGTGATTTAGTTGTTTGAATAAAGTGAATTTGGTTCAATCAATCATTTTTTTTCCTTAATGAGGTCTGAGTTTTTATGTATTTGCTTTTTATTTATATATCTCTCACTGTGTTTATATTATCTATTAAATATAGTATTCCCAGCTAATGTGAGTTGTAAATACACCTTATGTTTCCAATAAATTATTTTATCATGAGGAAATTTAAATTAGCCAATCTAAAATTTTCTTTCTATTTCTTGGAATAATTCCACCGAAGACACTCTGAATCTCCAACTTTCCAGCAAGATAAATCTAGTATCTATCCTCTTAAAATGTCCCTCTTGAAAAGTGTTTGTATTTAGGTGCCTGCATTTTATGATGGTACATAATTTTATATTTTGTGAATTTAAATATTGGGGTAAATATCCACCAGAATTCCTACTCCTCCCACATAATGTATTTTCTGCCACAGATGCAGCTAAAGTCTAATAAAAAGTATCACAGTGTAAGGTCTTGATATCTTCAAGTGATTATTTAGGGGGGATAATCCTTAGAAAAAAATTAATTCAAGTTATTTTACAGATTAGAAGATCCTTTGGTTTTGGAGTGATAAGAAATGTAAAATTATCAGAAAATAATTATTAGAACATATATTATATATATAATAAAAAATTAAGCCCTCATATCCATCCATCCAAAATTTTTAAAAATTCACAAAATGGAAAGAATTTTATACTAAAAACCCATATACCTACAGGTTTACTTTAAAAGCATATAAAGATGCATTGATAAATGAATAAAGGGATAGATAGATGATAAAACAAGTATAATAAATACTAATTACAGAATCTAGTTGTGATTATGTACAGCATAGGAAATATAGTCAATAATATTGTAATAATATGTGGCAAAGGGTAGTGATTACATTTCCTGTGGTGAGCATTGGTAATATATAGAATTCTCAAATCAATATGTAGTATATACCTGAAACTAATATAAAATTGTATGGAAACTATGCTTCAATAATAAATAAAAAATAAAGCTACAGGCAATAGTAAATTTCCACTAAAATATGTCTGCATGCATATATCATTAACTAGTGTTGTACATTTGTTTAAGATTCCTTTTCTTGAGGTAAAGTTTATATACAATGAAATATTTAAATCTTAAGTGTATAATTTGAAAAGTTCTGGAAAAATGCATATACCTTCACAACATCAGTATCTATGAAGATACAGAAACTTACCCCCACGGATCCCTCACACCCCTTTTCATTAAATTCCTGCCTTTAGCTCCCAAAGACAACCTGTTTAGATTTTTTTCAACCATTTTAATTTTGTCTATTCTAGAAATACATATAAATGGAATCATATGACATATAAAATATTCTGTAAGCTGGTATTTAGCACAATATTTTTGAGAGTTGTCTATGTTTTCTTCACACCTTGTACTTGATTAGTAGTATTGCATTGCATACCAAAGTCCTTTAACTACTTACTGTTTGGTAGGCATTTGGGTTCTTTCCAGTTTGGGTTTTAAATATAAAGTTGTTATAGAAGTTGCTCAAGTTTTTTTTTTTTTTTTAAGATTTATTTATTTTTATTTGAGAGGGAGAGTGGGGAGGGGCAGAGGGAGAAGGAGAGAGAATTTAGAGCAGAATCCCTGCTGAGCTTGGAGCCCAATGCAGGGCTCAGTCTCATGACCCAGAGATCATGACCTGAGCTGAAATTAAGAGTAAAATGCTCAACTGACTGGGCCACCCAGGCACCCCTTGTTCAAGTATTTTTGGTCATCTTGTAAAATTACATTTGTATTGAAGTTTTATAAATATCTAGGAGTGTTTTATAAAAACCTATCAGAAATTTACCAAAGTTATTGTATAATTTCTCATCTTATATATGATGTATAAGGATTTTAGTTGCCACAATATTGATATATGGTTATCTAAATTTAAATTGATTGAAATTACATAACGTTTAGTTCTGCAATAATACTAAACATTTTTCAAGTGCTGAGTGGCCACATGTGGCTAGTGACTACTCTGTTAGGAAGTATGTACATACGTATTTTCATCATTATAGAAAGCACTCTTGAGCAACACCATTCCATATACTTGTCAACATTTGGTATTGTAATGTTTTACTATAAGTTGTTGTAGTGTATATGTAATAGCATTTCATTGTAGTTGTCATCTTCCGTTCCCTGATGAGAAATAATATTGAATACATTTTCATGTGATTTTGGCAATTATGCAACTTCCTCTGTGAGGTTTTTGTTCAGTTCCTTCAATTCCTCTCATTCTATTGGATGGTTTAATTTTTCATTATCAAATTGAGTTCTTTTTATATCCCAGACACAATTCTTTTGGTAGATATATGTACTGTCAATATTTCCTCTTGTTGTATGTGGTATCTTTATTAATTTTATTAATGTTATATCTTAATAAACAATTTAAAATTTTGATTAAATGTAATGAGACATAAAATTTTATTGTTATTACTTTCTAAAACTTACTAAAGAAAATGATGCCTGTCACAAAGACATTTATCAAATTTTTTCTAGAAGCTTTATAGTTTCAACTTTCATGATTTAGGCTAATGTATCTCAAATTGTTGGGTGTGTGTGTATGGTATGAAACATACAGCAAGTTTATTTTTGTACATATACATACTCAGTTTTTCCAGTATCATTAGTTGAAATATTTTCTTTGCTCATAGATTTGCCGTTGGATCCATTAAAATATATATACAAAAAAACCCACAAAAAACTGTTGTGAATGACCCTATATTTGGGCTCTATATTCTCTCTCATGTTTCCAACTTTATTTTGTGAAATACTTTGTAGGTATCTATTTTGATGAGCATATTTCCTCTTCATTCATTAATACAGTGGATTTTATTAATTGATTTTTGAATGATAAACCAGTCTCACATTACTGGTTTCTACATTGCTTGGCTATAATATATTACCATGTATATATTGATGCATTTGATTTGCTTATATTTGATCAAGAAATCTATTTTAAATAAGGGTATTAGTCTTTAATATTCCATTCCTTTCTTTTTTTTACTTTATTATGTTATGTTAATCACCATACATTACATAATTAGTTTTTGATGTAGTATTCCATGATTCATTGTTTGCATATAACACCCAGTGCTCCATTCAATATGTGCCCTCTTTAATACCCATCACCAGGCTACCCATTCCCCTATACCCTTCCCCTCTAGAACTGTCAGTTTGTTTCTCAGAGTGCATAGTCTCTCATGATTTGTCTCCCCCTCCGATTTCCCCCACTTCATTTTTCCTTTCCTACTATCTTCTTCTTTTTTTTTTAACATATAATATATTATTTGTTTCAGAGGTACAGGTTTATGAGTCAACAGTCTTAAATAATTCACAGTGCTCACCATAGCACATACCCTCCCCAATGTCTATCACCCAACCACCCCATCCCTCCTACCCCACAACACTCAGGCAAACATCAGTTTGTTTCTGAGATTAAGAATTCCTCATATCAGTGAGATCATATGATACTTGTCTTTCTCTGATTGACTTATTTCGCTCAGCATAATACCCTCCAGTTCCATACAAGTCGTTGCAAATGGCAAGATTTCATTCCTTTTGATGGCTGCATAATATTCCATTGTATATATATACCACTTCTTCTTTATCCATTCATCTGTTGATGGACATCTTGGCTCTTTCCATAGTTTGGCTATTGTGGACATTGCTGCTATAAACATCGGGTGCACATACCCCTTCGGAGCCCTACATTTGTATATTTGGGGTAAATACCCAGTAATGCAATTGCTGGGTCATAGGGTAGCTCTATTTTCAACTTTTTGAGGAACCTCCATACTGTTTTCCAGAGTGGCTGCACCAGCTTGCATTCCCACCAACAGTGTAGGAGGGTTCCCCTTTCTCCGCATCCCCGCCAACATCTGTCGTTTCCTGACTTGTTAATTTTAGCCATTCTGACTGGTGTGAGGTGGTATCTCATTGAGGTTTTGATTTGGATTTCCCTGATACCGAGCGATGTTGAGCACTTTTTCATGTGTCTGTTGGCCATTTGGACGTCTTCTTTGGAAAAATGTCTGTTCATGTCTTCTGCCCATTTCTTGATTGGATCATTTGTTCTTTGGGTGTTGAGTTTGATAAGTTCTTTATAGATTTTGGATACTAGCCCTTTATCTGATATGGCATTTGCAAATATCTTCTCCCATTCTGTTGGTTCTCTTTTGGTTTTGTTGACTGTTTCTTTTGCTGTGCAAAAGCTTCTTATCTTGATAAAGTCCCAATAGTTCATTTTTGCCCTTGCTTCCCTTGCCTTTGGCGATGTTTCTAGGAAGAAGTTGCTGTGCTGAGGTTGAAGAGGTTGCCGCCTGTGTTCTCCTTTAGGATGTTCATGGACTCCTGTCTCACATTGAGGTCTTTCAACCATTTTGAGTCTATTTTTGTGTGTGGTGTAAGGAAATGGTCCAGTTTCATTCTTCTGCATGTGGCTGTCCGATTTTCCCAACACCATTTGTTGAAGAGACTGTCTTTTTGCCATTGGACATTCTTTCCTGCTTTGTCGAAGATTAGTTGACCATAGAGTTGAGGGTCCATTTCTGGGCTCTTTATTCTGTTCCATTGATCTATGTGTCTGTTTTTGTGCCAGGACCATACTGTCTTGATGATGACAGCTTTGTAATAGAGCTTGAAGTCCGGAATTGTGATGCCGCCAGCTTTGCTTTTCTTTTCCAACATTCCTCTGGCTATTCAGGGTCTTTTCTGGTTCCATACAAATTTTAGGATTATTTGTTCCATTTCTTTGAAAAAAGTGGATGGTATTTTGATGGGGATTGCATTAAATGTGTAGGTTGCTCTAGGTAGCATTGACATCTTCGCAATAGTTGTTCTTCCAATCTATGAGCATGGAACGTTTTTCCATTTCTTTGTGTCTTCCTCAATTTCTTTCATGAGTATTTTATAGTTTTCTGAGTACAGATTCTTTGCCTCTTTGGTTAGATTTATTCCTAGATATCTTAAGGTTTTGGGTGCAACTGTAAATGGGATGGACTCCTTAATTTCTCTTTCTTCTGTCTTGTTGGTGTATAGGAATTCCACTGATTTCTGTGCATTGATTTTATATCCTGCCAATTTACGGAATTCCTGTATGAGTTCTAGCAGTTTTGGGGTGGAGTCTTTTGGGTTTTCCACATAAAGGATCATATCATATTCAAAGAGTGAGAGTTTGACTTCTTCTTTGCCGATTCGGATGCCTTTTATTTCTTTTTGTTGTCTGATTGCTGTGGCTAGGACTTCTAGTACTATGTTGAATAGCAGTGGTGATAGTGGACATCTCTGCCATATTCCTGGCCTTAGGGGGAAGCTCTCAGTTTTTCCCCATTGAGAATGATTTTCGTTGTGGGTTTTTCATAGATGGCTTTTATGATATTGAGGTATGTTCCCTCTATCCCTATACTCTGAAGAGTTTTGATCAAGAAAGAATGCAGTACTTTGTCAAGTGCTTTTTCTGCATCTATTGAGAGGATCATATGATTCTTGTTCTTTCTTTTATTAATGTATTGTATCACATTGATTGGTTTGCAGATCTTGAACCAAACTGCAGCCCAGGGATAAATCCAACTTGGTCGTGGTGAATAATCCTTTTAAAGTACTGTTGGATCCTATTGGCTAGTATTTTGGTGAGAATTTTTGCATCCATGTTCATCAGGGATATTGGTCTGTAATTCTCCTTTTTGATGGGGTCTTTGTCTGGTTTGGGGATCAAGGTAATGGTGGCTTCATAAAACGAATTTGGAAGTTTTCCTTCCATTTCTATTTTTTGGAACAGTTTCAGAAGAATAGGTACTAATTCTTCTTGAAATGTTTGGTAGAATTCCCCTGGAGAACCATCTGGCCCTGGGCTTTTGTTTGTTGGGAGATTTTTGATGACTGCTTCAATTTTCTTAGTGGTTATAGGTCTGTTCAGGTTTTCTATTTCTTCCTGGTTCAGTTTTGGTAGTTGATACATCTCTAGGAATGCATCCATTTCTCCCAGATTATCTAATTTGCTGGCATATAGTTGCTAATAGTATGTTCTTATAATTGTTTGTATTTCTTTGGTGTTGGTTGTGATCTCTCCTCTTTCATTCATGATTTTATTTATTTGTGTTGTTTCTCTTTTCTTTTTGATAAGTCTGGCCAGGGGTTTATCAATCTATTAATTCTTACAAAGAAACAGCTCCTAGTTTCATTTATCTGTTCTACTGTTCTTTTGGTTTCTATTTCATTGAATTCTGTTCTGATCTTTATTATTTCTCTTCTCCTGCTGGGTTTAGGCTTTATTTGCTCTTCTTCTCCAGCTCCTTTAGGTGTAGGGTTAGGTTGTGTATTTGAGACTTTTCTTGTTTCTTGAGAAAGGCTTGTATTGCTATATACTTTCCTCTTAGGACTGCCTTGGCTGCATCCCAAAGATTTTAAACAGTTGTATTTCATTTTTATCTGTTTCCATGAATTTTTTTAATTCTTCTTTAATTTCCTGGTTGACCCATTCATTCTTTAGTAGGATGCTCTTTAGCCTCCATGGATTTGAGTTCTTTCTGACTTTCCTCTTGTGACTGAGTTCTAGTTTCAAAGCATTGTGGTCTGAAAATATGCAGGGAATGATCCCAATCTTTTGGCACTTTTTGAGACCTGATTTGTGACCTAGGATGTGATCTATTCTGGAGAATGTTCCATGGGCACTAGAGAAGAATGTGTATTCTGTTGCTTTGGGATGGAATGTTTTGAATATATCTGTGAAGTCCATTTGGTCCAGTGTGTCACTTAAAGTCTTTATTTCCTTGTTGATCTTTTGCTTAGATGATCTGTCCATTTCAGTGAGGGGGGTGTTAAAGTCCCCCACTATTATTGTATTGTTGTCAATGTGTTTCTTTGCTTTTGTTATTAATTGCCTTATATAATTGGCCTCTCCATGTTAGAGGCATAGATATTTACAATTGTTTGATCTTCTTGTTGGATAGACCCTTTAAGTAGGATATAGTGTCCTTCCTGATCTCTTATTACAGTCTTGGGTTTAAAATCTAATTTGTCTGATATAAGGATTACCACCCCAGCTTTCTTTGTGTCCATTAGCATGGTAAATAGTTTTCCACCCCTTTATTTTCAATCTGTGGGTGTCTTTGGATCTAAAATGAGTCGCTTGCAGACAGCATATTGATGGGTCTTGTTTTTTTATCCAGTCTGATAGCCTGTGTCTTTTGTTTGTGGCATTTAGCCCATTTACATTCAGGGTAACTACTCAAAGATAGGAATTTAGTGCCATTGTATTGCCTGTAAGATGACTGTTACTGTATATTGTCTCTGTTCCTTTCTGGTCTATGTTGCTTTTAGGCTGTCTCTTTGCTTAGAGGACCCCTTTCAATATTTCTTGTAGGGCTGGTTTTGTGTTTACACATTCCTTTAGTTTTTGTTTGTCCTGGAAGCTTTTTATCTCTCCTTCTATTTTCAATGACAGCCTAGCTGGATATAATATTCTTGGCTGCATATTTTTCTCATCTAGTGCTCTGAATACATCATGCCGTCCTTTCTGGCCTGCCAGGTCTCTGTGGATAGGTCTGTTGCCAATCTAATGTTTCTACCATTGTAAGTTACAGATCTCTTGTCCCGAGCTGCTTTCAGGATTTTCTCTTTGTCTCTGAGACTCATAAGTTTTACTATTAGATGTTGGGTTGTTGACCTATTTTTATTGATTTTGAAGGGGGTTCTCTATGCCTCTTGGATTTTGATGCCTGTTTCCTTCCCCAAATTCAGGAAGTTCTCTGCTATAATTTGCTCCATATACCTTCTGCCCCCCTCTCTCGTTCTTCTTCTTCTGGGATCCCAATTATTCTAATATTGTTTTGTCTTATGGTATCACTTATCTCTCAAATCTGCCTTCGTGATCCAGTAGTTTTTTATCTCTCTTTTTCTCAGTTTCTTGATTTTCCATCATTTGGTCTTCTATAACACTAATTCTCTCTTCTGTCTCATTTATCCTAGCAGTTAGCGCCCCCATTTTTGATTGCACCTCATTAATAGCCTTTTTGATTTCGACTTGGTTAAATTTTAGTTCTTTTATTTCTCCAGCAAAGGTTTCTCTAATATCTTCCACGCTTTTTTCAAACCTAGCTAGTATCTTTAAATTCGTCTTTCTGAATTCTATTTCTGACATCTTACTAATGTCCGTATTGATTAGGTCCCTGGCAGTCGGTACTGATTCTTGTTCTTTTTTTTCAGGTGATTTTTTCCATCTTGTCATTTTGTCCGGAGGAGAATATATGAATGAGAGAACAAGATGCTAACAGTGTAACAATGACCCCAGAAAAATATACAGTAAACAAATCAGAAGAGACCTGAAACCAGGGGAAAAGAAAGGGAAAGAAAGATAAAAGACTAAATGGAAAAGAAAAAGATAAAATAAAAAAACAATATGATCAAATATGATCAGCCTGGTGAATAGATCAGTTCCACACATTAGATTTTGGGTGTATTTTGGTCTGTTAGAAGAAAGTGCCTCCCAACATTTTAAAGAAAGAAAAGCTTATATATGTACAAAAATAAGCATAAATACGATGAAGAGATGGAATATAACTGTAAAGATGAAAATTATGAAAGATTTTATAAAGGAATTAATAAGAAGTTGTTGAAAAAAGAAAGAAGAGAAATTTAAAAAAAAAGGGAGCGAATGTGATCAGGCAGGAGACTAGAACAAAGCCATATACCAGAGAGTTATGGTATATTTTGGTCTTTTAGAAGAAACTGTATCCAAAATTTTAAAGTAAGAACAACTTATATATATATACCAAAAATAAGGTTAACTACTATGAAGGGATAGAATAAGACTCTCCCAGAAAGTGGTCGCTTTTCTGTTCAGGGAGTTGTTGCTATTCTTTTCTTCAATCTCCTGTTGAGTTCATAGGTGTTCAGAATGGTTTGATCCATATCTAGCTGAATTCCCGGGACCAGATGAAATTTAGGTCACCTACTCCTCCGCCATCTTGCTCCTCCTTATTCTTTTCTTTAATTTTAGCATTTTGTATGTTTTTGGTGTTATGGTTATGTTGGCCTTATAAAACAAATTAGGACATATTTTCTGTCTCTGTTTTCTTGAAGAGTTTACTTCAGATTGGTGCTATTTCTTTTTAAATTCATGACAGATTTTACAAATAAAACTATCTGCACCTGAAATTTCATTATTGGGAGTTTTTAAAAAAATAAAAAATTCATTTTTCTCAATACATATAAGGGTGTTGCATCTTGAGTTCTCTGGAAGCAAACTCTTAGATTTACTGGGTAGGACATTTATTTGTAATGGCCCTTAGTAGCAATCCCTCTGGAATGGAACAGAAATAAACAAACAAACAAACAAAAAAAAAAAACAAAAACAAGTTTGTGTAGAGAAAAAGCCGAGACTGCACCTCAACCTCATTTTACACATAGAAATTTCTGTTGTTCAAATAGATTATTAGAGTTATTCCACTTTAGGCTAAAATGGTGGAGCCATTTCACACTGCCTTCTACCCCAATAATTAATCACTGGATGGCAGCCTCTGGGGAAGGGTTCATCCTTGTGGAGGATGACTCTCTGAAGCTGAAACAACTGTAGAAATTTGACAGATGAAGGCTGTCTGATGATAGCACTTTTAGCAGCTGCAACTGGAAAAAAAATCAATTATTTACTGTTTATATCACAAAGGCTATTTAGATTTTCTATTTCATCTTGTTTCAGTTTAGGTAATATTTTTAAGGAACTTATCCATCTTATTTAAGATATTGGACTTAATACTTCTAACAAATATTCAGTGACTATAGGAAATTAATTTAATTTAATGACTAACAAAATCCATATCTGACATTGATAATTTATGTTCTTTCACTTTCTTGTTATTTAACACAGTGCTATATCTAAGAAAATACTAGAATAGTTGTAAAATTTGAAATGTATATGACCAATATCAAATTTGCTGATGATATGAATATACAGAACCCAGAAGAAAAATACAATTGGCCAATAAATGTTTGATATGTCTCTATACCTCAAAATGATAAAGGCAACATGAATTAAAATAGTTAACAATATCATATTTTATTTACTATATTGGCACAAATTTAGTTATACCAAGTGTTGGTGAGTGCAGGAAGAAAATGAACACTTTTACAGTCTCGGTGGTATTAAAAATATGTGAACCTTTCTTGGGGAATTTGACTACATCTACAAAACTTTAAAGTTTTGATCTATGATGCCTTTTTTGGAAGAAGAGAAAAATGAGGGGTGCCATAAGGTTTAGTTAATTGTCTCCAACAATTACTGTGTTTTTTTCCCTTTCATATATTATAGTGAATCTAGACCTTCTAGACCTTTAATATATTTAGCATGTTCTGAACTAAATTAGTAAACTATTCAATCAGTGCTTTAATTTGCTCTTAACTCTACTTTCACTTTGTGATTTCCCTTATAGAGTAAATAAAATATAAAATGTCTCCATTAAATATTGATTAAAAAGCAAGCCTTCTGATACTTTATAACTCTTTAAAAAAAAAAATGACTAATACCATCTTTAACTATCAATAGCAAATTGTTATCTCTCACCATTTATTCTGTGGAGTAAAAACTACCAAAAGTTCATATCCATTCATAACTGTTGATGCAGATTTTTTCCCTCACTAACATCTCCCCTTCCCAAGATTTTTTTTTTAAAGATTTTTCATTTATTCATTTTGACAGAGAGAGAGAGACAGCGAGAGAGAGGGAACACAAGCGGGTGGAGTGGGAGAGGGAGAAGGAGGCTTCCCCCTGAGCAAGGAGCCCTGCAGGGGGCTGGATCCCAGGACCCTGGGATCATGACCCGAGCCGAAGGCAGACGCTCAACGACTGAACCACCCAGGCGCCCCTCCCCTTCCCAAGATTATGCCAAGTTTCTATTATTTAGGATCACTAATCACATAACATGTATGTGTGTGTTAATTTCAAAATCAAATTTTGGCTGCCAGAGGTATTATCTAATAGCTAACATAATTCCACAGTAGCAGAAGAACCATCAGTGACATTTTTAAAATATCGAGACTGAATTAGTTTCTAAACTTAAAATATTTGTTCAAATCTCTCCCTTTGGGCTCAAGTACCCAAGCCTGTTCAAGCAACTCATCCATGTCTGACAAGTGCAAATTTCTAAGTTAGAATAAAATGTATAATTAATGTATTGTATGTTAGGCTTCAATTGATAATATCTGAAATTGTTAATAGAATGATTGTCAGTAGTTCATCCAATTTATTTTAGACTTCTTCATGGGGTTTCAGGTGAATCATTAAATGTTGTCTTATAATTCTGTATCTTATATTTTGACATTCTACAAAGAGACTTTTTAGTTTTCCTTCCTCCAGGATTGTTCATTATCAAAGATGTGGGAAGTGAGTCAATTTATCTTTTCTGTTTTTATATCAAAGGTAAATTTTAGGATCTAACTGACCAAATTGTTAGCTTCTTGTGTTCTTTCTAGAAAATCCGACTTAAACAATATTCTTAACAATATTAGCTCTTAACATGAAATAAACTATTCTATATATTTCCTGCTTTTAGGACAACAGCACCTTAAAAAAGACTTGGAAAGCATTGTAAATGGGCAATCTAATGAAAAATGGAAAATTTCAGAAATATTAGCTGCTGAATATCTAAAAGATCTCTTCTTTTCTAAGGTCTTTTCTTGACTAATTGAATTGGGAAGAAAAAAATCATTGAAAAGTATCTCCAATATCTGGGGCGGGGGGTGGGAATTCGAAACTGACAACACTGGAAAGTTTGTAATATCTGTAAGAATAGATGGGGTGCCTGGGTGGCTCAGTCATTGGGCATCTGCCTTTGGCTCAGGTCATGATCCCAGGGTCCTGGGATCAAGCCCAGCATTGGGCTCCCTACTCAGCAGGAAGCCTGCTTCTCCCTCTCCCACGACCCCTGCTTGTGTTCCTGCTCTTGCTATCTCTCTCTCTGTCAAATAAATAAATAAAATGTTTTTAAAAAGTATGCACTATTTATATTAAAAAAAAAAAATAGAAGCGGGAACAAGTAGCCTGTTTTTCTCCATATGGATTTCTAAGGTGAAATTCAATAATTTTTTTAAATTTTATTCATAAAAATGCACCTGGATTTAACAACCATTCACAAGGGGCAGTGTTGCATAGTGGTTCACATTTTGGTGTGAAATAGACCTTGATATAAGTCTGCAGTGCCACTCATCTGGCTATTAAATTTAATTCTTGTAAGCTACTTTGTCTAAACCTTAGTTTTCTCATCTGTAAAATTGCAATCATAATATATACTTCATGGGTTGATAAGAGGATCATGTGCCTGGAACATAATAACACTGTAGAAATTTAAGTCAAAAGACGAGAGTCAGTGCACAAATTCTATAGCTGGACATTTGTTCAGTAAAACAGACTGTCCTATGCAGGTGGGTTCTGATCAGACTCAAGAGAGTAAACAGTGACAGTCACCATCTGGGACAAAAATGTAGCCTCCAGAATTACAACACTAAATTTTGATGAAGCATTTTACAATGTAAACTATTTAATTAAGATTTCTTTCTGGACTTCCTCCACATTATCTCTTAGCTGAAATGATCTGTACTTCCTATGCTGTGTGTCTGTTATTACAGAGATGAAAATAGAAAATCTAGATATAGATTAGAAAAAAAAATCTTAAAATCAGACTGAATTCCGCTTACATTTTTTAATTCATGCCTATCGATTACATCATTATTTATAATAGCATAAGAAAAAAAATAAGATGTGCTTTGGTAAGGTCAAGACAAACTAAATTTATATCAGACAACTCTACATTATTATATTATCACATATCTTATTCAGGTAAGTAAATGATAGCCTCTGTCCACACTTCAAGAACGGTAAAACAAACAACAACAATAAAAGCACATTTCATTCACCAGATAATTTTATAGTCCAATTAAGTTCATTGTTACTGACTAGGATGATGTAATCAACTACCCCATCTGAGATTCTCTCTCTGCCAATTAAACTTTCTCAGTATTCCAGCAATTAAAGCATAGTATTAGCTAATCACGTGTGCTAGAGAAGTGAAACTGTATCTTCATTTTTGTGTACAGTGCTTAGCTCAATTTTTTTTCAGAAATTTTAACATCTAATATGTGTTACTCAGTTAGATCTACTAGTCAGTTCCTAAAAATGTACACTGCAATTGTTTTATTCAAATATATTCAGAGATTGCCTGACAAAGAAAATGGAACACAAAATCAGGATAAATTTTTTCAGCAAACTGGGAATAAAGCACATGACTAGTATGCATTTTGTCAAGTGCATTTTTGGCCAGTAATGAGGTAATTAAATATTGCTGTGGTTGTTTACTCCTTCAGTCTAACACAATTGTGAGGTTTCCTGTGTTGAGTCAAAATAAGTTGCAAGCTCCAATCCTGTTGGTGCCCTTTTATCAATTCCTTTAAGTTTCAGCTTTGCAACAATACTCCCCTGAATCTGAAGACTTTGGCTTTCCTGAACCTGCCCAGAGGGTCATGGAAATAATGCCACTGTATCACTAGTCACCATCATTTTATGGTCAGAATTACCATGGTATCTGATTGTCCTCAAAACTCTTTCATTCTTGATTAATTAAACCAATCTTGGCAAATGCTTTTGCTCTGGTCCATCTTGCACTGGTCCCAAGAATTTCATCCCCAGTGATGGAATCCAAATGCCCCTGTCTGTCCCTCTTAATCATGGCCTCAGTTCAATAGACCAACAAATAGAGCCATGGTCCTATTCCATTCCTTGTAGCTGTATTATCCAGCTGGCTCTGGACTGCTTACATGAATTGACTTCCAAATATTGAGCCAACCAGAGATCCCTGAGGTAAGCCAGACATTTATTTTTAACTATGTCTTGTACTTAGTAATGTAATGTATTGGTCACCTTCCAGAGCCTTAAAAATGTTGCATTTTACTTATTTTTTTTTACAACTTTTCCTGGTTTCCAGGAAATTAGTCCAATCAAGCTACTCTGTGACTAAATGCCAAACCATCAGTAGACTTAATTTTACTTAAAGTTCAGTGAAAAACTGTTGAAAGATATTTAGTAATGACATGATGTGTTATCATACTGCTATTTAAAAGTAATAGAGATGTGAGAAAAAAAACCCTAATATTCCAAATTTATGCTTTAATAAATTTAAATAATATTCAAAAGGTACAATAGCAAATCTTTTTTTTTAGTTTTATTTTTTAACAATAGCAAATCTTTAAAATCTTCAAAGTATGAATAAACTGTAAAAAAATACATGTCTTTGATTTTATGTAATTATTCAAATTATATGTATAACTTAACTGTATTATCTTAATAACTTCAACAAAGTGAAAATCTTAACTCTTGCTATTTTCAATTCTTGTGTTCCCTTTTGAGTTTTAAGATATTTATTGTATTCCACTTATAAAAAATTGTGTTCAGTACTAATAGTGTTCTCACTGATTGGAATTTTCATATACAAAAATCAACAGAAAGTACTTATTTTAGTTTAGTTTATAAAGAAAGAGAAAAAAAATCCCCTAACCATAGGGCCCTAAAATTTTATGCACCAAACACACCAAAACAGTTTTTATTGCTTCCAGAGTACATTCTTATATATTTCTATGAGCTTAGATGTTATTTTATTGTTCTCAGATTTAGGAGTTAAGGTAATCTATATTTTGAATAGTACACTATAAAGTAGGCTAAAGAATAGGATTCAATATAAAAAAATAACAAATGCATTTTGTTATGAAATAACAAAATTCTTTTGAACATAAATTCTCATTATCTGCAATCATATAATCTTCCTTATTCAAAATATACCACATATTATGGAGCACCTGGGTAGCTCAGTCAGTTAAGCATCTGCTGTTGGCTCAGGTCATGATCTCAGGGTCCTGTGATCAAGTCCTACATCTGGCTCCCTGCTCAGCGGAGAGTCTGCTTCTCCCTCTGCCATTCCCCCTGCTCATGCTCTCTTTCTCTCAAATGAATAAAATCTTTAAAAAACAAAACAAAATGTGCCATATATTAGAAATCATTTCAAATGATAGCAACATAGTACTATCATTTCTTATAAAATTCATTTTAAATTCATTATAAATATATGTAGAAAAAAGGACAGTCTTTTTAACAAATAATGTTGGGAAAACTGGATATCCATACACACACACACACACACAAAAATGAAGTTGGACCCTTATGCCATGTACAAGAATATATTTAACTAAAAAATAGGTTAACTCAAAATAGATCAAACTTAAATGTGAGAACTAAACCTGTAAAGTTCTTGGAAGTAAACCTAGGAGGAAAGCTTCATGACATTGGAATTGGCAATGATTTCTTAGGACACCAAAAGCACAGACATCAGAAGAAAAATTAATCAATTGGACTAATAAAAATTTGAAACTTTTGTGCATCAAAAGATACTATCACTAAATGAAAAGGCAACCCACAAAATGGGAGAAAACATTTGCAAATCATATATTTGATAAGGGAGTTAATATACCAAATATATAAGGAACACCTATAAAGCAACAAAATGAAAGCAAGAAACTTAATTAAAAAATAGGCAAAGAACTTGCATAAATATTTCTCCAAAGATACACAAATGAGCCATGAGTGCATGTAAAGTACTCAACATCACTAATCATTAGGGAAATGGAAATCAAATTCCTAGTGAGATACCACTTCACATCCATTAGAATTGCCATTAAACCTAAGAATAAATCCCACTTGGTCATGGTGAATAATCCTTTTAATGTACTGTTGTATCCTATTAGCTAGTATCTTGGTAAGAATTTTAACATCCATGTTCATTAAAGATATTGGTCTGTAATTCTCCTTTTTGGTGGGGACTTTGTCTGGTTTTAGGATCAAGGTAATGTGGGCCTCATAGAAAGAGTTTGGAAGCCTTCCTTCCATTTCTGTTTTTTGAAACAGCTTCAGAAGAATAGGTATTAATTCTTCTTTAAATGTTTGGTAGAATTCCCCTGGGAAGCCATCCAGCCCTGGACTCTTGTTTGTTGGGAGATTTTTTATTACTGCTTCAATTTCCTTGCTTATTATGGGTCTGTTCAGGTTTTCTATTTCTTCCTGTTTCAGTTTTGGTAGTTTTTTTTTTAATATTTGATTTATTTGAGAGAGAGAGATCATGAGTGGGGGGGGAGGGTAGAGGAAAAAGCAGACTCCCCACTGAGCAGGGAGCTTGATCCAGGACTCGATCTCAGGACCCTGGGATCATGACCTGAGATGAAGGCAGACATTTAACTGACCGAGCCACCCAGGCACCCTCAGTTTTGGTAGTTTATGTTTCTAGGAGTGAATCCATTTCTTCCATATTGTCTAATTTGTTGGCATATAGTTTCTCATAACATGTTCTAATTTTTTTTGGATTTCCTTGGTGTTGGTCATGATCTCTCCTCTTTCATTCATTATTTTATTAATTTGGGTCCTTTGTTTCTTCTTTTTGATAAGTCTGATTAGGGGTTTATTGATCTTACTAATTCTTTCAAAGAACTAGCTTCTAGTTTCATTTGTCTGTTCTACTGTTGGCTTCAGTACATTAAAAGGATTATTCACTATGACCAAATAGGATTTATTCCTGGGCTGCAAGGGTGGTTCAACATCTGCAAATCAAATAACATGATACATCACATTAATAAAAGAAAAACCAAGAAACATATGATCCTCTCAATTGATGCAGAAAAAGGATTTGGCAAAATACAGCATCCTTTCTTGATTAAAAGTCTCCATAGTGTAGGGATAGAGGAAACATACATCAATATCATAAAAGCCATCTATGAAAAGCCCACAGCGAATATCATTCTCAATGGGGAAAAACTGAGAGCTTTTCCCCTAAGGTCAGGAACATGACAGGGATGCCCAATCTCACCATGCTTGTTCAACATAGTACTAGAAGTCCTAGCCTCAACAATTAGACAACAAAAAGAAATAAAAGGCATTCAAATTGGCAAAGAAGGCAAATTCTCAGCTCTTTTCAGATGACATGATACCACATGGAAAACCCAAAAGACTCCACCCCAAAATTGCTAGACTGCATACAGGAATTCAGCTACATGACGGGATATAAAATCAATGCACAGAAATCAGTTGCATTTCTGTACTCTAACAATGAGACAGAAAAAAATAGAATTAAGGAATCTAACCCATTTACAATTGCACACACACACAAAAAAAGTAAGATACCTAGGAATAAACCTAACCAAAGAGGTAAAGGATCTGTACTTTAAAAACTATAGAACACTTATGAAAGAAATTGAGGAAGACACAAAGAAATGGAAAAATGTTCCATGCTCATGGATTGGAAGGACAAATATTGCTAAAATATCTATGCTACCAGGAACAATCTACACATTCAATGCAATCCCTATCAAAATAACACCAGTATTTTTCACAGAACTGGAACAAATAATCCTAAAATTTGTATGGAATGAGAAAAGACCCTGAATAGCCAGAGGAATGTTGAAAAACAAAACCAATACTGGTGGCATCACATTGCCAGACTTGAAGCCATATTATAAAGCTTAATCATCAAGGCAGTATGGTGTACTGGCATAAAAACAGACACATAGATCAATGGAACAGAATAGAAAATCCAGAAATGGGGCCTCAACTCTATTGTCAACAAATCTTCAACAAAGCAGGAAAGAATGTGCAATGGAAGAAGGACAGTCTCTTCAACAAATAGTGCTGGAAAAATTGGACAACCACATGTAGAAGAATGAAACTGGACTATTTTCTTACACCATACACAAAGATAAAAAAATATATGAAAGACCTAAATGTGAGACAGGAATTCATCAAAATCCCAGAGGAGAACACAGACAGAAACCTCTTTGACCTCGACCACAGCAACTTCTTGCTAGACACATCACCAAGGCAAGGGAAGCAAGGGCAAAAATGAACTATTGGGACTTCATCAAGATAAAGGCTTTTGCACAGCAAAGGAAACAGTCAACAAACTAAAAGGCAGCCTATGGAATGGGAGAAGATATTTGCAAATGTCTTATCAGATAAAGGGCTAGTATCCAAGATCTATAAAGAACTTATCAAACTCAACACCCAAAGAACAAATAATCCAATCATGAAATGGGCAGAAGACATGAACAGACATTTCTCCAAAGAAGACATATAAATGACCAACAGACACATGAAAAAATATTCCACATCCCTTGGCATCAGCGAAATACCATTCAAAACCAATGAGATACCACCTCACATCAGTCAGAATGACTAAAATTAACAAGTGAGGAAAAACAAATGCTGGCAAGGATGCAGAGAAAGGAGAGCCCTCTTACATTGTTGGTGAGAATGCAAGCTGGTACAGCCACTCTGGAAAACAATATGGAGGTTCTTCAAGAAGTTAAAAATAGAGTTACCCTACAACTTAGCAATTGTACTACTAGGTATTTACCCCAAAGATACAAATGTAATGATCTGAAGGGGCACGTGCACCCCAATGTCTGTAACAGCAATGTCCATAATAGCCAAACTGTGGAAAGAGCTGAGATGTCCTTCAACAGATGAATGGATAAAGAAGTTATGGTACATATATATAATGGAATATTGCTCAGCCATCAGAAACGATGAATACTTACCATTTACATCGACATGCATGGAACTGGAGGGTATTATGCTGAGCAAAATAAGTCAATCAGAGAAAAACAATTATCATATGGTTTCACTCATAAGTGGAATATAAGAAACAAAACAGAGGATCATAGGGGAAGGGAGGGAAAATTGAATGGGAAGTAATCAGTGAGGGAGACAAACCATGACAAACCATAAGAGACTCTTTTTTTTAAATTTTATTTTATTGTTATGTTAATCACCATACATCATTAGTTTTTGATGTAGTGTCCCATGATTCATTGTTTGTGTATAACACCCAGTGCTCCATTCAATACATGCCCTCTTTAATACCCATCACCAGGTTAACCCATTCCCCCACCCCTCTCCCCTCTAGAACCCTCAGTTTGTTTCTCAGAGTCCATAGTCTCTCATGGTTCATCTCCCCCTCCAATTCCCCCTCTCATTTTCAACTATAGGAAACAAACTGAGGGTTGCTGGAGGGGAAGGGGGTGGGGGATGGGGTAATTGGGTGATGGCCATTAAGGAGGGTACATGATGTGATAAGCACTGGGTGTGGTATGCAACTGATGAATTATTGAACTCTACATCTGAAACTAATGACGTAATATATGTTGGCTAATTGAATTTAGATATAAAAAAGGATTGCCATTGTAAAACAAGCAAACAAACAAAAAACAAATCAAAATAACAAGTGTGAGTAAGGATGTGGAGAAATTGGAACCCTTGTACATTGCTGATGGGAATAATGGCACAACCACTATGGAAAACTGGCAGTTTCTGAAAAAGTTAAAAATAGAATTACTGGGGCGCCTGGGTGGCTCAGTCAGTTAAGTGTCTTACTCTTGATTTCAGCTCAGGTCATGATCTGGGGATCATGGGATTGAGCTCTGTGTTGGGTTCCACACTGGGCGTGAAGCCTACTTGAGATTCTCTAGCTTTCCCTATCTGCTCCTCCCCACCCCCACTTGTTCTCTCTAAAAATACAAAAATACAGAATATATTATATATATGTTATATATATATAGAATTACCATATGATCCAATAATTCCACTTTGTGGTATATACCCAAAATTATTAAAAGGAGAAAGTCAAACAGATATTTGTAAATCCATGTTTATAGCAACATTATTCACGATAGCCAAAAGGTGGAAATAACCAGTGTCCATTGACATGTAAATGGATAAACAAGGTGTGGTATATACAATATAATATTATTCAGCCTTAAAAAGAAAGGAAATTCTGGCATACACTCAAAAATGGATGGACATTGTGGACATTATGCCGAGTGACATAAGCCAGTCACAAAAGGCCAAATCCTGTATGATTCCACTTATATGAAGTGCAGAGTAATCAGATCCATAGAGACAGAGTAGAATGGTGGTTGCCAGGGGCTGGGAGGAGGAAGTAATAGGGAGTTATTGTTTAATGGGTATGAAGTTTCAATTCGGGAAGATAAAAATTTCCAAAGATGAATGTGGTTATAGCTGCACAATAATATGAATTTATTTTATATTGATGAACTGTACACTTAAAAGCAGTTACAATGTTATTTTTATGTTATATGTACTTTACCACAATTAAAAAATACATGTAGAAATATTAAATGAGCAAAATCCCAGATATCATTCAGCCCCAACAACATTCTTAAACACTTCTCACACACACACACAAAATTTTAAAAGGATAAAATCAGTCTAAATCTATATTTCAATATGAAAATCAAGGATGGTAATTGTGAGAGGATAAATACCCAGTAATCTGAGTAAGATTAAATTTTTACAAGCCTTCATCAGCCATTAAGCTTGCATTCTTTTTTTGTCCTCATCGCAAAAACTAAAACAAAAAACAATAAAGTTCAGATTCTCCTCAAAAAAATTTTTTTTATCAGAGAAACCTATCTTAAACTCCAACATGCCCACTTCCTTTTCTGTTTTTCTAGTAATACCCAGGGGATTAATATATTTCCACAAATTCACCCTCAGCCAGTCTTCCAGTTTTATTCTTTATTAAATCAAGTTAACCTAGACCTATTTTATAGATATTTTCCCTTAGGATGCGGCCATTATACTCAATAATAAATTACCACATGGAACAAACCTTACTTCTTAATGCACTACACTAACAAAGAAACCAAACTGTGCATTTGCATAAGAAACAGACATAAGATTTCACATGTGAATCTGTGCCTTTACATAAAACTTTATCAAATAATCCATAATGATGGAGGGAAGGGAAGAGCAGCAAAGATATTTTACTGTTGTGGCTGATGTGGCCACTTGCAGAGTCTACAACCCCAGTCTTATCTTTGATGTTGTAGGCAAGGGCCAGATTACCTCATCTTGCTCTCTCACACAAACATGTACACAAGCATTCTAATTATCTCCATGCCATGGAGTCCACCTCAAAGTGCTGAAGGACTCCACGGAAAAAATAAACAGAGCAATTAGTTTCATGTATCACGACGTTTAGAAAACTAGTAGCCTAGCTCTAGTGATTGTACCATCTGTCAAGGGAAAGGAAGCAAAGCCTTAATGACTTATTTCTTATGTATATGACACTGAGTTTATGTGAGACAGAAAGTTTGAAACCAGGCTATTATTAATTGACATTTTTAAGTTCCTTTCAAAAAGATGGAATCTCAGGGCGCCTGGGTGGTTCAGTTGGTTAAGTGTCTGCTTTGGGCTCAGGTCATGATCTCAGGGTCCTGGGATCGAACTCTCTCTCTCTTCTCTCTCTCTCAAATAAATAAATCTTTTTTTTTTTTTTTTAAAGTTGGAATCTCAAGAGTACAAGGAGGACAGTTACAGGAATAAAATAAAACTCCTTGGTGATTTGCACATGTAAATTTAATAATTATATTCTAATGCTCTCAGGTAACTAATGTAAAAATATATAAGGATTAATTTTTAGGGAAAAACAAAACAAAAAAGGTTTTGAGACATAAACAATAGTAGAAGAGACCTAATTAAAATAGAGTGGACAAATGGGGCCTCTCTGAGAATGAGCCATGCTACCCTGAATGGTGAGGTCTGATTCCTGTCCATGGCCTCATACAACGAAGCTCATATTTTTATCTGGCACTTTTCACCATTTCTAATTAATGTATTCTGAATAATAAACACAATACAAAGATAAAAGAAACACCCACAGACACAAATCAAGGAGAGGAAAATGAGAAAAGGGAACAAATTTAAAATCTCTCCTCAAATAAGAACAAGACACAATTTATCCAGTACAGTAATATATCTGGTAATCTAGATCCAATGAGAAATGTAGCATTTCTTCTCAAAAAAATCCACAAAATATATGGAAATTTCAGTTTAAATAAATATCATCCAATTTACATTTGCAAGGATCCCGTATTATGTCAAACATTATGCAAGATATTTTATTGCATGTGAATCTACCCCAAGAATGTTTAGGCACTTGTTCTACATTAGCATGACTGAAAGAAATATATATACGAATAACATTTTTCCAAGAATCAAGTAATACTTTCCTAAAAAGTAAATTTAAGCTTTCATCTTTTATAAAGAAAAACAGTGTTTGAAACGTTTAAATGTAAATATTTCTAGTTGTACTCAACAATTTTTTTTTCTTTTTTTTTTTTTTTAAAGATTTTATTTATTTATTTGAGAGAGAGAGAGAATGAGAGAGAGAGCATGAGAGGGAGAGGGTCAGAGGGAGAAGCAGACTCCCTGCTGAACAGGGAGCCTGATGTGGGGCTCGATCCTGGGACTCCAGGATCATGACCTGAGCCGAAGGCAGTCGCTTAACCAACTGAGCCACCCAGGCACCC